>NC_064919.1:39581268-39939271 GCF_929443795.1 Astur gentilis | reverse complement strand
AAGTAGTGCTTATATGAGAAATGCATATCCCAAGCAGTGGGGAAGAATAATAGGAAGAGGCTTTATATTTAACTGGATAACTAAGTACTTAAAAGAGGTATTTAGGAATGAGTACATATGAGGTTTAGATGAGCTTTTTGAAATCAAAGCCATCCCCTTTCTCCCTAAGGCCACTGAGAACTGAGGAGCATACGGTGATTCTTCTCCTATGAAAAATCATGTATTCTGCTTGTCAACAACTCTACCTTCAGCCCTCTGCTCTGTGCCAGTTTTGAGCATGACTGAGAGGTTTCTGTCAAAAGCAAATGGCATTTCAGTGGCTCAATAATTCTTCTATGGCTAGGGTGATCAATTGACCTGAGATAATTGAGATTTCCTTAGACTTCAGTGTGGCCCTGCTGTAGCGATGAACCTGCTTCCACAAAGTGCTGAGTATCCTCAGTTCCCTGGAGTTTATGGAAAGAGCTGATGGCAGTCAATACCTCATCAGGCTGTGCCTGTGTTCAGCACTGAAATTAAGGGAGTTATTGAATTCACCAGCTTTAACAAAAATACATTACAGAGAAGTACCCCTTTGCTGGACATAATCTGGAAAAAAAATTCTAAATTAAAGCACAGCACATTAAACCATAATGCTGTCAGCCTTTCACAACTGCACATCAGATCCATATGTATTGTACCACTATTCTGAGATGTGAATAGAAAAGCTCAACAGCAAAACCAATGTGCATCCTTTGGAGGCAAAGGACAGCAAAGTCCTTGGGGTCACCATGGCTGCAGTGGGGAACATGCGAGTCTCTTTCATCTTATCTCTTCCAGACTTCAGTGGTGCCACTCCATTCCAGGTGCAGCAGTGGCCTTGAGTCTGCAGTGGGAGAAAGTTTTTATCAGGGCTGAAGTTTTTGTGGGGATGTGGCATTCATCAGGCAGCTAAACCACCAAGGACTACTGCAGGAGCCAACCTTCTGTCCCGACTCAGATCCTAACCATTCCTGTACAGAGTTCCAGGTGCACTGAAAAACTCTTTATTCTGTAGGAACTGACCCCAGTGAGAGATGTCCTGGAGGTCAATTCATTCTCTGCAGGCTAGAGAGATCTTGGCTTTTTTGGATTTTGAGCCCGCGGTTCCTGCGAATATGAGGGAGGGAGGGAGGTAATGACAGGGTCAGCGGCCCAAGGATTCCACCAGTGGTTTTGTGGATAATCAGGCTTTGTGAAGGTTTTAAATACGGCTAAAAACTGACCTGTTATGTTTTAAGAGAGATTTGTAGCCTTTTTCATCCCTGTCTTCTGAAATGAGAGCTTCTGGAGGCACACACTGTATATACAGCCTAAATGGTTGACGTTCTTAAAAAAAAATTTAAAAAATCCAGCCTCACAGTCCTTTTGAGCTACAAATGCATTTAAAATAGAAATGTGGCATTTCTATTAACTTCTAAGAAATTCTAAGTTCTTTAAACATAAAGGAACCTGTAAGCAGAACAAAAGTGTTAATAATGAGACCCACTCCCTCCTTCTGTTCTTCCCGTTTAATTTTAAAGTTGCATTACTGTTTTTCTCTTTGCATTTACTCGGACTAGTATATAATTTTCAAGCTCAAATAAAGTCAGTATGCCAAAAGAGAACATACAGCGCTATCAAATGCACTTTGGTAAGCAGAAGGGGATAAATGTGAATGATGGTTTTTTCCTCCATTGTTATATTTAAGTAAGGTGGCTCCTGAAACATCATTTGTAGGAGATAACAGGCAATATAAAGTCTTCAGACAAAAGTGTTTGAGCAAATTAAAACATGTTCTTGTAGCAAAGTGTGCTTTTGTCTGAAATTTTCTCTTCTACTGTTAAAAATAATACCTCTCATTTTCACCACTGTAAGAGATGAAAAAGAAAAAACAAATCCTCTCTATTTTTACAATGTCTTTATCTTGTTCCTTAGAATGAACTTTAAAACCATCTTATTCTGTAGTACAGGTCAGTCTGTACTTGTACATCAAAAGAACCAACACATGACAACAGATTTCAAAAATCTGGAAAGCAGAAACAGAACTATTTAATATGACTGAATTAGAAGTGAACAAAATTATTTGTTTATGAAAGTCCCATTTTGCTGTACAAACTGTAATAACAGCTTGCGTCAATCAGCCAATGTATTGCTTTTTTCTTTCTTTTTTTTTCACTCATGTTTTATCTTGTGTTTCTTTCATCTTTAAATAAAAGAATCTCCTTTTTTTTTATGAATTTCATTACAAGATTATTTTCATCCTAAAACGAAATTCTGGGGAATTTTTCAGTCAACTTTATGACCTATGGTAAATAAGTAGGGCTATGCACTAGGTTTAAATACGATAATAGGCACTCCATTTCATGTAGTTGTTACCATAATCATGAACAGTCTGGGAATGTAGAAGTTTAGTTTCTCAGAAACCTACTGCAACACAGAAATAAGCCTGTCCTCATCAGGGAAATATTAGTGGGCAATTGGCTTGTGGACTGTTAGTCTGTAAAATAAGCAAACCATTAATCAGCCTTTCCATGGCTCCAGTGCTGAATCAGCTGAGTGGTTCAAACAAAGCGACAGTCCTGCATGGGAATATTTAAAAATTACTTAGCAGGCTTGAGCCTTTGGTGGCTGTTGCTGCAAAGTGCCAGCTGTTGGACAGGGATCTGGACAACTTTCCAAAGACAAATGTCTTTAAAGAGATGTGTGTATATAAAAATCCAAAGGTGACAGATCCAGCCAGGCTAGACAATGATCTTAAAGAATATGGGCTGATGTCTCCTGGCTGTGGTGAGAACATCTGCAGAGATACTTTCTCATATTTCTTCTTTAAGAGCAAAGCGAGCCCTTGTGAGGGGCAGGTTGCCATTTATAGACATTTGCTCAACGCTCAGAGGGCAAAGAGCTTGGATGACTGCAGGGAAATACCCTGTCAAAGCAGGACCGGGGAGAAAGGGGGAAGGGAAAGAAAAAGGAAAACTGCATCTAAGGGGGATCCCAATGGATAGAGAAGGCAGCTGCATGTTTCTCTGGAGTACAGGGGACAAACAGAGTACGTATAGCCCTGGTCATGGGGTAAGAGGGGACGCAGCAGCACCACGTGGGCTCAAGCACCATCTCAGAGGCTGCTTCTGGCCCAGAACCCCCAGCCTGATGCTCATTAAGAAAGGTGTTCCCGCAACAAAACCCACAGAGAATGCAAGGGACTTGTATCCTTGTGTGGTAGCTAGAATGTTCCATATACAAAGGAATAAATAGGGTTTAACTAAAAATGATAAACTTAGAGACATCTCTTTTTGTAGTTGAATCTGTAGAGCATTAATTATCAATAAAGAACAGGCTTTACAAGGCCATCTGGAAAAAACAAAATGTTTCTAGTAGATCCTGAGGGACTCCTCCAGAATTTTAGGGACTTTACAAATCAGAGCATAAAGCAAATGGGTAAGTATGTGTCCTTTGTTTTGTCTGCTGAATGTCACCACAACCTCCAAGATAAAAATCAGAACCAGTGTGTACACGAGTAGCAGTAGTACACAGAGAAACCAAAATAAGAGCTCGTGTCAGAAATTCCTGCCTGAAGAACAGACTGTCACATGAATAACAACAACATGGTGTTATTATAGCATAGCTGTGCTTTTTAGAGGGCTGCTATAAAATTCTAAAATCAATCTTCCTTCATTCTATGTGTGTACATACAGAAATGAACAAAGTAACAGGAAGTTGTTCCCATCACAACATTTTGTGGTGTATTCAGATCTTGGACTTGAGGATTGAGTAATGTGCGTCTTGGGGTTTTTCCAAGTCTGCACATAAGCTGAGATTTTGCTCTCTGTTCTTTTTTTTTTTAAGATGCATTATTCTCATTTCTTTTTACAATGGAGATGCTACTTTATGGTATCTGTAACTGGTCCAAAATTAAGCTTCATAGACTGGCATGCAACATTCTCATCTTCACTGACACTTCTCAGTGTGAATTTTGCTTCAATCTGCTACTGCATTTGGGAGAGGGAGTTTTTACCCAGTCAGCCCTGAGGTATCAGCCATTTTATTCTATATAGCTGCAGCCCTGAGGTATCAGCCATTTTATTCTATATAGCTGGTGCTAGAATAGTCATGAAGTTTTAAGTCATGATGTCTGGTTTTGGAAGTTGGTGAAGTATGTCACGCGCTTGAGTCCTAGCAAGATGTCAAGGGTGGCATTTGCTGCTTACCAGTGGTAACTATTCTGTGTGAAAACTGGCGATCTGGCAAAAGTGGTGAAACAAATTGCCTTAGCACTTTATTGGGTAGGTAGGAGTTAATGGGGACTCTTGGCAACAAGTAGAAAATAAGTTAAGCTAGTGATTCTTTGAAAGGTGCGTGCATTTTAGTGCACTGTCAGCTATTTCCTCTACATTTCTTTGCCCAAATTCTCCATTAGTGTATATTGTTATGGAAGCTTCACAGTATAAGTGAGGGTGCCTTGGTTTATATCAGCTAGAATCTGAAGTCTGATATGCTCGTCAGCAACCTCTGCTAATGCAGAAGTACCTAAGAATCCCACGTGGAAAAAAACATTACTGATGCATTAAAAAATAAACCAATCCTCAAATTTAAGAACAGGTCATTTATTAGGTTGTTTAATGCATTTTCAGCTCATGCATTTGATTAAAAATCACTGGCTATGTCACAGCTGCCTGCTAGGGAGGCCACAGGCAACTGTGCATCCCTCAGCCCCACGTGCTGTGGGCAGGAGGGGTTGGAGTATGCTGTGGCCTCTCTGTGGGATGCGAGCCTGGGGCTGGGTGGCTGTCACCCCCGCCTCCGTGTCAGGGTAGGGGAGCACCCACAACAGCGCCTGGACGCACAGCCAAGACCATCCTTGGGTTTGCAAGTCTGCAGTCCAGACACATAATTGTCATCTTCCAAACCGCAGTAATAGCATGAGTGCTATATGCAAACTCATGCCTGGATTTTGTGTAGCTTTATCACTAGTATACGTGTGTCTGAGAAATCCATACTTGCATCTTTTCCTATGGTCATACCTGCTTACTGATCATTTCTATTCCCTTCATCTGGTGAAGATGTCTCTCTAAAGCTAACTGTTTTGAAGTACAGTTGACAGAGACGTATAAAGCTGCAATTCATGCTGATCTCAGTTCCGCATTCCTGGGGTTTCAGATCATATATAAAGAGCTGTATGGAAATAGTCATTGTTGTAGTGAAGAACAGCTGAAGCAATTCAAAATTCAGTTCCTAAGGACCCACAGAATTACGGTCTCACATGGGTTAATCCTGTGCTTTATTTAATTTTAAGTTATTTAGAAATTCAGATGCTAAGCAGATGTGCTCGTAAAAAAAAAAAAAAAAAAACAAACAAAAAAACAAAAAAATAATAAAAAAAACCCCCGTAGCAATTTCCTATGAGAGCTGAGAAACTCACACAACAAACATAATCTTCCCGAAGAGTAACTGAAAGACCATTTTTGTACTATGTCCTGTACTTGTCTCCCCATGACATGTACTGTGACCTATGTCATGAAAACAGAGGCGGACTGCTGTCAGATGTCCATGAGAACATCGGGAAGGAGATGAATGCACTAAGACAAACCCAACCTCACTGAGAATTTTTGAGGTGAAGCTTGCATTGATCTTTAGCTTAGTACATGTAGTCTTTCCGTGGGAGCAAACCGGCTGTCCCCAGCCTTCTTCTTGTGTTTTAAGTCTGTGAGACAGATCATCTGCCTAACCACCCCTCAGCTCCATGCACTCATCTGCCTCTGCAGTTCCCACCGGCTGCTGTGGGGAGAGCACAGGGGAAGGAGCACCAATGCCAGCTATTCCTGCCCCTCCACCCACGATGCCTTTGGGGATAGATGAGAAAATAGCCACATGTTTTTACAGCGAGGCTCTTCCCCACAAGTGTTTGCCCACAGCCACCTCTGAGGGGATATTCGGTCCTCTTGTGGCAATCTGGGCCTGCCCACCACGTCAAGTCCCTGCTCAAATGTGCATCCTGAGCAAGCACTGCTAAATACACGGTGTGTATTTTGGGATTTCAGTAGTGTCATCTCCAGTTCTTTAACAAAGACATTGATCTCCCATCTTCACATCAAGTACTTCACTCTGCAAGTACCTAAGTTTATCCACACAGAAGCTGGAATGTGAACACCAGAACCATGCAACAGAAAGTAATATAACTACTGTGTACTGCAGAAAAAAAATTCTTATGGCACCTAGGAATCCAGTCCTTGCCACTTAATCAGACTCCATAATTATCATTGTAAGTGTTCCCAAGAGCATCAGATTGCAAGATTAAACCACTGCTTTTGAAATATCATAGCCCTAAGCACAACGAGGCCAAGCTGAGGAAAATTCTGCTGGCATCAGTTTACCTTAATCAGAGTTTCACATTGTAATCTTCATACCATGTGATTGGACTAAAAGTCAAAATCAGTTCTCAGAAGTGCAAACAGGAATATTTGTAGCTAGCCAAGCATTTCGTTATCTCCATTTTAAAATTAAATATCCTAGTTTATTAGTTGGAAAACTACCATATTTTGAAATTATTTTTGTATCATTATGAGCAATAAGCCTGTGGAATCATGTCCATCAGATATGCAAGTTCATCACATTCAGATGTGTGATACAAAAGGAGAAGATGATCTGGTTCACGTGTTCCATCATCCCAAAACTTTTTAATGATCCAAGACTTATTTTTGTTGCCACTTCTTCACCCAGAGGAGCTGAAATCACATGTGGTTTGCCTTGAATAACAGAATTATTAATAAATAGTCACTGATTTCTCTGATTTGCATGATCAGAGATGTGTTATCTAAAGAAGCCAACATCTATCTACAACAGTACATGCCAGAGCAGAGTGCAAGGGTGGCTGAAGAAGAGAATGACATGCTCTTCTTTAAACCCAGCGACCTTCAGATAACCTTTCTTTGACAAAAGGGATTTTGCAGTTTGTGTGGCTGCTGCTGCTGACAATCAGTTAAGCCCCCAAATAGATCTTGTCTAAACCTCTACATCCTTTGTCTGGTGAGATTATTTTCTGTTGCCAGTTTACACACAAAAGGACTCTCTGAAGAGGCGCAGTGTCGGTGGTTTCAAGAAAGAGTAAGAGAGAAACCGAGACACATTCAGAGCTTTAAAAATGGCTCTCCCTAATGGGACAGAAAACAAGTTTCCAAAGATAGAAGAACCATTGCATTTCCTTGGACTATTACTCAGTATAGTCATATTTCCAAACTAAGCAGATTACATTTACAGTATGATAAAATACATTTAGAAAAAAACTGTGTCAAGTACCACATAGCTCTGAACTCAGAGGGTTTCACAGCAGGGACACTGAGCCACGCTGACTTAAGGCTACATTGCTGCATTACTCCTCTGCCTCTGTCTGACAGAGCAAGTTCAGGCATTCTGTCCTAACCCTCAGCTTCCCACATCCACCCTCTACGTCTCCAGTCCCTGTCTTCTGTCACCACATTCAGAGACAGTCCAACAAATTCCTATGATGTTCCTGGACCAGCATCCAAATGGCACAGGTTACAGCAGGCTGTTGATGGCATTTGGGAGAAAGGTCTTTAGAAATACAGGGAAAAAATGCTGGAGGAGCAGCAAATTGTCTTATTTTTCCAATAGACTTGTAAACACTCTTTTTGTTTGGAAAATCTTCGAGACTGGCTCTTTGGTTCGGCTCACTTCAACAGCGAGTTTGTCTCACCTTGTTCTCCTAATCCACTCCAAGGGCCAAATCCACGGAAAGCAGTGATAAAACCCTCACTTATTTCAGCAGTGACCAATTGTTTCACATAAGTAAATAGAATTGTTTGTAAGGACAGCTTAAACATTTTAAATGGGAAACAGAGCACTTACTTACTGTCCCACAGAGTATGCACAGAGGTGCTCTTCAGGGCAGGGAGACTGGCCAGGAACTTTTGTCTCTTAAAAACTGTTGGAAAAGAAATCTGCCCATTGCTTGACTTTTGCTTCCAGAGTTGAACAGAGTTGAATGTTTCTACTGATGGTAGATTTTATGGAAAATGTTTTAGAAATCTACTGCAGAGGTCACACTGTAATATGACACAATGAAAACCACACTCATTTACAGCTTCACACATGTGGGTGCAACTTTGTTTAAAAAAAGCTTCAAGAAGGCCCAAGAACAAGTTTGTATTTTTTTAACTGAAGGTGGCTAAAGTAGACAGTGAAATGTATGATTAAGACAGTAAACATTTTATTTGTGGTCCTAGCTACATTTTTGCATTTACACATGCATTTCTGACCTAATGGGGTAGCAGAATACTTTGTTGTTAAACACTTCCTGTCCATTTGGTAAGTCATACAAAAGAAGTTCTCCTCTTTGCATTTGTACTTCTAATAAATTTTCTACATTCATCGTTTATTTTTTCTCCCCCTACTTTATATTATCCCTTAGTTTTTTCTCTCTGATCAGCCTTCCACCCCACTCTTGCAGCTGTAGATTTCCCTCAACACTTTTCTCTCTATTGTGTAGTCATTGTTTCATTAATTTACTTTTTGCTCTTTTTAGTCCTCGCATTCTAGTTTTAACTTATTTTTTTACCTCCATTAGCCACAATCTCCTTTGTTCTTCTTTTTCTTCTCTCACCATACCTTCATTTTATCCCCTCCCAACTTTCCTGTAATCAGGAGTTGAAAGATAAGCATTACAGGCCCACATTTAGGACCAAGGGTCCTGGGACTTTACATCAAAATTTTGCTTCACATTCTTAAACTCCTACCACTGTCATTGCCAAAAGTCTTGAAAGTAGTGCTGTAATTAGTGCACAGTTTTAATGGATGCAACTAGTCTAATTGATGTAACAATGTTTGCCTGAACTTGTGGAAAGTCTGAAAGACTAGTCCAGAAGATTTTATTTTGCTCCATGTCTTGCATCCCCTCTGCCCTGCAGGAAGGGGAGGACAAATAATGCTGTTTTTTCTCATAGATGTGTGGAAAACTTTTGCTTTTACATAGGTCTGGGCTGGGTGACAGATGAGTGCCCCTGTCTTGGTATATGTGAGGCCTCACCTACAGTATCCGATGCCAGGATTTCCTTACTTCCATCCTGTCCATCTTTGTACCCAGAAGATCACACACGCAGGCAGACTCTTCTCTACCTTCTTTCTCCAAGTCCCCTGTCACAGAGACACACACACACACACACACACACATGCCTGCTCTCAGAAGGCGGCTGTACTTTATACCAGAGACAAGATCCAGGAGGCAGGCAGAAAATTCATATCAGAGGAAGGTGGTCAGACATAGTTTTTGGCCTGAGTGCAAGAGAGGTGCTTAAACACCCATGTGTTAATAGATACTTAGTAGACAGTAGATGGTGCTCCAGCATAACTGGCACTGTTACCAAGTTTCGTAGTGGCAACTTTTCTCGACCACTACATTTTCTTAGCTCCCAGGAGATGTAGCAGTACAGACCCTGCATGAGTTTGTGAAAAAGATAAAAGGAGCAGCGAGACCATCTCTTTGGAGGCCAGACGTTGTGATAGGGTGGAAGGTTAGGCTTGGCTGGGACACTGGGACATAGCCACAGCTGCCAGTGGCAGGATCCCTGGGGACCTTTTTCTGCGGGTCACTGCCTTAGCACATGGGAGAGACAACTGCTGCCCTCTATCTTTTTCCCCAGCCATGGGGTTTTGGGTCTACTTGGTCCTAGCTGCCCCAGTTCACCAGCCAGTTATAAGGTTGGAGCTCATGTACACCTCTGTGTACTGTGACAGTTATTTGTGCTTCTGCCATTTATTTTATTCTGATGAATTAGGGAGTTAGCAGACTCATTTTTTCCTATATATAGACTTGGCTAGTTGTGCTCTGTGTACTGAAAGCAGTGTGGTGACATGTCAGCCAGGATGCTTCATCATGATGTAATTAGTGCACATACCAGCCCTTCAGACCAGCAGCCAGCTGTAGCTCATTAGGATCTTGGCTGCAGGCTGCATTTCATTTATGAGCAATGTTCTACCCTTCATATCTGATCAGCACATCCTTGTGAAAATAAACCTCAGTGGCACATCCAGGCATCACACGTGGGGCTCTTGGACCAGCCAGCAACACCAGCCAAACGTCTTGGTATGGGTGCACAGACCCTGTCCTCTCAGTGGTGCGAGGCTCAGAGACACCCCCTGAAAAATAAGCTTTCCACTGATGCTCCTGTCAGCACCATTGGGCTGTATCTCCCACAGTTGTTTTCTTGTGAGGGAGCAGAGTATTGATCCTTTTGTCCTAACGCCTTTTCTATGCCGATGCCCACCCTGATGGAGCTAGAAAAGCCTGTGTCCCGCTCTTCACCCACACCTGCTAAGTGTGACCTCCACGCCGGCAGCTGCGGAGAGACAAAGTGCAGTTTGCAATGATTCCCTGCAGCCACCACCTTACAGAAGCCCCCAGCGAAGGGCAGAGCAAGGGAAAGCCCACGGTTTCTGGTTTTCTAACCTGCCTGCTTTCTCTGTGAGTGGTTGTATGGGAGCTGGAGGCCACATTGTCTTAAACCCTGCCCTAAACTCTCTGTAGATCACTCAGCAACAGGCACAACTGCCAGCAATCCCAACCTGGAGATCTGGGACAACGGCTTCCTTAGGCGAGGGTGTGCAAAATGGCGCATCTTTCCTGAACTGTTCCGACTGCAGGACTGCCAGGTGCTTTCTGTGGGATCCGCATGCAAGGGGATTTCCTGCGTGGCTGTGGCTCTGTAACTGCACTCTGAAGGTTCAAAGAGAATTTGACTTTTGCTGGAATTTCTCCAGCTGAGCTCAGTAATTGAGATGTTCCTTTGGCTGCAGTGGGGCACACTGTAGAGTATCATTAGGTTTATTCTTGTGTCGGAAATATAGGAAATTGAGCTGTTTAGGCAAACAGCCAGTGCAAACAAATATCAGCATATGTTGCAGATAAAGCCAGGCAATCAAGTTGCTTCCTTCTAGGGGAATAACAGAAATATGTATGAAACTAACCCTATGCCTTTAATGGACTTTTAAAAATTATTCCCTCAAGCTACATATGGGCAACTTTGAATCCATTGTTAACATCTTTAAAGTGTGTTTGGTTTCCTGGTACAGGAAGTAATAACAGTAAAGCAAACAAATGCCTTAATTAAATCAGCACGTGAGAAGAGGCAAGGGTAACTTCACAATATTACATTCAATGGCACTAGTAATATTAATGAAGCAATAGTCACTAATAAGTACTTTTAGGATGTGGCAACAACACGTATGTAATCAGCCAAGGTTTCTACTAGAAAAAACACACTAAAAGGTAAAACTTCAAAGTTTCCCCGGGTGTACAGGGTGCAGAGTGCCAGACGTCTTAGTCAAATAGCATCTTGGTAAAGGGACAAGGACATAAAAGGAATTCCTGGTCTTGTGTGAGAAAGTGTAAAAGAAAAGGCGTGAGGGGTTTACTGAGAAGCGAATTCCTGACTGCTATGCATAGCTGTACTGTGCTACTCCCTATCCATAGGAGCATGAACAAGGGACCAAGGGATAACATGTTAACGTGGGTATGTCGTACTGTATATTATACCTTAATATATACTGTATGTATGGTGCCATACATAAAGATTCTGTGCCCTTGGCCCAAGGTAAGTGAGAAGTACTTCTTTCTGGCTCAGCACTTTCTCAATCATAAGCCATCCATCAGTTTATGACCACAGCTAAGAAACACGCTGCAAAATACCCAAGCAAAATGAGATGAAAATCAGGCTTATGAAAGAAAGAGACTGCCATGTCCTACATGACATGTGCTCAGGCTATGACCTTCAATAGAGCACCCTGGTTCCTGTGCTGGGCTTGTTTCACAAGCTGTTTCTGCTGTTGCCATACTTGTTCCTACACAAACGACTGCAACAACATAAAACCGCGTTTCTTTTCATGGTGCTGTGTAGATATGCCACTTACCCTGTTTTTTTCATAGCTGGTTGTCAGGAGCTTAGGAAAACAGTGATTTGTGGGAACATAACCTAAAAATGTAGCAGCAGCATTGAAAATGAGATCTCGATGGGAGGCTGCACAGCAGCTGGCGCTTCCTCCCCCTCCCTGCGTGCACAGGAGAACGTGGAGCTTCGCCTCCTTGGGCAGCAGTAGCCACGGTTCCTTTAACTGCCACCCTCCACCTGCCCCTGCCGGCTTACAACATTGCAAGTCTGCTTTAGGCTAAAAACATCGCAGGCAAAACCTGAAGTTTTTACTGGCCGTAGTGCTTGCTTCACAATGCAAGGGCAGCAGAATTGTTTAAAGGAATTTGAACTCTCCCTTTGCTATGAAGGAAAGTAGAAAGTATTGGAAAATAAGTGAATCTTTCTAATGGTATGGTGAATCTCTGTATGGTTTTTGAATTAATGAGAACTATAACAAATATGTTGGAGGAAAAGCTAGAGCTCGCCCTATTTCCACATTTTTTGGATACTCTTCTCTATTGCAATTAAGCTTTACGTGTCAGGCTGAAAGAATATTTATTCTTATTGGTTTTTATCTCCAATGGAAACTGGGCCTGGAGAACCATATCGGTAAATAAAAAATACATCACACTATATTTACACATACAGTCTGTATTTCTCCCATAGCAGTCTGAAAAGTTCAGCAAAATCTTTTTTTTGTTGTTATTGTTGTTGTCCCTGCATGTTAGAAGATCAAAAAGATTTGATAAAATGCAGACGCAGGCAATTTTGTTTTAATCCAGACCACATGAGCCACTAGCCGACAACACATAACTATTTGGAAATGTATGATTTGTAAGCAGCTTTAGAGACAACGTATACCAGATTGCACTATATGGCTGTCCATTTTCCTCTTACTAAATGATACATTTCTGAACTCGTCCTCTCTACTTAAACTGGGAATTATAGTGTGTATTTGTATTGCCTCAGTGGCTGGGGCAGCATTGAAGGAAAAAGGCCGGATCACGCATTGCTCATTTCATTTTCTTCCTTCAGTAGAATTTCACTCTGACTTTTTATCTCTTGAAGTACTTTTAAAAAGTTTAGGTTTTACATAATGTATTCCTCTTTAAATAAAAGGTTTAGGTTTTTTATACACTCAGGTGGAGATGTTGCCATTGCAGAAGTACTGTCAGCAAGAATATCACAATTTGGGGAAATGCTATGACTGTTGCCACTTCGATTTCTTTTTTTCCCTAACACAAGATCAGTCAGTGTTTTGCTGCTGTTCTTTTTTTACCTTAAAAGAAGGTTTAGGTCAAATTTTCAGATGCAGACTTTACACATGGAGTATTTCAAGCCTGGATACAGGTCAGAAATACTGTCACAGGAATTTACTCCCTGCGTGTGTGTGTCCTTGTACATACATGAGTTGGTAGGAGCTGCATTATATGGCTAGCCATTGGCTTCAGGGTTGTAATGCAAGGCTTTAATTTCTTCTGTGCTGAATAAATTGACTAGTGGCAGTACTCACATCCTCCATTGGGTGAAATGAGAGCAAAATACTCCTCCAAAGCAGTGCTGGATCATTTCAAGCAGAGCACACACTACAGTGTATCTCTTCTGTTCCTTCACACTGATGATATAGAAATGCAAAAAGAATAATAGCCGTTAGAATACAATTGGGGGGGGGGGGGGGGAACACGGACACACCTGAAAAAACAGGTCCATACGAACAAGTGCTAGGACCTTTATTTTGGCCAGCAGGCAAAGAGATTCCCAGAGCTGCCATATAGATATGAAAGAAAAGGAAATGGAAAGGGAAAAGTCCTGATCACATTTACACCATTCAGCTTCACTTGACTTGTTTTAATGTACATTGATAGAAGCAAAAGCTGCATCTCTTCCTCTGTAGATATGAAAGACAAAATATGCCTGTTAGAGCCTTTGCTAGACTGTAAGGTTTTTTGGATCAGAGCAGAGGAAGAAATCCATGCCCTTAGATATGAAGGTCGCCCAGCAGTGGGTAACAAGGAACCCACCGCTGGAGAATACAGAGCACGTTTTTCAGTCATTCCACGCTCCCACCTCAAAATATTCTTAAAGAGGGTTCAAAGTACTCATCAGAATACAAAGAGCTGCCAAAACGGCCAAAGGTGGCCAAAGGTGGACAAGCTGTAACGTGACAAACCAGGCACTTATTTAGGCCACTGAAGATTGGGGTTGTTCACCAGTTTATTGCTGTGTGTGTCTATCCCACACAAAGCAGAAACCTTGAGCTCACGTGGTATGTCCATATGACACAGTACAAGGTCTTGTAGAAATGCTCACTCAGGATTACAGGAAATATGGAAGAATGTTGTGTATCTGGTGGTACAGTGTAATCGCTTGGATTGATGTCACCACTGTGAAGACTCACATGAAATGTTCTTGGGGACAGCACAGCAAAACTGATCTGACTGGGCTGACTGGTACATAGGGGATGGGAACTCCCTCTGTGCCTTTTCTGCCCTCCCACCGAGACTGTCAGTTTCCTTCCCATGAATGCCTCCGTTACGAGCCATTCCTTATCTATTGCACCCGATACCTGCCAAAAGCTTTGCACTTGAATCACAACACTGCTGAGGTCTGGCAGAGCCTTCTGTGCTGAGGGGAGGCATGAAATGGGTGCTTATGGTGCACCATCAAGCTGGTGCATTTTTGTTCTTTCACCAGAAGGTCTGCTTTAATTTTGAGTGACAATAAGAGCAGTTCATTTCTTCCTGCAGAACAAATGAGCATTTCTTCAGAGAGCCAGCACAACAGTGCTGCGTGTGTTGGCCGGCGGGAAGCGTTGAGCAGCAGGGCAAGTTCAGCTCTCTCGCAGGGCTGGAGTGCGTCATCCCCCATGACGCACGCTTCCTCTGGCGCCCACTCCACCTCGGAGCATCCTTTCAGAAAGGCTGTGTGAACTCCACCAACACAGTCAGGGGGCTGCCAAAAAAAGCCACAAACTTCTCACTTTGGGACAGAAACAGCATCTGCTGAGTATTTTCTTGATTCTGAACACTGCAAGGTCTGCAGTTTTTCAACAACTGTTTTATTAGAGGAGGGGGAAAGTCTTCAAATCTTTTGGGAATTCTCCGGACAACTATTTCCATTAATATTTTTTGAGGAAGGCTTGAACCCCTCATTGACTAGGATAACATTCCCATAGTGTGTTCCAACTTCTGCAAAAGCCATTAATACAGACTTCTTTGAGCAGCACGGCTCTATTGGCTAGAATACAGCATTTGCCATGCAGAGTATCTAACTGGCTCCATATAACTTGAATGTGTCACAGAAGATTTGGAAGGGGACCGAATTCTTTTACCATGCTTCACTTCACCTTTAGATATGAGATCAATGTGGGATTTGTTTAAAGATAGAAGTCTCCTTTCTGATCTCACATTTCTGCAAGTACCTCAAATGTTATAAAGCAAGCAAAACTAAAACCCAGAAGAATGTGTTGCATGCCCTGTATTATCCACAGCAAAACAGCAAATGGACAACATGCAATTGGAGTTTAGTCACTGTCTTTCAAGTACACAGGGTAGTATAGAGGTAGTAGGTAGGCTTTCAAGTACTGCAGTCAGGTTTTCCTGAATGAGGTGTAATTTGGTGGTAAAGATTCTCAGGGTATCACAGATACCTACAAAAAATCATCCAGACACTGAGGTATCCAAAATGAGGGGCTACTTTTAAAAAACTCTGAGTGTGCTTTGTCTATTTTTGAAGTTATAATGGTATCTGAAGTGAGAAGGGAAAGCGATGATGGAGTCTCTCTGATCACCTCCACACCCTCACATATTAGCAAGACAGGAAAGGCAGTAGAATAACACACACAGGAGCTCTGGGACCTTATGAGCAACTGCTATTCTCAATGGGCCTTGTCAGATGGAAGTGAACAAAAATGTACATGTTTCTATTCATAGACATACTATGAATGCTGCAATTGTTAAGAACTTTCTCTTATGAAAACAAATAATTGCCTTTGAAAATATTTTGTGTTACCTTAGGAACATCAGTTGTTTCTGAAATTCAGTACCGATTTATTGGATTCCCAAAAGCCTCCAGAGGAAGTAAGCCTGATATAAACTTACTAAGCAGTATTACAAAGAGCTTTGATCTGGAGCTTCTTCATGGCAGTGCCCCTCACCTGTGATTCACATTAGTGAATCTAATTCTGCAATACACAATTTAACAGCGGCAGTTCACAGAAAGGCATCACTTAGTTGACCCCACTAAATCTACTCATCATATCTTGGCTATTGAATGTATTACAGAGAGACAGCACACCCTTCAGTTTCCAGATGATGGAATCTGCCTGCTATCTACATATGGAGATACGATACCTCAAAAGTAATTTTGAGTGCTTTTAACACTGTTCTCATATTTGTTCTTAAACTCTGCAAACTGGTGCTGAATGTGCCATGGAATACATGCAGTCTACCTATGTGACTTCATTCATTTCACTTGTGTATACCTATAATCATGTATGTTTTACTTAAACCAATTAGTTTGATGAAACTCATTAAAAAGAAATGAAACTGCTGTCTACCAGCTTGCTTTCTTTTTTAATCCAAACCTGGTAATGAGAAAGAGACAAATTCAGATCAGATACAGTTTTCAAAGAGGTTTCCAGGCCAGATTTAAGAGCAACAGAAAATAAAATCATAAACAATAATGGCATAAATGGTATTCATTTTGCTTGTTTCTTAATGATAAGATCTGATTCAGTTTGGATTTCACATGTGTAAAACCAGAAAAATTGTATTAAAGTCAAAATACCAGAAGCATTTTATTGTTCTTTCATCAGTTATGCTTTAGAGTTTAACTGTTTCTTTTATGTACAAAGCAACTTGCACATTATCAGTAAGTGCTTGCTTTGCACGAGCAATTAGGATAATGTCTGGAGGTGCTCTAAAAGGCCACACTCGGCTTTTGGAGAAATTCATTTAGCTTATTAATGTCAGTGTGTTGAAATCTATGAAACAATGAACTGTATATTCTGTATTCTCCAGCAGTCTGCAAACAGATTGCATTTCCATAAAGGAATTATACGTGGTGATTAAGCCTTCTACAAGTTACACTTTCAGGAGCAGTAGTTTTTCAATTTCAGAGTAATGTAATCTGTGATCAGCACTGTACTCAATTCACAAAGCCTTGTTTCTTTCTGTTGTCCATCTCTGACTAGTTTCTGGCCAGGACCGCTGACAATGTAATGACACATGCCCCCCTACATTAATTAACATGGAGTTTACGCTTGTGAAATCTTTTCTACCCTCTTGGGACAGGGAGGTGCAAGCAGCAAACCATGAAATCTTCCAGCACTGTTTCATGGTGCATTCCCCTGAAAGGCTGTAATTCCAGAAGAGTGCCAGTCTGTGTGAAGAACTGGGGTCTGTTCAAATATAGCCTGAATAGTCCGTCCCAGTTTTAATTAAATCCTTCTGTCTCCACTCTGAACTATTTGTCTCATAGGTGATCTTGGTTTTCTGCTCTTCTAAACTTCTACAAATGAGCTTGATAGGTGCTGCAACAGGCACAAGTGGACACAAGACCAGTGGACACAAGTGGACGTAAGACCACCTAAGTATACGAGCAACTTGCCAAGAAAGGAACAGGTAGGAGGTGAAGCTGTGCTCAGTTACCCCCAAGAACACAGCCATCTCTAAGGGGGATCTGAAGAGCTGTTTACACTGGTGCTTTCCCTGCCCTTTCTCTCTTTTTCTCTTTTGAGAGGCAAAACACTGAACTTCAGCACCTAAGTCCTCATTGCCTTCTGGGGCAACCTCTTTCCACATATTAGGCTCTGAATTAAATGAAGGCATGGGCAAAAAAGGTAATGTTTGCATCACATTGCTACACCTACACGTTGAGGAACCAAATTAGAAGAGGAACCACATTAGAAGAGATGACAGAACAGGGTATGAGGGTATTGTTGGGCTGTTGTTGGGACTTCCACGTGTTGTCTAAAAGGCAAGATCAGACCTTTAAAATGAAATATGGACAGGAACAGTTTAGATATGAGTGACCAGGGAGACAAAATGAACTACAGGTCCAGCAATATGAATAGCATGTTAATATCAACTGCCAGAATGAATGAGAGGAAGGAAAGCCTCAGAAAAACATCAGGAGTTTTAACCAATCCATGCTAAATGCAATCTGACAGCTGGGTATTGAGGAAGCCATGTCAGACAGAGACCAAAATGGAGGGATGATTTCAAGGGCTATGAATTAGGGGAAAAGGGAATACTTGTGAGTCACCAACTGACTCTCACTAGTTAATCATATAAGCAGAAAAATCAATTCAAATAAGGAAGGAAGGGCAAGGGTATGGATGTTAATGGGAAAAAATATTAAAGGACAGTCCAGAATATAGAATTAGGGATACTTTATAGTTAGTTTACAGAAGAAATAAGAAAAGCCAAGAGAAGACATCTGCTTAGAGTGAAAACTGTGGTGGAAAATCCCAGTGCTCCCCATCACATCCACTTGGACAGATCATATTATAAAGTCCACAAAAACCCCACACATCTTCCTGCCCCAATTCTCTTGTCGCATTTTGCCAAAATACCGCAAGTTTTGTTTGCTGGCAGCCTTATAGTGTTTGGTAGATGTGGATTTTTTTTCAACATACTCACTGCTGGCTAAAAACTCTTGAGGTTTGCTGGTATCAGTGGAAAAACTCTTATCAACGGAGTGGGGACAATTCTGTCAACATGGAGGAGTGTCAAAAGTTCCAGCTCATACATGTCTGTCTCATTATCACAGAAACACCTAACTAAATTATATTACTGGATTTTTCAAATCAATCTGGCATGAAGAATATAAAGCAATAAAACCTTACTGTCCTAGTTAGACTAACAGAACTATGAAGACCTTGGTGTGAGGTTTTCAGGGACAGATGATAAACTCATGTGGTTGGTGGGTCCCTGTCAGCTCCTAATATAGATCCATGGTCTCTAAGAGAACCACTCAAAGCCTGTGGAAATCAAGATGAGTCCTTCTTCTGGCTTCAACTCAGCCCTTGGTTTCATTGACATAAATGCAGCAGCTGGAAAGCCTTAAGGAAACTCCTGTAAATTTTTAAGATTTGCAAGCTAGCTCACAAGAAAACCAGGTGATTTATATTGTACACTTAAATACTGATTTGTAAACATAAAACAGTCAAGACTACATATGTGTCACTGCTTACCAGGGAAATGATTAAAAGTGGGCTGCAGCATTTGCTGAACTCTGTTACTGAAGAGTTCGTGCTTTCATTTCTCAGCAGGTCCTGCATTCATGGGAAGAAGTTCTTCTAAACAGGAAAGTATTCTTTCTCACATAATTATGGTGACAGTGAAGTACATTTGTTTAGTTTTGTTTGCTTCTGAAAGCTGTCCTACACACTTTAATATTAATGTTCTAAATATTGCCACTTCTTCCAGTCTTTCATAAGGTGTTAGTAAAATGTTCATTCCTAAATTACAAGTTATGCATATCAGCTGGTACGTAAGCCTTGACAAATTAACTTCCAGCCCACACCATACAAGAAGCTGTATGTTCCAGTTCCCACCAACTTAGAAATAAGTGGTGTGGCTATTAAAGGACAAAAAGCCCTCCACCTTTTGAGATTCTTCTCTTCACCATAATGGTGAGCACTTACATCTGTTGCCTTCTGGGAAAGCTGTTACACCTCACACAGTACTTATCTTGCAGTTCTTACAGTGCCACCTCTACAAAAAAATGAAATACTGTCTTATTGAATCTACAGGAGTTGAACATTGTACTTTTGTTATGTTGATCTCTGTTTCAGTGTGGTGATGCATTTCACACCAAAAGTTTCGGTATTAGCCTTTAATCGGCCTTAATGGCCTTTGATACAGAGAGTTTCTGGAAAGATGGGGTAATGAGAAGGAGGCAGCCTTCACAACCTCCATTTACAATACCAACTAACAACAGGGAGACTGGAGTAGTTTAGACTGGAAGTGTATTTTTGTGCTGAAATGTCCCTGGAATACTTGCAAGGCCTTACTGTCCTGAGAAGCTCTTATCAAGCAGAGCCACTGTAAGAGGCTGGTGTTAAAGTGTGAAGTCTTTCCTGAGCTTGATTTAGCTGAAATTTGTCTGACACGTCCGTGAACTGACTGGTCTTTACTCCAACTCTTCCTGCATTGATCTTCACCGATGTCCTCCAAAATCCTAGATGCTTTTTCTAACTCAGCCTTAAGCCACCATATCAACTCCATCTCCCATTCTTAATGCTTATTCCTTTTCCTGAATGTTTATATTGCAAATCTTTCCACATAGCCCTTCCCTGCCAAGCCCCTTCCTTCTTTTCATTATCCAAAGCACTTCAGAATGCCTTCAGACTCTGGCACCTGTAAGGATAATTTTGCAGAAAACAGAATTCTTATTCACTTCAAGCTCATTCCTCCAGAAGACTTATGAAGAAGCAAAATTAAGGACAAAATTAATTAAATGTTGATACTTGGTTAATAGAGGTACAATGGTGAGATACTGAATGAAGAGAGGTGTAAAAGTAAAATTGAATCTTAAATTTCAGGTTATTAAACTTTTCCAAAACATTTTGGCAAGATGCTTCCAGTCCATTTGAGAACTGACAACTAATGACTGAAAAAAAGGTAGATTTTTTTATTAGAAAGTAGGACACTCAGTCTTTTTATCTCCAAATGTAAAATAATTATATCTCACCTGAAATACAACTATATCTTATAACAAGCCTGCTTAAATCAAAATAATCACCATTTCATGAAGAAGACTGAAACCCAGGTCGATGATTGTCCTGCAGCTTTCAGACTTGCACTTATGCTGATAATGTAAAATCTGGCAGCTATCTGTTCAAAAGTTTTGGAGAAGATGCACAGACAATACACACATTATAGAAAATGTAGTCCAGTTGTCAGATTTCAAGAAGGATATGTACTATTCCCAATTAATAAGTATGCTAGCACTGTTCTAAACATTTAAAAATTTCTTTCCAATGATTGTACAGATCTTCCAAGAATAAGGTCATTTCTTGGACTTCTAGGACCAGTATAAATTTATGTTTAAATTTATGTTATGTAGCATAAATGTATATTAATGCAGGGGTTCTGACAGATAATTAGCAGCAGTTCTTTAGTTTTATATTGTATTTATATGTTTGAATCTAACATATTTTAGTAATAGCCAGCATTACAGAATCTACGTTCTTAATTACTGTTGAAAATGCAACCTTCTAATCACTGGATGTCAAATATTCCTCCTGTCAGGTTACAATGTCTTTTAAATTCAGCTTAATATCAGAGATATACTCATTAGCTTCAGCTGTAAATCTTGCAAAAATCTACAAAAGCATCTGATTCAATCCTCAATGAAGGTAGCAAACACCCCAGAAATGCAAGAACAACAGAAGTGGCAGATGACCTTGGGTTAAAAGACCGTTTAGCTAGAAAGGATGCCATCTTGCATCTAAGTCTTTGAGGCACAGCAATATGATTTATTTAAAAAAAAATCTGAACTGGAAAAAAATAGGCAGGTCAGTCCTATGAGACAGCAGATCACCATCTCCTTTATTGTTCCAAAACTATTCAGTAGTTCCCCATTCAGCTGCCTCTACTGTTTTTGAAAACACAAAAGTTATATTGCAAATCACTGATTTTCCTTAGATTTCAGAAAAATGTGAAAGTCCACCTTGCCACTCTTATTAGCAGGTGATGTGCAGGACTTGTGATGTAACTGTGGTTTTCTACAAAAACCCAAAGTGTGCTGTAAAGTTGAGGCAATGACAGCTACTTAAAATGATAAAACTCCTCCCTACATCCAAAAATATGCTAAAATACTAATAAAATGTGGAGTCACTTCTCTGACTGATGAGCTATGGGGGAAAACCTCCCCTGACACTGCACCTCAATATCTGTCAATGGTGGCTTGCAATGCAGAGATATCCTGGCTGCCCTGGTCATATCTTTGTCCACCTGTCTCTGCGAAAGGGCTCTGGTGAAGAACAGCTTTTGTGGTGCTGAGGCTGCTGTTCTGTACCCATCCTTCAGTGCAAACCATCTTAGTTAATACAGTCAACTTTGTAAAGCTGCTAACTTCATTGGATAGGGAGATGCTGCACCAAACATCTTTCATCATCAGTGAAGTTCAGAAGACCTTATGGACTGTTTCTCCCAATGGACCCAATGGAGGGAGACAAGCACTACTGTAAAGAAAATCAGACTCTCTTGCTCAAGTGTTCTGAATTGTGCCTCTCTCCCCCCAGGAGACTTAGTAGCCATGGTGTTTTGGGTTTGTGTGGTGGGGTTTTTGTAGCAGGGCAGTGGGCCTCAGGGGTGGCTCCTGTGAGAAGCTGCTGGAAGCTTCCCCGGCTCCAAGTTGGACCAGCCTCTGGGATAATATATTTAAGAAGGGGAACCTGCAGCGGGGGAGAGGAGTGGGATGTGAGAGGAACCCCTCTGCAGACACTGAGGTCAGCGAGGAAGGAGGGGAGGAGGAGTGCCGGAGGAGGGGGTGCCCCTGCAGCCTGTGGTGAGACGGCAGGCTGTGTCCCCCCCAGCCCATGGAGGGGAGTGGGGGAGCAGATGCCCACCTGCAGCCCGGGGAGGACCCCATGCCAGAGCAGGGGGATGCCCCCAAAGATGGCCATGACTCCATGGGAAAGCCCACGCTGGAGCAGCCTGTGCCTGAAGGACTGCAGCCCGAGGGAAGGACCCACACTGCAGCAGTTCATGGAGGACTGTCTCTGGTGGGAGGGACCCCACGCTGGAGAAGGGGACTAGTGAGGAGTCCTCCCCCTCAGGAGGAAGGGGCACAGACCCCATGTGTGCCAAACTGACCCCAACCCCCATCCCTTGTCCTCCTGTGCTGCTGGGGGGGCAGAAGGTAGAGAGAAATGGGAGTGCAGCTGAGCCCGACAAGGAGGGAGATGTGGGGGGAAGGTGTTTTTAAGATTTGGGTTTACTTCCCATTACCCTTGTTTTTATTTGACTGGTAGTAAATGAAATAATTGATTTTGTTTCTTCCCCAAGTTGAGCCTGTCTTTTGCCCATGACCATAAGTGGGGAGTGATCCCTCTCTGTCCTTGTCTTGACCAATGAACATTTCTTTATATTTTATCATCATCCTCCCATCAAGGCCTGAGGAGGGGGAGTGAGCAAGCAGCTTTGTGGTACTTTGTTACTGGCGAGGCTTAAACCACAATAGTCTTGCAGTTCTTCTCACCCCCCACCCCCCCCCCCCCCCAAGAATTTTTCTCACAAACCTACAGCAATTGTGCCAACCACTTCTCAGTGCTTTGGATTTCATTGTGCCAGTTCTTCAGCCCAGGATCCCTCTCTTTGGGGACTGTGCTGTTTCTCTGCTTGTGCTTGGCTCTTTGACTTGTTGGAGTTTTCTCTCCATACTCCTGGGAAACTACAGGAACTATTTTTACATCTATCAAACACCTCACAGACAGTCTCCAGGCACCCATGCTTCTCTCTTGTTTTAAAAATTTGTAAATCTCTACTTTCTCAGAAAAAAATATAGGGTGGTGCTTGCTGCAAAGAAATGCTGTCACTTTTCCAAAGTCAGATTAAACACTATGTCTGAATTTCAATTACATATTTTGAATTAAAAAAAAAAAAAAAAGAAAAAGGCCAACTAGCCTCCTCAAAACAATATTTAATTTTGGTTAATGCAATCTGATGTCTTCTTTTAAAGTTAGGCTGTGATTAGAACTTATGCATGGCCAAGTACAGTAAAGATCCCAGCTGCCCAGAGCAGTGTGTGCTACTCAGATTGTGGATCTGTGTGCATGTAAGTAACCAGGTGTAATCATTGGCTTTATTCCTGCTTCTCACATAGATACATACAGAACAAATAGGGAACAAGAGTCGCCCCTTTCTAAGGGTTTAAAGTTGAAAAAAGCATAAGAACTACAAGCCAAAAAAACTGTAAAATGTTCTTTTCAGGCATTATTCCTGCAATCAAAGCACACCTCCAGTGCACTTACAGAGAGGCAATAGCATGCACGCGTATGACATGGAAAATGATGCTCTGAAAAAGGATATCAAAATACCGAGAGAACTGGGAGATTCCCTTCCTTTCCCTACCTTTTCTGCAGACTCTTTTCAAATAACCATCTTTCTTTTGGAAGTTGATAGGAAAGGAGCTTATGTCACCTCTTTTACAGAAGGAATAGTTCCAGTTCTTGGGTCAGATTGGAAAATAGGTACAGATAGAAACATGGACAGTTTAAAGGTTGCAAGGACAGACTTCTGAAAAGGGATGTTGGGGTTAAAATTATGTCAGAATCAATTCTGTTGCTTAATTCTTACAAAACTCATGGAAATCAGTGAGTGTTTTCCTGATGCCTTCATGACAGTCATTAACAAATTAGATTTTTAAAGTTCAAATCATTGCAGCAGATAAGTACACTGGTCACTATTGACAGCAAGTGTTAGAAAGAGTGGTTAAGTTCTGTGCTCACTTGGGCATTTATCAGTGTGATGCTGTCTGTCTATGCATCCTTATAAATTTTTACTCAGAAAGTATGCTTACATAGCACACTTCACTGTAGATGCCTAGATCTCAGATCTTCTAATTCTTTTGTGAATGTTACAGACACAAATCCAATAGTGTATCTCTACTAGGTGGAAAAATCCCTGGGAAGTTGGGGTCTTTCATATGCATTTTAGTAGCTCATCTCACAATTGTCCTATCACTCAGCATTCATTGATAGCCATTATGGTGGTAACCATATGTCCCCTGGCTTTAAATGAGCATTTGAGGAAATCTTCAGGAATCTTTATTGAAGAAGCTGTCTCTCCAGGCAGATGAAATTTGTTTTTCAAGTAACATGATAAATCTCATAAAACCCTCACCATAAGAAGTTGTTGAGCTTTTAAATAGCAGATGGCCTAACATGATTTGTTATTGATTAAGTGCACCTATGAATTCTAAGATACGTACAAAAACACATGGCCCTTTGGTTAAAGTACAGATATAACCCATGAACTTATCTCACTGCTCAAGCAGCATTTAAAGTCTACTAAACAACAGATGTTGAAACATATGGAGACATGGCTAAAGGCCATAAAAATATAAACAATCCTCAAACTTTTATGTTATCATTTAACTATTTTGGTTCCATCTGACATCCTGAAAATGTCTGCCTGGGCATCATAGGGAAACCTGCCTCACAGGTGTCAGTCATGTGAACAGATTGCAGTACAACTGTCAACACTGGGAAGAAGTAAAGCAAAGACTTATGGAAGAAAAAAGAATAGGAATCAAGGACTTGAGAAGAAAAGATGTGGCTTGGGTCTTGAGAAGGATAAATAAGAAACGGGCTGAGCAGAGAAGATAGTGAGAACAGAGGTTTAAAGACCAGGCACTGCCCTTTGAGGACCACACTTCTAGCAAGGAGCAATCTAGAGCGAAGCACCTTTTCTGTTTGCTTCCAACTCATTTTGTTTCTTTGCTGCTGTTGCTGGGAAAGGGAGAAGGGAACAGGGCTTCGTTGCTCTAAGTGTTACTGTTTAATTTGGTTAAATTTTACTTTTTTTTTTTTATTTTTGGTCTGGGTTGTCCTCTGAAATCTTGTTTTATAGCTGTCCTTTCTCTTTCCCCAATCAGCAGGAGAGTGCTTGTTTCTCAGGGATCAAACATCTCCTTTTCACTTTTGCTGGGTGTGTTCTTTTCCTTACCAAGACAGAAAAGATGATTTAGCCCACATGCCTGCACGTGTGAGTGACTACCCTGAAAGTGCTGTACCATGATAGTTAGTGGTTGCCTTCAGGGTACCAGGCACCTCAAAATACTTGGCTGGTTTTGACTCCCTGAAGGAAGATTGAGATGTGAGTTAGGATCACACCACTATCTCCATACATGAAATGACCTCATTTGCATTGAATAGCGGGAGCTGAAACAAGCCCGGGAAGCTCTGGGCACCCTCTGACAGCCTCTTTTGATGTTTCAGCCTTGCCCGCACAAGTTCTTGCTGGTTAATGTTTCTCATATCGCATGTGATGTGGTATGGGCCACAGACACAAAAAATAAAAGCAGCTCACTTTTTTTCTTGCACTGCATTTTGATGCCATATGCTGCACTGGTCCCCAGGGTGAACATATTCAGGGAAGTGGCAGTTAAAAACAAGACTGGTTTTGAGCGGGCGAGCAGCACCTATGAGAAAACACTAAAATCAGACCACAAAAAAAAACCTGTCCATGCTCAGTTCAGAGAAATATGGCCTGAATTTAAAATAAAGCAAAGAACTACTTGTGAGCTGGGATGGTTTTACAGAAATTAATAAATGCTTTTCTCCCTTTGTAGCCCCACACAGGAGGTAAGTAAGGTGAGCAAGTAATGCCCAGCACATGAGTCACCCGTCCATCCATATCTCTCTAGCTCTTTCAGAGCCTTGGGCCCATTGAAATCAACACCATGGCTATGCAGAACAGATCAGCAATGTAATCTTGACCCATGCCTGGATTTTTTTGGAGGCCTTTTCTGGCTAGCATTTGTTCTCAGAAGGGGTTTTTTTAGGAGGGATAATCCAGCAACATTTATTTTTACTGAGCTCCATAGTTTCCTGCACCAACTGAGAACTATGAACACCCACATACATTTTCATTCACGGAAATTGTGTGGAACTGCTTCCTGCTTCTCATTATCCTACAGCTCCCTGTGTCTTCATTACCACTAGTATTAAATCTATGTGTATTCATTAACTACGAGCTAGAAAATCACGGATGCACAGGGAGTAGGAGAGAAGTTTCTCACAGAGATCTAATGGTTGAAATGTAAATCTGCCTCCCGCTGAGATGTAAATTCAAACCCAAGTGCAGCCAATATCCTGGAAGGCATTTGGAGTCAAAGCCGCTGCTGCTAATCTTATTATTTTGCCTCCTCTTTGCTGGACTGGCAGTGTCAGCACTGCAACTGTACAAGCGCCAACCACAGGAAGGAATAACTGAGTTTTTCAGTTTGGCTTAATTTTTAAGTTTTGTATGAATATAAATTCATGAGGAAAGACCAGAGATCTGTATAATTCAAAATCTATTTTGAGACTCAATATTTATAAAGACTTAATGTTTGTAGTATGAGACTAAAGGGAGATAACTGAAGTAGAGGCTGAGTTGTGAACAATAAGAGATATTATTTAGCTAAAGTTATTAAAACAGTATAGAAAATATTACATGTTGAAGGCAAGCTTGAGGAAGTCCAGACAAAACAGTGGAAGTGATAAGAAATTAAGAAATGTCCTGTGAGGAAAGGTTGAGAAGAAAAAAATGTTTACTTCATCTGGAAGATACAGGGACATGACAACAGTTGCCTGATACTTAAAGGCTACTGCTCTCTTGTGACCATGGGGGAAGGTGAGAAGCAAGCTTGAACTGTTACAGTAGAGATTTATAATAGACGTTATAGGTTTTTTCTGGTGTCAGGATGGTAGAACATGGGAATGAGCTAACTAGTGTAGTAGAGAAACCTGGGCATATCTGGGGCACAATTCAAATAATCTGGTTTTGGACAACTGCTTTAGAATAAAACGAATCATGCCCTGGAAGTACCCTTTTCTCCCCATGGGGTCTGAAGAAAGCCTGGAGTGACTAACTCCAATGTAGTCATCCTCATTCCATCAGATGAATCCCCATCCCAGATGTCCAGCTTGTCTTGACAGTCCCAGAGCACAGGGGCCTTCTTGGCACTCTGACAAAATATAAGGATGTTATTTTTTTCCTGAAGTTTTGTCAGGACACCAGATTTTCCCTGTCTCTTCCTGTCAAGCTGCAGCCCTGAGAACAAAATCATTCCCAGCACCGTAGCAAGGGAGATGTCAGGACCTCTCCCGTCCCAGTTCTTGACCCCACCATGCAGCCTGCTGCAGGATGGGGGTGTTTCCACCTATCTTACAGCCCTTTAAAAAAAAAACACCACTGAAAATTTTTAAGAGGTGTTCAGAGAAGCATTACTTGGGATTGGTCTAGGTATGATTCATCATGCTTCTGTGCTGGGACTCCAACTAAGCTCATCAACTGAGATCCCATTTTATGTGCTCATAGAGTTACTAAGAGGAATTTGACGGTAAAGACAACAGAATACTGAGCTGTGAAAACACAAAAAGGTTACTAATAGTAAGATGTGTTAGACTGGGGTAGCAAATGATCTCAAGGGTAAGGGAGGAACATCAATGAATCACTTTAAAAAGGATTGGGACCATGTTGGAATATAGACTGTGAGTAATACTCCCAAGAGGACCTTGAGGACCTGGACCAGAAGTAATCTAACAGGTCTTTTTGAAGGTTAGCATCTACAAGTTTCATACTACATTGACACAAAGTGTATTTCTCTCACAGATGAGTAAAAGAAAAAAAAGACAACTTTTAAAACAACAGTATTCAGCTAAGTAAAATTCCTGGAAATACCTATCTATATCTATTCACAAGAGGGTGTTACCATCTATTCAGTAATTAATATGACAAATTCTCATTGTCTGGCTTGTTGCAATATTACAGGTTGAACACTCTGAGCCACCTGCAGATAAGTCCTCCCATCTACAAGCTTTTTGTTTAAAGCAGTTTCTCTCTACATATTAAAAGCTGTTTTCCCAACCCAGTTCCAAGACACACTCCCCCCCCCCCTCCCCCCCCCCCCAGTTTTTCAGAGCTCCTGGTAAAAACTGAATTGTTTTTGTCCTACAGCCTTCCATGATATGACCAAGCACTTGAAGACCTTCAGTCTAAATCAGTGCAAGTCGAGGTAGGCTCTGACCAGACTGCAGGAAACCTGGGTTAAAAAGTTGCTTCCTCTCCTTCTTCCCCCACATTCACTGCCCATTCTCTAGAGATTACTCTTTACATGGCTAAGTGTAGGTACAGGTGCTTCCAAACTGATTTTAACCAATGGTCCTTGTCAATATAGCCGCTCCAAGAACAAGACAGAGCCATGAGTGGTTACGGAGGGACTGGACTAAGCATGGAGGAAGTGGGACTGAGCAGAAACATGGAGAGTATTTCAGCATCCTTTTTCCCCTTATGGCAACGTGCTTGCTATACCTGCACACTGCCGGGAACTGCCCCCAGAGCCTCCAAGTCCCTGTGGGGAAAGCTGTCTCCAGATTCAGAGAAGTTTTCCTTAAACAAGGGTGATAGGCTGAGGTACACCAGAGATGGTGCTGCTGGCTGGTGGGGCTTTTTCTGAGACAGCACCCAACGCAGCTGGACCAGTGAGTGATATTGTGCCTTTCTGGAACCTGTGGTTTTGTGTGTAGGGCATATTTCTGACCATTCACACTGGCACCAACAACTTCCATTCAGTAATGAACATTTAATTCTTCTCAATTCCTAACTGCTTGGGGGGGTGGGAAACTCTGGAGCAGCTTCCCAAACTCCCACCAGCTTCAGGAGATACTGAGATATGCTCTTCAGTACTGAACAGTTGGAGTAAAAAGATGTAATATTACTTTTCATTGGTTTTCCAGAAATGCTCCTGTGTTCTCCTCATGAGAGGTTCTGGACTGGTGGCTCAAAAGAGCAGTGCTCCCTTGTTATTTGGAGATCTCAGTGGAGACATTCATGTGTCCCAAGATGAGTATAAGCTTAAGTGGTTTAGTGGACGAAAGCCAGTTTGCTCAGCAGCATCCCTGTTGGATAAGGCACCCACAAAGTAGACTGAGAAGGTAGATGAAAAATCCATCAATCACACATAGCACATTTCATCTATCCAGGATCCTGCTCAGAAGCATTAAGGATATATTTTAATTTCTCAGATGCAAAGTCATTCTGCTTTTAGCGATTTCAATATCACGAAGGACCGTATGCTTTCAGAGAAACTCTTAATGAGCATAAGATGCTATCGGTGCACATAAAGGTATACATAAGGCAGAGTTATGGAATTATTAAGCATATTGGGCTTGAGTCAGAACTCACAAAGGGGTTATATAAAGGCATAAAGCTTTGGTCCTGACTCACACAAATGAATGCCAGATGAGAACTGCAATGTTTGTATTGGGCGTACAAACACTTCAGTAAAGTGGCAGCTAATGCAGTCACGACAACTACTAGAAAAGGTCGCAAAGGAAACAGTAGCAGCACTTTGTACTAAAATGCACTCCTACTCATCACAAAAGTCCTGGGTTAAATTGGTTTTTGCTTCCCTTTGTGTTGACCTTGGATTTTTAACAACTTTCCTGTGGCCTTTCTCAAATGTCCCGATTAATGTTATGTTCACATATGGGGCTTTTTTGCGAAGTGGCACTCATTATCAGGATTTTCATAGCAATTCTGTGCAACAGGAAGAGAGTAAGTTTTTAAAAAAATTATTCCATGAAAGTTCTGCTTCCGTAGTCTCGCTGTTATTTCAATTGCTCTAAATAGTCACTTGAGTAACTTCATTGAAAAGTTAAACTTTCAAAATGTGATGCTTCTACTGCCTTCGACATTCAGAGAGTCTTGGAGGTATTTCACAAATGTTCATGAATTAAGATTCATGCAAGTTACAATTAGATAAACATTACCGTAATGCTTTTGCAACAGGAGAAATGGAAGTAGAAATGTATACAGCAAGATAGAAACAGCAATTTAAGGGTAAATTGAAAAACACACTAGTATTGCACCAAGGTGAATGGCTTTCATTCCAAGCACAACTGAACTGAAAACCTGGCAAAGTCCAACCTTTTGTTTAACCACTAAATAAAACTCTCCACGTCATCTTTGAATGGGATATTTTTGTTAAAGTTATAGAAGACTTTGAATGGAAATGGGAGATGCTAATCCCTGAAAATCTGTCAAAGTCAAACTGGAGGCAAAGACCTCAAAAAATAGCAGCAAATATTTAAAACCTAGAAAAAAACCATAACAAGCTGAAATTCATTAGATTTCTTATTGCAGCTGAATGTTGGGCAATGATGAAGATAAACTGGACATGGAGCTAGTTGAGATGCACTGTTTCCCACACACATAGCAGTGGACCTGAGAAAAAGGCCGAGCAGGGAATGAAGTGACTTCATTCAGTATGCGGGTAACTTCAATGTTAATTTCGTAAGGCTGAAATCAGGCAATGTCCCCAGTTCAGAATAGACTTCTATGCTGCTCCTTCCCAACCCACAGGTCAAACAGGAGTAATAACTTGATGAGACATTGGGTGTAAGAGTGTGCAGCAATGGCAGTATATTATTCCCTTACCGTATTTCTTATACATGACCTTGAGCTGGAGGAGATGCTGGGATAAGTAAGTGACTAAGAAAGTAAAAAGGCATAAAATAGAGTGCTTCCATGGAGGAGTAGGAATGTTTGGGGTTTTCCCTCCTTTTCATTACAGGGATATTAAATTTTTAGTCATATTTTCTTTTCTTCTACAAATGAAGCAATATATCCTGAATCCATGAAAACTAGGTCCCAGACTCTTCCAGCATCTGTGTGTAACAAGCCAACTGCACAATCAGAGACCAGGCAAAAAAAGCAGCCCTAGGATGAGAACTGTGTAGCTGTAAGAGTTTACAACCTCTTTATACTCAGTCATCACCCTGATGTCAGTTAAGGAATGGATTTTCTTTAAGCAATCCAAACTGTAACAGTTCCAGGTACCTAGAAAACTTTTCTGAAATTTCCTAGGACTGCCAAATATGAACTATGAACTGGAACCAGATAAAACCCCTCAAGCTAGCCCCAGACCATGTGGGGTTGTTTTTCTGCTATGTGCCTCAGATTTGAGGGAAAGGATGAGCTTGGGATGTATATGTGCATAGGGAGTTTTGCCCCAGCTTTCCAAAGAAAAAGAATTTTAAAACATACTCCTTACTGTTTCTGGAGTAGTATGAACAGTGCTGGGGGCTGGTATAAATCAAAGGTTAACCTTCACTACGTGCATATTTTACAGCATACTAAGTAAGGCTGTTTTTTAAGAACTTAATACTGTTGTACATCTCCTTTTTCAGCCTTCCAGCAACAAAGTGACGCACATGGGAAACATAATTTACAGAGACTACAAACAGTGATGTGTCTGCACACTGAAATGCTAAGTTTTATAGGCTGTAAAAACAGTTACTGCTCTTTTATTGAAGGATAAGATTTGGGACCCCCTGAGTCCGAGAAAGAATAGCCTCATAAAGCTAAATAATGAAAATAGCACAAAGAAAGCCTATGTCTTCTCATTAACACTCAGAGAATTTTTACAAGGTACAAAAAGACAAAACTCCTTGCAAAAGCAGCTGCCACTACTTACAGCCAGATAAACCACTCAGGACGTGGAGTGACTCTGGCCACACAATGCCCACTGCGAGCAGGGGATACCCCTTCTAGCTGCACCTGCGTCCGATGGGCTGCAAACCTCAGCCCCATGGTTAGTCTTTGCAAAGCAGGAAGCCATAAAGCACTCATTTGGACCAGCTCCTTATTTTGCATCATGTTAAGGTTTTAAAGCATACAGAGCACTAGTATTTAGCGTGGGACAGAAAATAAAGAGATGCTAGTGGTGCTGAGGAGAGGAAGGTATCAGACTGAAGCACGCCAGGTGATAAGGATGTGAGGTCAATTTTATTTGGAAGGAAATGGCAGAACACAAATATCCAGAATGAAGAATATCATCAACATCTACTCAAAAAGCGGCCCCAAGAATACCTTTGTAGATAAGACCACTGCAAAGTGAATCTTGCCAACAGCCAAAGTTGTGTTGCATTTACTGACTGAGACAAAGGCAAGGTATATTCAGCTACTGAAGATCTGTGTCAAGACATTGTGTGCACAGCTCCAGCTGTCTCCAAAGGGACCAGATCAGGAGAAGCAAAGAACTGCATCCCTACTGCTTAGAATAAAAGGAGTCACACAGAAGAAACAAAGCAAAAGTGGAATTAGCTATCTTTATTCATGCTTTAAGCAACAAATGCTTTTAGCTGCTTAGAAAAGGTGCCACTTAGAAGTATGCCAGTCCCACAAAAGGAATTACACGTCTTTGAGTAGATAACATCTTTGAAAAAAAGGATAATAGGAGAATAGGGTAGTAGGGAAATGGGTAATCTGCCAAAACTGCCTTTGGAGGAAAATCCTCTAATAAGGCTAAATTTCATGAGATATTGAGAGAGTCATCATCACTAATTAGCTACAAAGAGAGCTATGAATATTAAACTGACTATACAGCACATTTCACACATCTCAAAATAATGTTCCTACTCCATATGTTTTCCAGCCTGTGGATGTTTGCATCTCCAGTGCCAGCCAATTTTTTGACAAAATATTGAAGAATGCCCTTCCACTTTTAATTTTGACAAGTTTGTTTATGTTTGCCACTTGAGCAATTAATTTTGCACAGAATATAGTTATGGGTTTTAAAGAGATTTTCCAAGGAGTAGCTGGTAATAAAAATTGTAATCATTAGTGTAGATTAAGTACTTCTCAACGGTGTTTGCTTCTTTAAATGGAAACTTGAAGATTTTCCGTAGTGGACTAGCTACAATTTCCTCCTTTACATGTTTGATATTTCCAAAAGATTACAACCCTGATATTTCTGTCTGAACCTTTGAGTCTTGGGTAAAATTGACTTGTCCCATTTTGAAAATGTAAGTTCATTTCATATATCCTTGTCAGTGTTAGAAACATGAGCTTTTCTCACATTCAGCAAGTAAATGTAAGTGAAAGCATAGCTTCTCCACTGAGAACCTTTTCTGCTTCAGATTGCTGTGTATACAAAGCACAGGAAAAGGATGAAACTCAGAGAACTTCCTTGTGAAGACTGTCTCTGCCTCTTTGACTGAGGAAATATGTTTATTTATCTTTCAGGAGATTTCACAATCTGGTGATACTTTTGGATGCAAAAATGCTCTTAGATATTCATGTAGCAACAAAGATCAGGATGAGTGGGTTTTAATCTATGTCAGACTGGGACACTGTGACCGTTTCACATGACCCATGTCTCAATTTGAGATTGGATTACTGCTCTGCACCCTGAATTAGCCTAGCCATTAAATCAGCTAGGAAACTGTAGTTTGTATACAATGGAAAGACTCTTTTTCATGGAATGCATCGACCTATTGTGGGTTGGCTCTCTGGACCCTTTCACCCTGTAAGAGCAACAAAACACTTACAGATTTGGCTTGATGTTTATTTGAAGAGCAGAAAATCCTTTCTGGACACTTTGGGAATCCCTAAATGTGTATCGCAATTTGGATCTGAATTTTATTGCGGTTTCAATGCAATTGAGGCCTTTTAACTGTGATGTTAAAACATTGATATACGTTATAGACTGCAGTTGCTTCAGAAACCGTACTCCCCGAGGCCGATTAGAGCGACTGACCAAAACATTAGCAATAAACCAAACCTTTATTGTTTGGAAAAATCTCACCCAGTTTTCTCTTTTTCTTGTTCCTCTGTCTGCTTTAAAAAGTAGTCTTATATTTAGCACCACAGTTCTCTGGGTTTTCCACAGAGTAATCTGCTGATAGGATGAAGTTTCCTGCAAAGAGACCCTCTCAGCCCTTGGTTTAAGAACAATCGGGTTCCCAAACCCTGGAAAAATTTCCTGGGCCACCAGTAATTTGGCGGACATGAGATATAGCTAGCTGAAGTTCTTGCTAAAATCCCACCAAACACTCTTCATCAAATAGGTGCAATGTGGCAGGAACACAAAGAGACAAAAACTGCGATGTGGCAGCTACAGCTCCTCATCCTGGAGCATGTCCAAGGCACCAGACTTGGGGCAGTTCTGGAACAGACACACTCTTCTAATCATCATATAAGATTTATTTTAAAAGTCTGAGAAAGAGGGAGAGAGAAAAGAAGAAAAAAAAAAACACACAAAAAAAAAAACATTCTGTAAGCTAGTGTATAGGATGTTTTCCCTGAGTAAAGAGGTCCTGACTGTTTGTGAGTGGCCATGACTACTGAACATAAAATAGTTTGTAATAAACACATTGGGGTCTTCTGCCTCTCATATGTGACAGAAATGTTACTTGCTAGGGCTGACAATATTCAGGTGTTAAAGGAGCTCCTGAAAGCATGAGCTCCTGGCTTAAGGGAGAGAAATGCAGAGATAGGTGTCAATGTCAAGGAAAAACCCAGGTTTCTAAGCCTCTTGGCCACCTCCCTTCCACTACTGTGATGCCACACAGCTGTATGTAGCACAGCTGACAGGCTTTGTGACTAAGGCTGGTTTAATCCTGCAACTACCTGGTATCGTCAGCAGCAGCTGTATTACAAGTCAATGCTATTAGAAGTATATGAGCCACTAGCAGCAACGCCTGTGGGAGCATGTAGACACATATAGGCATTTGAAAACATTGGGGAAAAAAACCCCAAACCAAACCAACCAACAAGAAGTTTCTTTTTTACATTCTTTCTCTCTTTTTTGCATTAACAGTAGATAACAGCATTTTACACAACTGTTTAGCAGTGGCTTTCCACTCAGTGAGTCACACATAAGGCTGTTCCCAGATAGCAAAGAAGCTGCAATAACAGTAGTAGAGACTCCTGTTTAATTGCACTGTTTCTGACACAGAATATATTACAACTGACTCTCACCTCCCTTCCACCCTGAGACAAGGCAGGGATGCAGTTAGCACCTACATGGTAGCACGATGGTATGATGAAGGCTGTCTTCTACCAGGTGAAATCAAGTAAAGGCAGAGTGCAAGTACCTAACAGAGGCATGAATTTATGCCTTGGAGTATGTTTTGTGAAGCTCCAGCCTGCTGAATTGGGTCTTAACTAGAAGTGGCATTTTGTTTACATGCCAGGAACTCAGCTCAGGTCTTCTTTTGACAACAAATTGTTTACTATTAATCTATCACTTTTATTTCCCAGGCTGGCTCCTGAGCAGGGCAACGAGCACCTCAAAAATGCTAAACCAGAACATCAGAGCAAAGCAGGCACTCAGCATATGGAAATCCAAGGCAGAACTCTATTTTATGGAGTATCAATGTCGAAGTAAAACTCTTTGATCCTGTACTTCCACAGCACGTGAGCTGCCATGGACTCAGCAGACAGCAGATGCACTTACTAATTACTACTAATTGCTGCTGTCTAGACACCATGTGAAGACTAAACTACCAGCCGTGTTTACAAACCAGCAAATACCTGCGTACTCTTCTGGTATTATTCTGCATCACTGTGTGCTAAATCACCAGTGCTGGGTTTGTATGCAATAATGCCAGCAAGAATAACGGTTTGCATCATTTTTGCAGTAATTTGGACAACTGCACAAAGTGAAGAGAACTGGAGAGTCAAGTCCTCTGTTGCGAACAACATTCATTTTCCTTTGTCAAATCCTTACTGAGTTCTTATTAGTTTGTACCTCAGGAGCAAATAGTTTTCTGCATTAAACTCTCAGTCAAATGTCTACGAATGAGAAATGCTCACAGAGAAAGCTTCCAGCATGTGAAAACCTCACAGAGATTTTGTGGCACAAAACTTTTTATTCAACTTCTTTAAAAAGTGGATTATTCAGATTTGATGGGTTTCTTTTAGTACTTGTCATCCTGTTGTAAAGAGATCTCCTTGTGATTGCTTTCTCAAAATAAAAAATAGAACATGGACTTTCACAAAATTGAAAAATTATTGCCATGTCTTTCTGGAAATAGTTTGTGATTGTTTTGAAGTCATGAGATTGTAAATATTCAGCCTCTACTCATCTTTCCTATAAAGACTCATATATAGATGCAAGCATTAAGAAGCAGCAATATCAGTTTATACATGGCATACATATAGTGTCTACCATCTTCCCTCCACTGTGAGTTAGTGCATCTATATCATTGTTCTGCCTCATGGTGTTTTCTTCCCTTTTTAGCTGTCATGAATACCAAATGCTATATTTCATGCATCAGATGGACAACATTTAAAAACGTCTATTAATGGCACCTGCACAGCGATCTCCTACCTGCATCACACTGGTCTTCCACAAGAAAACCTTCCAAATGAGGCTGCACAACAGGGAAGGGTTAAACCAAGTAATGGAAATAGCAAATGAAAAAAAAGAATAATGTTGTGGTACGTGGACACAGAAGAAGGAGAAAAGAGTTTTTGGAACGGTAAAAAAGTTTATCAGGAGGGGCCAAGCTAATCTATTGCTCTTTACATGGAAGTAGAGATCTTTTACATCATTTTTCTTCCCTGAATGTGAGAAAAGCTGTCATCAAGAAGTGGTACCAGATGCCAAAGTGAGCCTGAATTTGAACTGGAACTATTGAAAGCAAGGTCTTTCTTAAAGTGTTAGACTGATATTTCCATTTCTGTAGACTGCACACAAGCATTAGATAAGGGCTAACAAGAAGATACTCAGGTCTGGAGAACAGTACATAATACTTCTGTTTGAACACAGTTGTGAACTGACTTGCCTGACACAAGGCTGAAATTATCTGAGTCAGCATAGATTGAGGTACACCATATCCAGCAACTAGCCAGGCAAGCACAGATAAACCCTGCTTTGGGAAATGGTGCAAGCTGGGCTGTAACATTTCAGGCAGCTTCTTTTCAAGTCACCCAGGAGAACCAGAAGTAGCAAACTGGTATAACCAGTGACAGCCTCCTCTGTCAGTACCCTCAGCCAAAATATCCTCCTTGCACTGCGTGTCTATGTTTCTTAGTCTTGCCTTGTCACAGCACAGCCGGCAGCCCCCGGCTCAGGCCATGTCTGGAGGCAGGATCTGTGTCCCAGACTGGCACGTGCCATCTGCATGCAGACATACATGGTGTGGACAGGGGCAGAGGAGGTGTCCAAGACGTCAGTTCCCCACACATGCTTTCCCTCCCTACTGTCACACATTCAATACTCCGGTTTTCCCCCTCTTGGCTGCAGTACAATTACTGTGAAACATTAATGTTACTTTTTTTGACTTCCCTGACTTGCTTAGCTTTTGTAGGTTTGGAACTTACGTGAGTTAGAAAGAAAAATTGTTGAAAGGACATGGGATTTTTGGACACATACACACACCCCCATTTACAAGAACAAACAAATCCATGCTTTCCAGGGCACACAGGGGACCCAACATCCAGGAATAGCTTTCCAGCTGATGGCTTCCTGCCTCCTTAAGAGAAATCTGACCCCATTGTCCTTTGTCAAGCCTTTATTTAGTGCCAAACTGGTGTTTTTCCAGAAGTTTTGAAAATTTTTTCTCTATTCTTGAAATTTGTGCCTTTCTCACTTCTATCCTTCTCCCTTCCTCAAAATGCTTTGCCAAATCTCTTCTGCCCAGACCATCTGAACTTGTGAACAACTTACTATTCATGATTTGTTTTGGTTGGAATTACATATTTTTTTTCTCTCCTACAGCTCTCTGAAATGCAATACATAGAAACCTAGCGATTCCAAATAAATTCAACCTATTCTGTCATTCTTGAGACCCTTCTACTTCAGACCAAAGCACATATTCTCTTGTATTTCCAAACCTTAGCCTACATTCCCTTAAAAACAATTAATAAAAAAAGAAAAAAAAAAAAAGAACATGAGTTGATGTTCAAGTTCACACAGTCCCTCTGTCCACAGCTGGCCTCCAGCCCTCACAAGTCCCAAGACATATCTTACTTACTCTTGTTGTTAGTGTTTCCACTGATGCCAGGTGGCTGTTCTCTTCTCCTACATGTTGTCTTGGGAGAACTGGGCTTACCAATACACAGTTATGTCCCTCCAAAGCAAAAACATTCCTAGGCAGGAATCATAAGAAACAATAAACCAGAGAAAGAAACAGGTCATGAGCTGTACTAAGGGTCTGAAAGGATGGAGAATAACTCTCTATGAAGGACAGAAAAATGGCATCAGATCAACTGCGTTTGGTCAGTTATATAATACTTGGTCATTTACTTATGAATAGGGGATTTAGTCTGTTTCAGTAAAACTCAGTATTTCATCATGTATTTCATCAAGGCCATTAATTGCTCTATAAATCTTGAGGTATCCTGATAGTGCTGGAGCCTGAAGAACCCCTGAGTGTTTGCTAACACAAACATAGGAGGCAGATGAGGTTACAGGGTATCTGAGAGCATAAAATAGAACATATTGGAAGACCGTGAAGAAACTTCCTAAAGTACACAAGGCTAGTAGACCAGAAGTTATATGGATTTTCTGCCTCTCTGTTAGCTCTATGAAAAAAACTTCCCTTAACTGCAGGTATCATCCCTTGCTTGCTGTAGAAGGGAGGGTGTATTGAACTTTCAGAAGGCCTTTATATGGCAGAATTAATAGCAAAACCGAACTAGGTCTGCAGGAGAAGGGAGCAGAGAGCAGTGCTGATAGGAAGTCCTAAAGACTAGCAAGTGAGCAGTTACCTTGAAATCAATCTCAAACACAAGAAGACTTGCTGAAGCTGAATTTCCAGCCAACCTTGTGGAGATGTTTTCTTGTGACCTTCTTGGCCGAAACTGTCCCCAGTGACAACTCAGTGCTGTAGGACCCACAAACCTGAGGTTGCAGCAGCTGCCATACCTCAAGGCAGCCACCAGCAGAGGACAGAGGGTGGTTGTGTCTGTCACTGTGCCTTGCTCTACCCCGCTACCACCAGACTACTGCCATAATTCATAAGTGTATCAGGGCAGGTACTATTTCCATTACAAACATGTAATTTGGAGTTCAGTTTTGTAAGCAGTTGAAGCAGCACCAGCGGTGACACTGAGGATAGTCAGCTCAGATTAGATTCTTTCACTGGGAAATTCCACAGCACCTTTTCTCAAATCCCATGGAAAGTAAGTTCCATTATGCTAGCCTTATGATTTCTCATTTTCTGCAAAAGACCATGCCAATTGCCTTGTAGGAGATAGCTGAAACACATCTTGTTGGTGGCTATGTTAGACTGATTCAGCCAACAATCTGCTCAAAGCAGAAAATAGTGTGTGCTGAAGAGGTTGGGGCTCCACTACTAATTTTTTGTTGGGCATACCCAGGGCGTGCTGCTGTAGGTACCAGAGGACCCACTCTCTCCTCACCCGGACTACATCCCAAGGGGTTATCAGCTCTTCATATCTCCTCTTGGTCTCCACACATAGTAGAGGTCTGCAGAGGTCTCTGCCTCTCTCCACTGCCTGCCTTGTGAAATTACACTCTTACTTTAGGATCGCCCCTCCAAGGACCCCCCCCCCCCCAAGCATGTGACTCTCTGTTAAGGTACTTAATCATCAACAGAAACTTTTTGGTTTAATTAATTAGTGAGAGCTGAACCTATCCTTTCAATACTTTATTGACACTTCTATACTATAGCTTGGATCCTGCAGGGAAAAAAAAACTTTGCAGTCCTACACCATTTTCTTCTATCGTCCCAAAATGATCAGACATTTTGCGCTGCTGCAGCTTCTAAACACCATTCTGGTGTCACCCAAAGGACACAAGGTCAACTAGCTGTCCTGCTTATTACACTGATGCACAGCCCCAGGCCGTGCCCGCAGCACGTGCTCACAGCCAGTACGAGCAGCAGCAAGGCAGGCTGCTGCATGAAGCGTGGGACACAGCATGAAGCTTTATTTTTGGCTCACTTCGTGTTGGGTGATCAAACATCAGGCATTTTAATGCAAGACCCTGTCCCCAGGGCAGCGGGGTGCAGCGTGGCGTGCTCCTCGCACCCCGGCGCTGCAGGAAGCTCGCCCTTCTCCTCTGGGGTGTGCGGGCAGTATCTGCTCTAAGGATGGACCTGACTCCTGGGACCAGCAGATGTTAGTGTTTATGGAGGAAATTTTTTTTGGCAGAAACATCTTCCAAGTGACCGTTACTAGTGTTTAAGCAGCGACTTTTTACCCGGGGAAAACCAAAGTGCTTTACACTCTAAATAAGAGGAGAGCAGGCTAGCACCACAACAATATGTAGGCAGGATGGAATTAGCGCCTGGTTCCTGCCTCCAGCCACCCTCCTGGTGCAGCTCTCCCAGGAGGAGGGACTGCATTTTTACAGAGATGCCAACTACCCAGAGGTGCGCCAAGCTTACCTGCCACTTGAGCTAGCGTGGAGGCGAGAAGGGAGCCACCAAACAGACAGGCTCAGCTTTTGCTCTGGGGAAGCTGTTGACCCTGAGTCAGAACAGACCAGGCGGGAATACTATCAGGTGAGGAAATGAGGGTCTCCCTGCCACCATGGAGATTTTGAACAAACGGCTCCTGAGTTGCACAGATATAACCAGGGATGCACACATCCACTATGCCAGATGCTCACTGCAAGAGGGTGCATTAGTGGGAAATATCCTTATTTCTTATTTTTATTTTAGCCCGTGAGCTGCTCTGGACACCCATGGAAAATGCAGAGCTTATACAGCCCAGGGAGCACAGTGAGGAGCACAGCACATGCCCACAAAATGATATAGTCATGAGTGCTGTTCCCACCATGATGTTAACCAGCTGGCCTAGATGTACCCTAGTGTAGATACCCAGATTGAGAGAAAGCGGTAAATCAGGATGTGCTATAGCTAACCCCAGACATACAGAAATCATGAGTCATGCCCAGAGTAACCCAGAGATTAGCTTTAAAATTTGTGGTTTCTGAAAAACATAATGAATGTTGCACTGCTTTTATTTTTCTGCCATTCTTTAATACTTCACATGCACTTTGATTGCATACCAAGTAACCATATGGGTTAAAACTGCATTTTTTTTAAAGCTAGATCTGGAAAGACCCTATAATAACCTGACTGACAGGGCTAAGACTTTGGCCAAAAAAATCACCATTAACAGTGGGAACTTCAGTACCATTGCAAAGATTGATAATATTGAAATGCCCCCAAACTCACCCTTAATGGAGACTACGACAAGAACAACCCCCCTGACTTGGTGTCAAGGTAAATACCCATGGAGAAGTCACTACATTACAGTTATCTCCCTGCAGCACAGCAGCTCCTAATAAGTTAACAACTTGAAAACAACCTTTGTCCTCCAGACAGCCTTTACCCCTTTATCTTAAAATAGGGCTGGTTGTTTCTGTGTTCCTGGCTTTTTAGGAAACACCAGCCTGGACTTTTTAACCTCCCTGGCCCAAGTCTCCTGATAGTTTAAGTGATATAAATAAACCACATGCTTTTAACTCATGGCTCCAAATGCTTGGGTTTTGTCAGTACTATAGCTAAGCCATGGCTGAGAAAGCTGAGACTTAAATAAATATCCATATATTTCCTAAGCTGCTGTTCCACTTATGAAAGCTGAATACAAGGAGAACTTGGAGAACCTTTGAACTATTGTGGCACCACTACAGTGAAATGGGATACAGCAGCTGATTTGCCTGGGGCAGCCATAAAATAACTGGCATCCCGGCCATTTGTGGTTCAGTGTAATGGGGCTTTGAGTTTATCCACTCCAGCCAAACCAGTCCCTTTCTAAATTTCCCATGTTTTTGTATTTAAACAAAGTCCAACTCTCCCAGGCCCTGTGAGGAGCAGCAAACCCGGTGGTCCTCATTTTCTGTTTTCTTTTAAAAGCTGGGACATATTGCTGTATTTCCCCCTCTACCACCTATGCTTTGCCTGTACTTACTTTGCAGTCCCAGCTACCTCAGCTGTTGATCCCAGGGAAACTTCCTTTGCTAATACTCCCAGGAATAGAGGACATTTGTAGCCAAGCTGGTAGTAATGCTGTGGTTGCATGCATGTTTGTAAAGTTTGTTTTGTATAGATTTAATCTGAGGCAAAGCGACTGGATGGAAGTTTCTGCTACTCCGGTTCATGCACAGATGCTTTGTCTGAGGTCTCCATATCTTTGCCTGCAAATCCCAGCTCACATGACTTTCCATTCTGAATCAATGTGATATTCACAAGTTGAATAGTCAAAGGGAGAAGAAATGTTTAATTATTCTTCAAACTTTTTAAACATTACAGACTCTGTAAATCTTCAGAAAAAAAAAAAGCTTGTGGGGCTAAAAGAGAAGAGAGCTCATTCTCTCGCCCCTTCCTCCACTCCCCACTAGCTTGCCCTGGAGGAGAGGACCTCTCTGTCCACATCTGGCAAAGAGAGAGACACGGCTGAAAGGATCAACAGCCAGACCCAAGTTTATTTTACAAAAGCTACTGAGCTGAGGTTGGGAGGCACTTCTAGCAAAGAAAAAGCAGGGAGGCGCATCATGGAGCAGTGGGAAGTTTACAGCAGCCACGGTCAGACGCCTGGGCAACCAGCAGATGCACAGGTGTGCCCCACGTTAATGGTTCCCCTCTCTCTGGGGAAGAGCTCCTTGCCTCTAAAACAAGCTAAAATGTAAAAGAAAAAACACAACCAAACAAAAAGAAAATCCATTTAGGAGTATTCGGAGGACTGAAAAGAGAAAAAGAGTCAGTGCTATGGTGAGTTTTGTGGAAGAACTGAAATAGTTGGACAAAAAAAGACGCTGCTGAAGCACCAGAGCGAGGCATCTGAGCTGGGTGACGATCGGCCTGTGGAGGAGTGCATGGGGCAGTGCGTGGGTCAGGGCCTCGTGTCCTGGCCACCAGCACTGTGCAGGATGCAGGGACTGCTTCTCTGGATGCAGCCAGGCCAATGCCTCAGCAAGAAACGAAGAGCAGGACTAGAAACAGCTACCACTGTGCTTTAGGTGAAGAATAATCCGGTGTTGCTGTATTTGCTCCCTTATCTTCCCACTGCTTCGGCCTCGTAATTTCTAGTAAAATACTCTTTGGCAAGGCAATTGATTCTTCTTTGTAAATGGGGAAAATTAATTAACTAAGCAGCAAGTAGTTTGATTTTCCTAAACATCCAGGTGAGATCTTGAACGAGTCTTTCATCAGTGATCCCTCAGATTTGATCCTGGCCCTTGGACACCTGGCGGTCGAGTTGTGATACAGGGTTATTATATCTGTGAAGATGTGGCTAGCGTCCATGAACAAAGAGAGACCAAACAGAGTTTCCAGCTGAGCACTGCTTGGTTAGCATGTTGTTCTCCATTTGTATACTTTATGATATGTGGTGATGAAGCACTCCGGTACTTCAAGAAACTTTCCCCACAGCAGATAACATATTAGCTGGTTTGCTTTTTTTTTTTTTTTTCCCCTCTTACCTTTTTCTTCCTGATTTAAGTCTTCCACTGGCAGCATACAATATCTATTTAAGGGAGTTCTGCTGCTTTCCGATGTGCTGTGAGCAAAAGGAAGCTAGCAACTTCTTGCTTTGGTCAGGGTGTGCTCAGAGAACAATTTCCTTTCATATTTAATTTGATGCATTACAATGGCGCTTTCCATTGCTGCAGTTGTGAGGCTGTTTTAACCTCTCATGCAGCAGCACTGGTTTTGTGTAAATGTCCATCTGTATGCTCCCCCCAAGAAACAAGACAATTTAGATGGCATGGCATGTCACCCATTAAAAAGACAGTAGTAAAAGCATGGTAAATTTCAGACACATAACCTATCCAATTTTGTTCCTCTTATGTAGTACTCTCTGTATTTCCATAGATTTCTCCTTTTGCCTGGAACCACATCCTGCTCTTTTGCAATAGTGTAATTCCTTTGACCTCAGCTTTATTGTAAAATGGAGTCCAATTTCATGTTGCATAGTTTTCACTGGAAAAAATGCCAATAACATGCATTTAAATACCTCTCTCAGTTTATCTCTCCTCCTAGGTATGTGCTCATTACATGCTCATTACAATATCTGGGCATTTATATTAGCTGTAGATCTATAGGAAATTCTAGTATATACATGTATTTTAGGCCTTTCTGGACTATCCCGCAGCTGCGGAGGAACGCATAATGTAGTTTGTTATCACTGGCAGGCCTTTGCCTACAAGCTGTCCAGACTTCTTGCATTTGTCAGCAACACTGAAGCTGAGCTCTCAAACACCTATTTTTCTGTAAGATGGTAAAAAGCAAACAAAAAGTAGTTCACCAGCCTTTCAGGCCAAAGGCTGCCCCCTTTTTTTTCCTAGCACAATGGCATCTCTAGTTTGCTTGGAGTCTTTCAGCATTACTGCAACATAAACATTAGGTAATGATAAGAATACAATAGGAGAATAAAAAACCAATCACACATAATAAGTTCTTCCCTCCACAACAAAGGCAGTTAATATCCTTTAAACACTGTGAGAAAGAAATTTTCCCACTGAAAGATTCCACAGGAAATAAGAAAAATCATCAACATTTTGACATCATTGTCTAATTGAACTGTTTCTGTTTGTATGGGAATTTAATGAGCATTAAAAGCATTTCAGTTTTTTAGTGTGCAACAGATGAAACCAAAGACCTTGGTGACTGGCCCCTCAGAGAAAGTATTTGCAAATGTTAAGGCGGCAAATGAGGTGTTACTTAACTGAAGGCACTCTAAAAAGTCTCCTTAAACCACCCAACTTTCCAAACCTGTGGACTGGGGATTAGCTTGAATTAATTACAAACTTCTCCCTTATTTTTCTTTTCTTCCTTGTGGTGGATTTCTGGGGAGACTAAAGGGTCTTACATCCATTCGCACTAACTCCAGACCCTGCTTGCCCCTTTGTACACTGGCAATCAGACACAATATTGCAGATTTGCTCTCAGTCCGTGAGAGCTCAGGAGGGTACATAGGGAGAGTAGGGTCTAATTTGCAGAGCTGTCGGAGCCCTTGGGCTTTGGCCACTCTTCCCAGTGTCCTGCCGTAGGTCAGAGAGGTCCTGGCTGACACCTAGTCACCCAGAGACACTTGCAGCACACATATCTCTGCATTGGCAACTCCCGTGCAGCTCAGTGGAGGAATGCTGTGCTTCCTTTTATGCTTAGAGTACACATAGGAGCACTGGGAAGCAGGCAGGTGGCCTGGAATCCAGTTTTAAAACATGGGGATTAATCAATAATAGTATTTAATCACTTAGAAACCAGCATTAACACAAATCTCAGACACAGTAAAAAATAATACATATAGCTACACACACTCAAAATACAGAAAACAATTACAAAAGCTTTAAAGGTCAGTAAAAAGAAATAAAAATATAATTATATCTATCTATACTTCAGATCAGCTCCAGGAGACTTCAACCTTCTGCCTCTCAAGGCTTCTACCTGAATTCAGTGCTTTTTTCTATACACACTTTTTTTCTCCATGCCTTTAAAGAGACAAATGGAATATAGGGAACATTTAACTGTTACGCAAACTTCCCTGATGTTGCATTCCTCTTTAAATCCATCCTTCCTACCACTGAATAATTCTTACAAACATAATTCAGCCAAGGTGTTAATTTTAACCTTTTGCTTCTAGCTGAACACCCCACACGTCTCTCTACCTATGAGGTTTATTCAAATACCTCAGGCACAGCTGGCCAAAGCCATCTCCTGCCCAAATGATAGCCTTCTGATTCATGGGGAATCTGATCCAACCCAATTCAGCTCTCAGGGCACTGTCTCACAAAAGTGATTGCATTAAAAATAATTCCTTTTTTTGATATCTTCTTTTTTACCTAAATGATTTCCGCAGCGGGGTTAACTCCCCAGCCACCCAAACCATGTGCACTGGCTTGGCTGCTGGGCCATGCTGTGGAGGGAGGGAGCGGGCAAGGACCAGCAAGGAGGGTGCAGCAAGCAGGAGCTGCTCAATACAGCCCCACAGCCTGGAGACAAGTCCGTGGATGTGTGGCCGCTGGATGCAAACACTTGAAATGTCACTGCTACCGCAGGCCCCCATATGCTCCACGAGCATAGCAAAAGGAGCAAGATCTGCAGATTGCTGTTAGCTCCGGCTGAGAGCTCACAGCAATGCTCTGACACTCTGAGCTAGTTTCTGCATGTCCCCTGCTCTAGGCTACATGGGCACTGGGACGTTGTACTTTTCCTCAGCGGAGACCCCAATACCATGGGTGCTGTGCGTGAAGCTCAGTCCCACAGTGAAATCTGTGTGTGGCCTCCCCACTGACGTAGTATGATGTGTTTGCATTTATTCATCAAAAATATTGACACTTAAGGCAAGACACTGCTGGAAATAGTTTTGGTTAAAGGTAGGGGCTATCTTTAGCCAAGCCATTTATCAATTTAGTGTCCCACTGTTTCAGCAAAAAGCTTGTATTAACAGAACAAAACTGCAGCCATTACTAAAGACAAAAAACAGCTCCCATCCAAGAACCAGAGCCAAATATGTCAATAGCAGTACAGTTACAAGCTCCTATGTATGTATTGTAATGTATATTGATGGCTATGTGCAAAATACCTAGCAGAAAAACTGTGATAATGAAAACAAAGAGGTGGATGGATATAAGGGTAGATGCAAGCCTGGAGCCGGCAGAGTTACATGGGCTGTTCCCTCACCCTTCTCATGCAACAGGGTACTCACACTTACACAAATGTTATGGGAAGTATTGTCTTGGCTTGGATGCACACACGTTTTCATGGCTGACTTACTTCACTGTCACCCAGTTACAACTTCAGTAAAGCAATGAAACCAAAGAACTGCATTTTGAAAATAAGCATAAGCAGTGTTGCAAACTAAAACCTCAGAAAACATCTCCAGAAAGGATGTGGTAAACATCTGTCAGTCTGCATCCTTTTAAAAAAATACCCAGGGGAAGTACATTTCATTACTGACAATGCATATTTACCACAGGCTTAACCTTTTCATTGAATAATTGAGTATCCTTCATATTCTGAACCAGATGAATGGTTTGGGAGAGTTGTTAGGGAGATTAGACTGCTTGTAAATAATCCTGGCATCCATCCATTCCGTTCTCCTCTCCAGAAAAAAATAGTCCATCAATGAAGGAAGATCACTCCAGAGGGACCAGTTTCAGAGCAGTGGTTTATGTAGCCACAGTTGTTCAGGAGATGTTTAATCACTCAAGGAAAAAACTAGTTGCTAATGACTGAGAGATATGCCCTATATTTATTTCAAAAGATTTTGGAGCACCCCATCAGTCTTTTCTCTCTTCCAGTGTTCCTCACACTGCATGTAACAAAAAAAAGGAAAATACATTAAAATCAGTGATTAAGCATTATTGCGTGAAAGCTATTAAGCATACCTAGAAGAAAGGATTAAGGTTGTTTGGACTTCTAGTAAACTTAGTCTCAGCTGAAAACATCCTGTCTATACACACCATTATTGTTTGAAAACTACAACATTCCCATAATATACTTTACCCACAATTATGTGTGTACATACTCTCCAGCTTGACACCATTTTAACATCATTTGTCTTTGAAAACTGAATGAGGCCATATGCCAAGAGGACAGAGGTACAGGCCACTGGATGTTTGTAAATCTCAGGAGGGTAGTTGTGTGCCTCCAACCCTATTTGGTCTGCAGCCAGCCTATGTTTAAAAATCTTCTGCTCTACTGCCAGATGATGTGGTCATCAGTGAGGGGCACGAGAGAAAGCCATTGCCCAGCACCTAAATTATACTTTCCAATTTGTATAATTTATGTTAGGGTTTTCAATACCTTAGAGAAACACATTTCACATTTTTTAGACCAAAGGAACAAAGAAGTGGCATTATAACCCAGCTAATTTTTGGACAGCTAACTGAGGTACCTAAGATAGATGCATCATCACCTGAGATTGTCTATATGGTTGGCATAGAGAAGCCCTACAAGGAGGCTTGTTGACCAGCTTTTGGGGCATGTGTGTGCATGTGCATGTGTAGGTATGTCTGTGTCTCTAATTAAATAGCTGCCCTCCCAAACCAACTACCTCAACTAAGTGCCTATGTGGTGGGGGAAAAATTCAGCAGTGAGATATCAGTGGCTTTCCTGCCACAACAGGGCTAAGAATTACATGTAGAGAAGTATTGGCTTTATACTTATATGCTCGGTAGCCACTAAGAGTCTGCAGAAGGATGCAGACATAGTTTACAGATCTGTATTTATTTCTCTGCAAGACTAAAAACCTAGGACCTCTTTTTATACCAGGAGAACCTCCACAGCCCTGACGTATGTTTGCAAATGGCATGAGGTCAATGAATCTTGCCCAAATGACTGTAGGTGTATTGTAAGTAACCAAAGCCTTTACTTCAGTTTTGCTCTTAGCAGACTGGAGCGTGATGAAAGATGAGCCTTGGTGCTCCAGTCAGGCATTCTGGTCCAACCTGTTGGGCATTTCCATGCAATCATGGCCAGAAGTACCTCATGGCCAGAAGTACCAGATCGGATTTCTTCTAAAATCAGCAGTCAAAATGTGATCATTAGGGTGCATCCATCTGTGTTATTCCCCATAAGCATGTAAAGAAACTAACACAAGATTGCTCAAGGATAATTGGAAGTGTCTGGAGGCTGTGCACCAACCAGTTAGCCAAAATACTGTAGGTAGAAGTAGGAGCTAGACTAGATATGGCAGAAAGCTTCCAAAATTTTTGGTTTTGCAAGATACTGCTAGCACGAGCTAGATAACTCTTCTCCATCAAGGGATATATTACTTCCATGTCAAGTGATCATGGGCAGTTGTTATGCAACAAGACAACTGCTATTTTATTACCTATCCACTAGAGTTTCATAAAATACAACCCTCTTGTAATTTCTACAAAATAAGTAGAAGGATAATAGATATCCCATGCTATTAATTTCATTCTTGTATTTTTTTTCTTTTTTTTTTTTTTTTTTTTTTTTTTTTGCAAGAGCAATATGTCTTTAACCTTTCAAAGTCTCAAAAGCAGCACCACCATGTAGGAGCAAGTGCTTTATTTATATTGCATGACAGAAATGCTTAAGCTCAGACAGACCTGAAACTGGAAGCAATGTAACCACATCAGTGCTGCTGCTCAATAAGCCTGATTAGCCTAACAAATCAGATGCAGTTTTTCATAACAAGTTAGTATCCATCCAATGTAGATATTCCAACTTAGACTAATGTTAGAGCCAGTATTTTCATCAGTCTCCTATATACAAGTATGTCCTAAAGCCCAGAGTCATCCCACCTAGCTTCAGGCACTTAACAGATATATTAGTTAGGAGCATATTTGCCCTAGCGTCAGTGTATACTGAATTAAGAGAAACAGACACTGTCCATTACCATTTGAATATTTGTGAATTCCAAGACACAAGCTCCCATCTTACTTAAGCACTTTGAAAATACTGTCCTTTCTTTCCAACTTCCCCAGTTTTCAACGTAGACTCAAAATCGAAAGATGGTTATAATTTCTTCCATCTGCCATATTGCTGTCCATCTATTTATCAGTTTATAATATATTATGTCCTGTAAAACAAAATAGCATGTGAAAGCTTTGGAGCATCTATGTATTCCACAAGGTTTGGCATAGAAATTCAAGGGCAGTGCATCAAAGCCAGAAAGTGTATTACATACACATTTACTCTGTGATGCTGTGAAGGACCAGATTCTATTTGAAACATTTTGTTTGACCAATTTCCTTTCAGGGGCAGCAAACACAATGCCAACTGCAGACAGTTTCACACTTCTGAATCCCAAAGGCCAGTGGAGAAAACAGTCACGCACAGAAGAGAGGAACAGTGTGTTGGACACGGATTTTGCTCAATATTTTATGCTGACGTAATTGATGTAACTTACTCAGAGAGCAAGTCCAGTGTTGGCATGCTGTGTGAAGGATGATAGGAGAAGAAGTAGCAGCAGGGTTAATTTCAGAGGGCGTTGCTGCCATAGGCTGCCTTGACTCTGACCCCAACCCCAGCATCCTTGTGCTCATGGGCATCTCTTCAGGCTGCCATGAATTCAGAAGTCCACACAGCACTTCATCAAAACACAGATCTTAATCTTGAAAAGAGAAAATAAAGGGGAAAAAAGGAAAATTTTGGAAAAAAAGCTGCCAGTGGGGACTTCTGTGTAGGGTTGGTTAGCTGAAGGTCAGTGCCGCACTAACAGATTCATGTAGCCCTTGGCCAGCATAGCACGTATGCAGAATGCAGGCATCCTGGTACTGGGGTCTGGCTGCTTTACATGAGATAGGAGTGATTTGGGAACTGCATGGTCTTGCGCTACTGCAACATGTCCCAGAGCTAACAGTGCCCAGGCACCACATCCCCACCCAGTCCACCAGGGCTGGGAGGCTGCAGTCGCATGTGTAGCTGCTTTAGATCACATTAATTGCAATTTTTCCTCATGGAAATCCCGAAAGAGAAGGAAGGAAGCCTCCTGGGGGCTTCATTTATGTGTGGGGCAGATCAGCTTACAAAAAATATGAAAGGAAATTCTTCTTGCCAGGACACCATGGAAGGAGTCATTGGGGTTTCCTGTTAAATATTTGCCTGCTAGCCATGAAGCACACTCCAGCCAGTATTTATGTAACATCAGGGATTTCTACGCTTTTTCCCTACTCATTCCACAATTGTCTGTCACTTGAAGATATTTTGAGAGTTACTCCAACCTGCCTGTGTCCAGAGCTGGCTCTAGCACAAAGGGGAGCCTGTAACATCTGTGGCTCATTCTGAAATCAAATTCCTTAACTATTTATTTCAAGCGCATCCCCAGGAATCAAGAGACTTGGTTGTAATTGCATTCTGCCTGAAATCTATTATCGGTTGACACTTCACATTGCTTTTTTAATGCCTGAGTCCAGAGTAATCACACTCTGCACACTCATTGCAAGAGCAAAATGTATTTCTCGAAAAAATAACAAAGGTATTTCACAACATGAAAATTCGTATGTCAGAGAAACTTTAGCAATCTGTTGTAGCTTCCCCTCGCAGCCCCATGGCTGCTGATTGTTACTTCTTTTTATGCTTTAAGCTGTTTAAAAATGACAATCAGACAACCCCTAATAACAAAAATTGAATATTTATTCTTCATCAGATGAGATTTCTTCCTGTGCCAAGGATCACAGCGATGAGCAAAGCGGTATCATTGCATGTCCACACAGGCCTCCCTGCTGCCTTTGGTGTGTGCTAGCTGTATGCAGAATTAAAGAGAGTTTAGTAAAAAGGAGAAACCTTGAAAGCAAGCCTTAACACAGATTTGCTTGGCTGATTGCTTTTTACCTGTCACACCCTTTAGCCAGGGTTATGCTGTCAGATTTGATACCTGTTGGACTGTGTCTGAAGATGCCTCTGGCTCTCCCTGCATAAGGAGGCACAGAGGGCTGGGCTGGCAGCCCCTTTGGGGCCAGCCCTGGCTATCCACTCCCAGGGTGGCCAGGCAAAGTGCCCTGGCTATGCTGCCGCTATGTTATTCCACCCCAAAAACCTCAGCGTTACCTTTAGCACTTTCCCTCCACAATCCCAGCACGATGCGATGGACCCAAGAAGCGAAAATCTTCCCTGTCCTGCAGCAGCGTGCAGCTCTCCCTGCACAGGCACTGTGCCAGGCAAGCAATTGTGCTATGCTTAATCCTAGTTATTTTTACAGCATTTCTTGTAATTGCCAAAGACACATTAGATGTTTACCCCTGATTATGGCGGCTTGATGTTGTTTGTTCAAAAGCTGCACGACAAGAGCTAAGGTAAATCAATCTTTTGCATCACATTGTAACGAAAAAATCTGTCATACCACCTCAGCCAACTTGCATGCTAATACATATCTTTTTTTTTTAAATAAAACTAAAAAGGCTCAGTGGAACTGCCTGTGCTTTTATTTTAGATACAATAGGAATCCAATGGTCATATAGGAAATCACAAAGATAAAATAAAATATTCCACAAATAGAAACACTCTGGCACCTTTCAACTGTTCAACACAATTTACAAAATACTTTGAGTGAATAAAACAGTTTGTAAAATATCGTCAGCTAATTTTGCCCTCAGATTAACAACTAAACAGGAACCACTCCTGATCCACTGTAGACAAACAGTAATTAAACAAACTTTAGAGTTAAGGCTTACTTCTACTCTGTTGCCTGGTCAGTCTGAGGTGTTCTGCATAAAAATGTATCGAGATACAATTATTTTTTTCTATTTCAAATCAGCTGGTGTTTTAATGCATGTTATTAAATCACTTCAGAACTAGATTTACGTGGAGGTACGTGGTAAAACGGTGTGGATATCTGCCTGGTCCTACCATGGAGATGTCTGCTTCATCCCTTTCCTGGCTCACTGGTTGATCCCGCCTGCCTTCCTCCCACCACCCCTCTTACCGTCTTCTCCAAACACCCGCTCACCACTTGAGCACCGGCAGGCACCAAGACCTGCTCTGTCCCTTGCACGCCAATATGTCAGTGAGTTTGGGTACCCAAAGTGATGCCACCGTGGCAGCCCTGGCTTGGCCACTCTTTGCCTTTCTGAGCCAGGGGGGGCCAGCCACCATGTGCCTCTGAGGAGGGTCTGCAAGACTGTCATGTTGGACCTCCTTCTCAAACTACTCTTTTTAAGCCATTCCCCTCCTCATTCCTCAAAATGACAGCAGTGTCAGAAATTGGTCTCCTCTTTCCATCTCCAAATACAACAAATTACAAAACACAGTGAAGGCTGCTACCGTGCCCATCTCACCTTCTCCTCTCTGACTAACCTGCCACAAGCCAAGATGCAAAGTCCTAAAATGGAAAGGATTGGAAGGAAAGTGAAATCCAGAAAACAGTGTCAAGATTATATTCAAGGCTGACAGTTGTTGAGACTTTGGCCTTGATCCAGTGCTGGATACCATACACAGACATGAAAAAAAGAGAACCTGCACCCAAAGTGTCCCAGAAACCATACAGCAGACTCATCTGCTCAGCTTGTCTATGCAGCACAGGATTCACTTTCACTTCTGCAGCTCTTTGCTGTACAAAACCACATCCTATTTGCCTGCTATACCACTTTTCCAACAAAATTTTCCCTGTCATTGGGTTATATTCTTCATGCCACTATTATCCAAGCAAAGCATTTTTTCTCCTCTATTACTAATAACATTTAGTTGATGTAGTCTTCATTGTTTATTTTTAAATCTTTGAAGCTATCTTTACATCTGTAGCTTTGAATCTTGAGCAATTCTTTGTCTCCCACTTTGAATTGCATAAACTGTGAAAATGCTTTATGTAAAAAACCCACAGGCAATGTACTGACATCTCCACCAAGAAAGAAGTTACACAGAACATGATATTTGCAGTAATCACCACTAAAGCCTGTCAGAGAAGCATATACCTTGTTCCCAGGTGTCCTCTTTATACAAGGAAGGGCACAAAGCATCAAGGACTCTGTTTGCAGGAGCTGTTACAGCATTTTCCAGTGATTGATGTTCAACGTGATTGATGGAATTGCTCAGCAGCCAGCCCACCTCTTCCTGCCACACAGTTTCCCCTGCTTTTGAAAAAGTTTTGCAAGCTACAGGAAGCAGCACTCATAGTAGGCAGATATTTCTGAATAGCACAGAACCCTAGCGGGAACATCTTCCAAAAGTGCATATTTTTCTGCAGCTACTCAGGTGGGAATTACCAGCTCCTTTTGCCCACCCAAGAGCCCAGCAAAAAAATTCATAAGCTGCAGAAATAAAATGTAAGTCTGCTGCCCCAAAATGAATGGAAGAATCTCAATGCCATAGGTGTTTCTGATCACAAAGCTTCCACTTGCAATCACAAAAAGCAGTTCAGGCCTTTTAAAGTTCCTGGCATCATAGATCTTTTAGGATGTCCTACATAAACATTAGGACATCTTCCATGGCAATCAAACGGACTTTAAAATAAGGAGGGGTAATAACCTCTTCTGTACATAAACAGATGTTTCTCAGCAAAGAATAGCCATATGCTTTTTATCAATAGTCCCAATATTACTCAGTAATTCCCACTGTGAAAAACTGTTAAGGCCCTAGGGTGAAAGGCTAGTCCTGTTATACAGGACAACAGCAATGCTTACACTTAGTCCCACAGAAACACAGTATGGACTACTCACACCAAACCAGTTAGCAACTAAATAATGATAAACAGAGGTGGTAAATTTCCAGATGATGATTGCACTTTCCTTCACAGAAAGTAGGCCTCTTGCTAAAGTGTCCATTAGGGCAGTGCTGGGAGCAGCTCTGCACATCACTAATAAAGTGGCCTTTGACATCCAGAAACTGACCTGCTCGGGCTCACTGTGCCAGGTCATTGGCTTCATCCTGCCCCAGATGCCATTTCTTTTCAGCTGAGCACAGAAACATTTCTTCAGAAAGTGCAGCCACTCAGGGAAGATCTGGGAGAATTTTCCCTTTGGTTTCAAGCTCCTCTTCCATGTCACTCATAGCACACTGGTTCTGAAGGATCCTGAAAGGATCCATTTGCTTTTGCACTGCTTTCTTAGTGAAAGACATGAAGAACTAATGAATGACTGTGATGAAGAAGATACCCCACAGAGAGTGGAAAAGATCAGCAACACAAAACTCAAGGAAGAGCAGAACACAGGAGTTAACAGTGTATTCTATAGAAAAGGGGGAAAAAAACCCAACACCTTTCAAGAGAACCTTCCTACCAACAAATCATTCTGGGTTTGTCTCTAAGAGAGAGGCAATGTGCTCATGAAAAGTCCTGTTGCTTTGCCACACATGCATTCACACACACATCTCCCTCCTGCAGTTCGGCCACAGTTCAACCATTAAAGCAGCCACTTTCACGCAAGTCATCCACCCCCTGTATATTTATGGCACTTCTGTTATTAATTCACTCTTTTTGTGAGTGATCTCTTGAGATATGTTTCCCCCTGCATTCTGTGATTATTCATGAGAGCTATAAATACACAGCTCAGTGGGTCAGCACACATGCCTTCCCCCTCTCTGAAACAGATCTAATCTACCCAGATACTCCAGTCCTTATTCTCTGAGCGGGGACCTCTTCACTGCTACAAGACATTTGCAGAGAATATTGCTGAGACTACAGTATCTGATGAAATGAAATTAGCAAGGTGCATTTCTCCAGCTCTCCTGGGGAACAGGGAGAGAAGGAACAGAGGTTTGTACAAGAAGTATGGGCAGAAGCTTTGTCTTTGCAGCCTCACGTGACCCACAGAACAGCATTTGTGGGGAGCGCTCGACTCCGTTATCTCTAACCAACAGCCACACGGTTATACCTGGAATTACGCCACATTCAACAGCAACTTTTAAGACAGTGTCATTTTGCCTCCTTCCATGCTAGGCGATCATGCCTGATTCTCCACTCTTGTAACAGCAAGAATTCATATCAAACAAACTATTTTAAGACACACTATTTTAAGTTGGCCATACATTTGAGAACATTAACTAATAGGACAAGAACCAAGTATCGACAGAAAACTCACCAAAAAAGCCTGTAAAAACATAAGCCACTGTCAGTATGACCATTAGTGCAGGACAACAAATACGTATCACAGAAATCCTCCAAAATAAAATCATGAGGTTCTTCAGAGCTTACCATGTTAGGTAGCTGCCTCACCTCATACACTTCTGGTATCTGTTATTATAGTGCACCTTCTTATCACATGCACATCGCTTGAGAACTGCAGGAATATGCTGAACTTCTTTGGAGACAAAGAGGTACAAGGTCCATCAGGTTCAACTCCAAAACAAGCAGTATACTTCTTCCTTTCTTCTCATTAAATGGCTGGCAAAAAAACACGTAAATCTTTTCAAATGAACAAGTTTATGCAGAGATCCAGCTGAAGCCCTGTCCTGAACTTTAATAGAAAGATTTTTAAATTGTTCACACAAAAAACTTCTGTTTACAGAGATCTTAAGAAACTGCTTTTAAGTAACACACAAACTTCGTAGTGACACAACAGTTGGTGCTTTCACACTCTTCTGAAGGTAACCCACTGACTAACCACGGGGAATGGAAACTAAGAGAAGAATGCAAAAGCTATAAGTTGCACACACAGAAATTCAATAATGTGGCTATTTTCACTGAGACTACAAAACCAACACTTGTAAAAATATGGCCAAAAAGCTGATTTTGAAATCGCCAAACAGCAGTCAAAATAACACAGGTATTGTTTCCAAAGCTCACCTATAAACTTTTGCATGCGTACATTATGGGTGAGATTTCTTAGGAGGAAATACTCTTTCAATGTATTTCTCCTTGTCCAGAGAGTCCTTGGAAATCTGTTACGTGTTGAAGGAAGGTGTCACAAAGAGCATCAGACATTTATTTCAGTCTTTCCTATATCTTGTCCTGCCCTTCAAAACTTATGATTCACAGGATATACAGGGTGATGCCACTGACAAGATTTCTTTTTTTATGCATAAGTAGGCTTCAAGAGTTAGGTGCTGAAGCCAGAGAGTGTGGACCTCAGTAGACAGGAAAATGTCTATCAGTTTTAGTGTCTTCAGACTGAAGTTTTGACCAGCTTTAAATCACTCCAGAGCAGGAATGCATGGCCCATCATTTCTGGACCATAATCACACTAGTAGCTGAGAATAAGAACACTTCATTTTCTGTTTCTACAAAGTGAGTGAGGAAATTAAGTGAAAATTGCACATTGATTTAAATGTGCAAAACTGACAGGACTCATCTCAAACAAATCTCTGAAGTCTGTTCATAAAAAGGAAATCTGTAAATTATTTTCCATTATAGCCACTATCACGTGTTATTCCTTTGTCTTCCAGAACAAGGACAACTGTGTCTGGAGGCAGCACAAGACAATGACCTATAAGAAAAGGAATGGATATAAACTAGCATTGACAGACAAAGGGTGATTGGTTTAGACACAGCTATATCTGTATACAAAGGTTAGCTACATGGCTGCTGTGCACATACAGAATTAATAGTGCCGAGGTGCCTTAAATGAGAACAGAATACAATTACTGACTTTACTGCTCTTTCTCTTTGTGTCTGGTACAGGTAGCCTTTGTAGCCCGAAAGACTATGTCACTGTTTGACAAAATACCATAACACAGATGTCCTGATATGCTATTAGCAGCACAACCTTTTTTTATATGTGGACAACCTCAATGCCATCTTCATGTGTAGACATCCACGCCTAGGCACATTGGTTTTTTACTGCTACCTTGTGCTCATCCAGGTCCCACAGCTCTTGGGAGTACTGTAACACCAAACCCTTCCATATTTTGCAATGGCAGCTTATCCATTGGTCATTGAAAATGAATACTAAAATATAAATATACATAGAAAAGTGATATAGTAGTAAAAAAAAATCAATGCAGCAACCGATTTTTGTCAATGAAATGGAACAATGACAGATGCTTGTAAAAGTATTTCTGGACTTCCCCAAAAATAAATACCACAAACATCGAACAGCTTTCAGAATCAGATGTAAACAGCTTATTACATCTTTATCACATCATGTAAAATGTTCTCCTATATATAACTCTGGTGATTTTCTTTAGGAGACTTCCCTTTGGAGCAAGTGCCAGCATCAGCAAGATTCACAAGCCTTTAACCAACTCCAGGGAAAGTTGAAAGACCATCAAAGAAAAGACAGAGAAATATGACATTTTAAACTGAATCTCACGCTGAGCTATGGATTCTGCTTTCTGGACTTCCCTGACGGCTAGCCTGAGCTCCTGAGGCTTTCAGCCGCTTGGGGCTGAGATGTAAATGTACAAGGAGTCTTCTGCCCTCGGGCTCATTCCCTTTCCTGTGCCAGTGGGGTGGGTGGAGGGGGTGTCTAAACTAGGTGGAGATTGGAAATTTAATGGAGCAGAAAGTCATGGATGCTGAGACATATACTTGTATCTTTTACACTAATGTATTACAGCAACTTACAGTGTAATAGCAGTGATGGCCCTGGTGCCAGTGAGGGTGTTTACCTCTCCTTTTCACAACTCTCCCCAGTGCTTGCAGAGTTTCCCAGTAAAGACTGGAAGGATTCCACTGGTAACAATTCTGTGTCCACATACTCTACATGACCATCAGCAGAGATGCAAATGAAGGATTTGCTGTTCCAGAACCACAGAGCTCTGTATTTAAACTAAATAAGGCTTTGATTATGCCTTTTATTCCCAGGCTTCCCAATGGGTGGGGCATAAATAACACTATACCAAAAGCGTCCCAGAAAATAACATGGCCTGGAGACATACATTCCTACTTTCCTCTGCAGGTGGGAGAAATTATTATGAGCAATGATTCTCCTCAAGTGATACATATCCACCACCTCACACATCAGCTGATGCATGAGCTACATCTAGTTCTGCATCCATTTACCTTCAGCACTGCTAGCGACCCAGAAGATAAGGTCTGATAGACACCACCACACTTAGGCAAGTTGTTCCTGCTCCAGCAGACACCTGGGAGTTTATGAGCTGCAGCACTAAAACTGACAAGATGTTAACTTTTGGTAACACTGATGCTTTGAATATTGCTGTCCCAGTGATTCTTAGAAGACTTTTAAAAGAGTAGCCGTGAACAGCTAAGAGAAATGAAAGGAGTAGGCAGAAGGTGTGCAGAGTTTTAATATTGGCAAAAGAAGATCCATGTCAGAGGTGTCAAGTCTACAAGAAGAAAGTAGAGTTACAGGAATATGTGGGAATATAGGAATAATTAATATAGGAAATTGAATAGGAAAAGATTCAGTAGCTGGAGAACCTGGGTTTCTGAGAAAGGTAAGGCATACAAAAAGCTGAAGTGTAAGAGAGAACAGAAAGGAGAAGGTGTGGATAAAGAGGACCCTTAAGAAATAGGAAAAATACAAGAACCATTAATATCAATGGGGATATTTCTGTTGGCTAAAAAAAAAGAAGTTAATATTTCACCCTATTTGCATTAATTGGTAGGTGATACATGAAAGAAAATGAGGTGGCCAGCAGGTTAATGACAGAGATGTCTGCTAACAGAGCCCAGCCAGTAAATTTACTAAGGTCCTCCTGGCAAAAAGGGTGGAAAACTCTTACAGTATGTGGCGATTGCTAGTGTGGGTCAACTGATACAGCAGCCCCAGGAAATGGCTTCATGATAAAAAAAAACAAACAAAAGCAAACCAACCCAAGAAACCCCCCTCCCCCCCCCCCCCCCAAAACTTAAGTTAAGCATGCAGTAAGTCCATGAGCCTGAGTTATGACCCTGAGAATGCGACAGACAGGACAGAAAAGGTGGTAGGATGTCACTAAATATGCATTGCATAGCAAAGCTAGTCACCTAGGAGTGTCCCATGCCAGAGTAGCAATAAGGCTTCCAGTATCTGACCAAGCCAGTGTGGGTGTTACCACACAGCACTGCCTCACAACACACAGACAGACCCAAGTGGAACACGAAAAAACATATTCAAAACTTTAAAACAACTTACCACTACTTTGTGTGCAGGTAACGCATCATATGGGTATGTGTAAAGGCGTTGGGCAGCCTCACTCACCTTCAGGTCTTCTTCCACCAGCAGTCCCGTTCCATCCAGTGACACTATCTGGGACAGGTGATCCTCACTCTGTCCTGCAGTAATCTGGGCACTATTTACAGACACCCTTACTGTGACACTTCAACTGTCATGTTCCATGAAACAGCAACAAACACACCATCCATTAGCTCCTAAGAAGCTCTTAAAGTCTGATCCACAGAAGGGGTATAGTGCTTCTGGGGAACGTCTTGTTTCAACGAGTAATAACAGTTCTTAAGAATACTATGTGGAATGGGAGGAATTCATCTCCTGTATAAAGGGAAACAGATGTCAAAGGAAGCAGGACATGAGCTCATTAAGGGGCTGCTGTGAGAGGTCAAGAGTTCTTTTCTGAACAGTGCTTGTTTTATACTTTTCTAAATGATAATGTTGAGTCATTATTATAAAGTCAATACATAAGCCTGATTTTTAACATTTCTGAGCACTCTCAACCCCTATTAGCCATGGTAAGAGTCAGAATTTCTCAATGGCTTTGAAAACTAGGTCCATTACTGCTTTTAAAATATTTCTTCTCCTCCCCTCTTCCAATTCTCTTTTAATTCCTTGTAATCATTCTAAGTACTTAAATTACTCACGGCAGAAACAGCCAGCATTTCAGTGCCTAGACTGACCTGTTTAGATGTAAGCCGAGGTAAGAGTTTTAGCCTAGCATGCTACTAATACAAAGAGCGGCCTCTGTTTGAAGTGCTTTCTCCCTGTGCCCATGTCCCATGGCCACTGTGGAATAGGCAAACCGGCTTATGAGGGAACGCGTGTTTCCCAGGAGGTTCTGATCTTCCCAAGCAGGTCTTAGGTGGGGTGTAGGTAGCCTTAATCCAGGCTGCCCACACTTGCAGATATGCTACAGTGCTCTGCAGGCATGGGGAACTGTAACAGCCTCTTTCTTTGCAACCCACTGTTACCTGGACAGCTTAGGTCTAGCCAAGGTGTTTATTTATTTCTGCTGTTAAGGGAATAGGTGTTAGGTTTCCACAGCTGAGTTCCAGATGTCCTGCTACAAGTTTCCTTCCTAGCTCCTGACATGCTTCATCAGCAGTGACTTGTCACAGCTGGTGGTAGCCAAGATGTAACTAGCCATACAGTCCCTGCGCACTGCTGGTGAGCCTCAAAACACAACTTGGATTGCATTTTCCAGAATAAGCTTTGATTGAATTTGGAGACTAATAGAGGGAACTGAATTAGTGGGAATGCCACTTGTTAACTGAATAAACTTGGTGCGGGACACAACCACCTTGTTTTAAAGCATGGCATACCACAGAGCTCTGACTCACAGTGCCTCATGGGCTTCAGTAGAGGTGATTGAACGTCAGGGAGCCAGGGGCGCTGACTGTTGCAGGAGCTCATCTCCAGCCCCATCTCCTGCTGCCCACTGGCCATGCCCAGGGTGGCCACAGCCCCCGTGACCAGCCCCTGCTCTGCCCCCTGCTCAGACCCGTGGGTGAGGGCCCAGCCACGTGGGCTGGCCCCCAGCAGGGCAGCCCTTCTCCAGTCTAACAGACATGAAAGATGTTATCAACACAGCTGGACCATACCTGCTTGAACAGCTCTTGCAGCCCCTCGCAAAGTTTGGAGGCAGCAAGGTTGGTGCTAAACCCACCCTAACTCACTGCACTCTGCAGCTCAGGGTACCATATGGTCACTGATGGTTTAAAGCAACAGAACAAGCAGTAGACCGTCTTTATGGAGGAGGTAACCACTTCCAGTAAAATGGTTGATAAGACAACTGTGGGCAGCAATAGCTTCAGCGTAATTCAACAGGGCTAGAAAGTCCATGCCCCCAGTATTATGACATTTACATGCTGCACATCAAGCATCACAGTGAAACAAAGCCCGTTTTTCCAGCACTGCAAAAATATTATCATCGTATCGGTATGAACTTGGGGGAAGACTTACCTTCTTGCTGTGTGCTTCTTTGCTGTCCCAGAAGAGGTCCATTTTCAGCGAGACCTCCCAAGACCCCAACCATTGCAGAATTCATTTTTTTTTTCCTCATTTTTTTGCTTCAAGACTCCTAATCTAAACAGTTGCATCCTTCCTTGATGCAAAGCAGCAATGCTTCAGTGAACAAAGCCTGCCACGGTACATGATGGCAGATGGCAGTCAGGGAACTAGCTCTGCATTTTGCTTCAGTGGAAAGAAACGTTCCTGAACTGTGCTTCAAATGCATTGAATCACGGTGGGATCCAATTGTCTCTGAAATTAAAACTGCCCCATTTACTCTGAAGACATTTACCACCAGTATCGGGGTCTTGGCAGGCACTTTGTTAGCATTTTTGAAAGCTTTCAATCTGAAAGCCAGAGATTCAAGTTTGCTGCTTTGGCTCAGTTCTTGATCAGATCTCAGATGGAAAGAACTTCTTTTCCACTGGCTAAAATTCTCGCAAAAATAATAAGCAAAACCCATCTCCTGCTGCTTCAAAATGATCCTTTGTTACTCTCCTTTTCTGAATACTGAAGTTATTCAAAAAGTTTGAATGTGTTAATCTGTGTTCTGTGGATGTGCCATTTTCATTTGCAAATGTGACTGCTACTTGAAACAAGACCCTTGCCCTGCAGTGAAACTATCCATATATGCATCTCCATCTTCATTGGATAACATCTGCTTAGCCTCTGCTTGCTTACTTTCCCTATTAATTAAAATCTGGTTCTTTACTATACAATCTATTCAAGAAACTCAAATACATTTTGATTTTTAATTATACAATAGTCCTTGGCTAGTTTAGAAGGAGTTCGATCAGACCACCTACAGTTTTAGTTATATTTCTCTTCAAACAAAATAATCCCCACTTTTTGCCACCTCCGCTGAGAGTTGAGTTTTTCCATTCTTTCAGCTGTCTCTATTGGTTTCCACAGAAAAAAATATGTCCCTCTGTAACCGTACACACCTACTGAAAGACAGACAAAATCAGGCAGTCTGCTCCAAAGGGCACGTTTACATTCCACCACACAACACTGTGTTAGAGAGGCGTAGCACTGCCCCAGGGATGGAGTGCATGGCCATGAAATTGGTGGTGGGCACCGTGCCTCAGCCATGCTCTGCCCACCTTTTCGGTGGGCTAGAAACATCTGTGGCCAGGCCGGGGTCCCACGGAGGCAGCCCAGGGAGCAGGAGCTCGGCAGGATCCATGGGTGATGCGTGACACCGCAGTGGTGGCATTCATGTGAGCTGCGCAGGTCACCCCGAGGGTCTCCCCCTTGGTGTCCTGAGGCTCAGTGCACAGGAGGGGGCCGCAGCTACTGGGGAAGGATGGGAGTAATGTGCAGAAAAGAATGGAGGGTTCGAGCCTCCAGACAGTGATGTAGGCATACAGTCGTCGAACCTGGAGCGTTGAGCTGCAGGATGCAGATGGGGAAACCCAAGGAGCTGTTTCACTGAACTCATTTCCCCTTCTCCTTTCTCTGCATTTCACTTTTTTACATCATGTCTGGCTGGAAGTGCTGTGATAACAACTGTCTTACTTTTAATATGTGCAATCTGCACAGCACTGTACGTTGAGCTGAGTCTGTCTTAACGTAATAGTAACAATAAATAACCTGGCCATGCTCTGAGCATCTGCCCCGTTATCCCTCGAGGAAGGTGTCACTTGCAGAAGCAGACAGAGTTCAGCTTAGCTAAGCACGTGATCCCAGTAGTTAATATACAGCATGCAGCTGAAATATGTCCTGTGGGCATATATTGTATTTATACATGATATGTACAAGATTGTACCTCTCAAAAATGCCAGTACAGTTATTGGAAAGAAGATGAAGGAAAAAAAGACCAAACTGTCCAAACTACAGCCTCCATACAAGCTCGTATTCAGCTTGTAAAAAGTCAAATTCTTTCCATTTTTGTCATCCCAAATAATGACCAGAGGGAGCAGAAAGTAGGTGTGAATGTAAGAAGTGTATGTGCTTGGTTGCTGTGTTTATTGATCATTTCTAAGACGAACTCCAAAATGGTGTATTAAAGCAATTTTAAGGTGCTTTGAATCGTAATATTATTTTCCAAAGATACCAAATATAAACATATTAATTCTAATACATTATGAGATGCTGTGATTCAACCAATATCGATAAAATGTTAGAAATGTTGAGGTAGCAGAATTTGCAAGATCTTGGCCTCAGTCATTCCTGTAGTGGTTTTACAGAGTTAGTGTATCAGCTTTACTGCTGCTAAAGAAAGGAGAACACTTATCTTTAAAACAAATAGACAAAGTCAAAAGAATCCAGCAAATACATAGCCGTCACATACAAGTGTGTGAAGATGTCAAAAAAAGTAATAATTTTTGAAGCTTCCAAAATCTTCTCTGTTTATACTTAACAGTGATTGACAAATGACTTCTTTGATGTAGTAACCAAATGTATTTTGATCACTGCAGATTATGGTTCAACAGCATTCCAAAGAAATGTTCTCTTTTTTTGTTGTTTTTATTTTATTTTACATTAAATCAAAACACTAATTAAATCTTTTTTTATCTTTTAATCATTTCTAAATTAAACAATATTGCATTCCATATTGGCTTAAAACTGAGTTGGAGGCAGAGAAATAAGCAAAGAAATGGTCTTACAAACAAAAATATGTCGCAGCACTTCATCACCTAGACATAAGAATGCATAATACATCTTGTTAATATAAAAAAGATAGCTTAGCAGCAGTAGAAAATTAGAGAGTTAAAATTTGTTATAAGACAGTCAGATAAATATCATACTGCTTTGAATTGTAATTTTGAAATTGCCCTGCTGCTCTTTTGTTTACACACCAAGACAGTCAAAAATAAATGACCAATTTTCCAAATGATGGAGCACTCCTTCAGGAACTCCAGGAAAGTAAATCAATGACAGACTTGTAAAGCATTGGACAAATGTCAATATGAAGAAATTATAACTAATGCATTAATAAAACATTGCATGAATGATTTTTTAATCTTGATAGACAGAAATTACAAAAATTTTACGTAATTTCAAGCCCTAAACAGTTAACAGAAAGAGGAGATACTTCAAGGACTTAATTGTAACTACTACATGAGAAGGAGAATATTAATCTTAAACCATGATCTGTTTTGTCTGTACAGAAACCACAATATCCTTCATCTGAGGGTTACTTCAGCTTTTATTGTATATTTATAAATTTTATCTATACATAGAAATAACTTTAATGACTTTTTTAACTTTTAAACATGTGCTGAAAACCTATTTATATCAATGGCATCCATCTTTCACTCCATTCATTGGACCAAAAGCCACACATGGAAGTAAAAAAACTTTTTTTTAATCAGTTATTCTCCATGTATTACCCACGACAGAAAATCAAAGCCACGGTCTGTTGCAGCATGCTGTGATGCCCAGGACCACTCAGACAACTTCATGAGGACACGTTCTGAGCCTGTTGCGTTGGTGGAGCCACCTCTTTCTGAGTCACTCTGCCAACTCTTCCTCTGCCATATCTTGTATAAATCCTCTACAGAAACCTGTCCTTTTTTCAATACCTGTGCAAGTGGGCAACAGTCATGCTGGTTACACGTGCCACAGCTTGTCCTCTTGGTCAAGACTGTGCCTTCTTGCAACACAGGAGAAAAGAGGCCAGACAGGATTTGGCCCATGCTGACTTTGGAGCTGGAAGCATGCAGGGCACCTACAGCCCCTGCTTGGGTCCCCCAGCACTTGTGCCCTGCCCTGCCTTCTCGCTATATTTAACAGCCATTGACAGGCCTTTACTCCATCAGGTTTGTTTAATCACTTTCTCCCTTTCTCTCCTGTAGCAATGTGTTCCACAATTGAACGTTTCATTGTCAGAAATTTGTGTCCTTTTGTTTTAAACTATTCCATCTTGGTTTGTTGTGTTTAACCCTTTCCTCAGACCATTGATTAGACCTAGCCAACTTGTGTCTTCCCTGCAGGGACAACTTTTATAACCATTCTGTTGCCTTTTTTGACTTTTTGTGTTTCACTGCATTCATGAGGAGATAAAGCAGCCCAAAGCACCCTCTGTACTCAAGGTGCAGAGCTCACAGAAGGGCTTAACTGTGTTTGCCATTTTGTTCTTCATCCCTTTCTTAATCATTCCTAGCATTCAGTTTCCCTTTGACAGTTAATGAATGTGAGATGTTTTTAAAAACTATCCACAAAGACCACTCTTCTGACTAATAACACTTCACATAAATTTGTGCATGTACCATTAGAGTTGTTTTTCCTATGCAGAGAAATAAGCACAACATTTTATCAGCAGGTCACTCAGGACCTCCAGGTCTTGGCAACATCTTGTTCTCAGTTTTAGTTGTGCTGTCAAGTACCCCAAATAACATCAGCAAATGCTGCTCTCCCATTATTCATCCTGTTTGCCTACTCACTCAGGAATTTCCAGGGCAGAATTCACTCCTCAACTATGGGAAATTGAGTTGTTAACATCCTGTTGCTATGAAAATTGATCATTGTTCCTGGCCTGGCCTTTACTTTCTATCTCTTACCTGATTATTAATCTTTTTACCCCACAAAAATGTAATTTCTTTCAAGAGTACTACAACAAGGTCGAGAGCTTCATGGAAACCTGGGTACAGTATGTGTGTCTCACAGGGTGTTGCATGATGTTTGGAAATGAACCGGTGGGTTGTATCAGCTATTGCCGAACAGGCTGAGCTCCCCCAAGGTCTTTGCAGGCAGCTGCTTTGGCCCGAGATGCTACCTCAGGCAAATTCCCAGCAGCCTCTGTGCAAGGACTCTCCACCACCCTTTGCTCCTGGGTGGTTTCTCCAGCTTGCACCACCGTGTCCTGCCACCTGCCGCCTCCGACGGCATCAGCAGCCACTGCAACCACAGGGGCTGAGAGGCAGCTGCAGGAAGCCACTGCCCGCCGACAAGCCAGATTCCCTTCCAGCCCAACTGTGGCCAAGGTCTGTTTCCCATGAAGGCGAGGTGACTTGGGGCATGAGATCCCTGCACTCACTGGTGGGACTGCATTGCTCAAGGCGCTTTGCAGCAGAAAGGCTTTCGGACACCACCATCAGAGGCCTCAGTCAGAGATAACATCTGGCCTGCACCGTCAATACACCACTCCCCATGCATACTCCTCTGCAGAGGAGAGTAATTTCTCTGTGCTGTAGTGGGGCCTTGCTGTGGGCTGCTCCGACGGGATGGTGGCAAGTCCAGCTGAGGAAGGCGCATCAAAACCATCACAGGCAGCAGGGCACAGTTTGCCACCTCTTGGCACCAATTGCCAAAAAATTTCTCTGGTGGCAGTATCCTGTCCCCTCACCTATGACAGTCTGATCAGAATGACTGTTTTCTTCTGGCTCCCCTCTCCAGGTAGACAAAAGGTAGTAAAGGAATTACAAAGGAAATAGGGAAAAGAACAAGGAAAGGCAGCAGGCCACGAAGCCAGGCCAGGGTCTGCTTACTGAAACATCTGCTCTGTAAGAACTGGGCCTTGATGGCATGCGGCAAGCAGCTGTCAGGAGGACTACAGAGCCTCCCAGGGCGGTTTGCAGGAAAACTGTCGGACAAAGCTTTTCTGTGCAATGGGAGACCACCGACTCACAGGGCCGGGCTCCCCCTTGCCACAAAGTGGTGTGTGCTTTTATGTGGCATGGAAGGAGTCTTTCACTCCTTTTCCCTTCCGCAGAAGAGAGCAGCTTTCACACAGCACGTGTCAGGGGAGGACAGGAGATACGGCCAGGACCACCACATGTCGCAGAATAGCCCTATCCATAGCTAAGCGGGGCCGCATCCATTGGGTCCATCAGCTTTGAAGCAATTTTACCAGCATTTTGCCCTACATAGTCCTTATTTCCTATAAAGGTCCTAAACCAGAAGGGTTTTATTACTCATCTTCAGCAGATAAAAAGCAGTCACAGAAACACACCACTTGTTCTGCTACATCAGCTGAAACTTCTGGCTATAAAAAGCCTAGTTCTGCTTTCTTCCAGGACTTTTCTTCCCTATGGAGTAGCAGCGCAGGCGACCCAACAGCTGAGCCCGTGGCATGAGTCCCAGCGTGACAATGCTCGGCTCCAGACAGGAGGCTCCCAAGAAAAGCACTGATTGGAGCGAGACAGCTAGGCAACCCAACACGCCTGCCTGCGCTTAGCAAGGCTGTTGCAGGGCTCCTCTTTGCCAGCTCACCACATCCCTTTCTGACAGAAAGTTTTGCTGTACCCACAGGCATCTTACAAGTATGTTTAAATTAGCTGGTTGTAGGATCCGGGTTTCAAACTCTTTTCCAAAGTGCTGCTTCCATTACCGAGGCAATCTGCGTGCCTATCGCTATCCTTGAGTTGCTGCTATTACTCAGTCAATAACTCTGTCAAGAGGCACCTTACTAAGAGCACGCTGTAATTGGCAGCTCTGGGTCAAACCAGCCGTATTTTCACTCGGAGTTTGTGAATGCTTCACCCTGTGTCACCCGTGTCAAGCTCCCTGAAGATCCCATTATTAGACACAGCACAATAGAGGGGCAGATGCAGGAGCGGTGGACCTCGCTCAAGCACGGCTATTAGCCCGAGCCGAGTGAGGACGACCCAGAATTTCCTCCCTCCCCCTCGCGCTTCGTGGACATTACAAATACTCGGCAGCGGGCTCAGCCGTCTCACATCGCACCCCGGCTGCCCATCGCGCCGGGGGCTTCCCCGGCGGCCCTGCCCTGACGGCAGAGAGCCGGCCCTGCCCTAACGGCAGAGAGCCAGCCCCGCAGGGCTGCTCTGCTCCCTCCGGCCCGGGGCTCGAGTGGCTGGGTGGCGAGGGGCGAAGGGGCGGGCTGAAGCGGGGCGGGCCGGGGGGCCGGCAAGGACCGCCGGAGTAGGGAGCGAAGCCCGTCCGGCGACGACGGCGGCGTGGGAGCAGCGTGCCGGAGGCAGGAGCCGGGGGGACGGCCGTGGGGCGGGGGTGGGGGCAGAGAAGAGCCCGGAGGGGAGGTCGGGCGGGGGTGCCCAGGCGGGGCGGCTCCGGGCAGCGGCGGCGGGGAGCGCGGAGCCGCGGGGAGCGGCGGCGGCGGCGGCGGCGGGGCAGGGCCGGGGCGATCCCAGCGCCGCCCGGCCCGGCCCGGCCCGGCCCAGCGCAGCCCCGGGGGCCGAGCGGCGCCGTGCAGCCGGCGAGGTCGGATGCGGCGGCCGCGGAGCGCCGGGAGGACGCGGCGGGGACGCAGCAGGTACTTGGCCTTGCCTCCGGGACAGCCCTGCCCGTAACCCCGTCTGGCCCCTTGCGCCCTCTCCCCGCTTCCTGGGCGGCGGGCTGCGCCCTGCCGGTGCCGGGCCTCCCCGCGGCCCGCCCGTCGGGGCCGTCGGCGCGGCCGCGCCGTCCGCCCTTCGGCGAGCGACGGGCGAGGTGTCCCCGGGCGGCCGGGCGGGGGGAGCGGCGCCGCTCCGCCTGCCGTGCCGGTGCCGTGGGAGCGGGAGAGCCACCGTGCAGGCGGTGCCTTCGGGGCGCCACGTAGAGGCGCAGCGGCAGGCGCGGAGCGGCGGCGGGTCGAGGAAAAAGCCCGAGCCCTGTGCGTGGAGTCACGTTTCCCGTGCGGGACGGCCGCGCCGCGGACACGTCGGGGCTGCTCTGAGGTACCTTAGGCGAGACGTTTGACGCCCGCAAAAGTTCAGGTCGCGGCAGCAGGGCGACTTTGCGAAGGGAGCGCTGGAGTTTGGAGCGCGGGGAATATGGGTCGGGAGGGCTGGGAGCCGGGGAGGGGGAAGAAGTAGATGTGCCTTCCTGTAACGTGCAGGAATTAAAGCAGCCGGGAGCTCCTGCGGGAGAGACGCATGTGGGCTACTCGGAATTACAAAACACAAACTGATGTCTAAAATCCAAGAAGCCAAGAAAAATAACCATTTATTAAAGGCTTTTCTGAGGCTGCAAGCTGCCAGCGCATTCACTTAAAAAAAAAAAAAAAAAAAAAATCCTTTGAAAGTTTATTTGAGTTGTCCAAGATATTGTTCTGCAGCAGATGTTTGTTGTCTAAACTTCAGTTGCATCTAGCACAGCTTAATTTCAGAGTGGAAATGTGTATTGAAATGTGCTGCTGTTCTCAAAAGCCTCTTCTGCTCTTAAATTTAACACTATCAGGGCGTGCCTGATAAATTACACGTTTACTTTTCATCAGGAAAGTCTTTACAAATAAATAAAATACACAAAAGTTTGGCTTCAGATATGCACTCTTGTCTTTCCCTTTGCCATTTTTAAAATTGTCATTGGTGGCCAAAGCATATGGCTGTGTGTGGAAGAGAAGGGAGAACAGCAACGTATGTGGTGCTGGTAAGGGGACGACTGGTCTCTTTGGTCAAGTCTGTTTGTGGATATCTGGAAGGCAAGGAAGTATGATTCCAGCTGAATTACAGTAAGTGCACTGAACGCGTAGCATTTTATGTTCTTGTGTAGGCAAAAGTACATAGCGGAAAGTTAAGTCCTGTTCTCACTTGTGCTTTATTCTCACTTGTTGCTTTGGTTTCAGAATATCAGGAAAATTGAGAGCAGTTTGGCTCACTGTTTTGAAAATATAAATTTATTAATCTTCCAGCTGTAAAGTACCCAGTGACTCATCATGAGATGGTAAAAGCCCTCAGCTCCCTGTGGGACTCTTACCAGAGCACCTGCTGGGAACAGAGAGCGGAGATGTGCTGGGGATGGCTGCTGAAGGGCTTTGGCATCCCCATTATCACAAGTTCCTTGTTGCCTCCTGGCACTGGGAATTACACGTTCCCACAGGAAAATTGCAGGTTGACTCCAGCTGCCTTAGCCAGGTTGTTATCTGTGAGGAGCTGGTTGGAGGTACGGCCCCCAGTCTCTGCCTGTACCACTGTGTGGTGGGGCTGGAGAGGGCAGTGGACGTGTGCCTTGCCATAGGGCAGATCGAGGGGTTGCGGCCTACCGCACAGCATTGCCCTCTCCACGGCACATGTGGCACAGGGACCATACAGACCCTGGTAGACCCTAGGGATGTAAGCCATGGTAGAGAACCCCTGCTCCAACCTGGAAGGGTACTCGACCCTACTAGATCCTTGACCTCAGCAGGAGACCACACTAATCACTGTGGAAACCCCAAAGCACAGCGGTGGGCAGGGAGGTTGCCCAGGAGGGGGAAGTCATGGTGCTTGCTGCTGACCCCAACTGCTCCCTCCATCCTTGGAGCAGGGAGGACAAAGGTCAGCCAAATAGCTGAAGGAGGCAACTGAACTGTCTTCCACATGACTGTGGTTCTTGCCATTGTACTGCAGCCTTTATCTGAGTAATTTAGCAAACGCTGTTTTGGCCATCACATCCGGGAGGAAGCATAGCCAGATTGCCCCTTCACTGCCAATAAGTTTATCTTTCTAGTGGTACCTGGTGGTGCAGTGATAGGGATCTTCCGGTTTGCTTTAGAGGGAATAAAACTGACTTCCAGTGGTATAAAGAGCTCAGCATATTGAGGTATGTAACCAAGGCAATGCTCAATACACAACATGCCACAGGCAGGCTCTTCAGGTCTTTTTTTTAACGTTTCGAGCTGAGGTCCATCCTTTGCAGCTAGTGGCTAGTCCTCTGTATGTGACTGGGACAAAGGTGTTTTGAGGAGTAAGTTGTAGAGCTGTCAGGAAGCATTGACACAGATATCCTGGACCTGGCTGCTGCTGTCTGTTATAACATATCACCAACTTTAATTTTTCTAACTGTTAAAGAATGAATGTGCTTTCTGAGTTACTGACTACAAAGCAGGGGGGAAACAAAGAAGTAGTATGGCTGAAAGTTATTATCTGGAAATGTTGCTGCCAGAAGAGAATAAATTTTAATTTATTACATTATTATTTATATTAACTTTGAAGTAGCTTGTGAGTGATATTAATTCCCTGAGAGTCCTGACAAGCAATAATGTTACAGCCTCCATTCCCTTACCACTAGCCTGTCAGAGGCAAAGATTTACTTTTGTGATACTAAGTTTGCTGTAATAATTTTTAAGGGAAGAAGTAATTACAAACAATGGAAGAGACCCTGTGTGATTTCTGCTGATTGAGTGCATTGTCCATGCCTTCAGCCAGGGGAACTGGAATAGCACCATTACCTTTAGTACAGTCATGATGGTTTACAGGTGCTGAGTTGTGGCTGATAAAGTCCTGAGTCTGGCATATAATTTTCTTCACAGAAAGAAATGTATCTGTCCTTCGATAGACCAGTATGATAACTCTGCTTGGAAAAGACTTATAGAAACATTTATTTTGTTGCATGTGGTGCTCTTAAATTATATGAATATGATTCTCTCAGGCAGCCATCGGCCAGTCTGGTCAGTATTGCTAGTTGAGCCATCGTTAACACATACTTTTCTAGTCGAATGTAATTGTTTATTTTACAGTGGAAAGCATTTGCAATTCATATGGACACAGTGGCATTTTGTTATAAGCCAATACAATGAAAGACTGTGATAGTTTATGTGATAACAGTGTGCAGATGGCAACTGAATTACAATTAGATTGAACCTTAGCTGTGGTGAAGTTGTTCTGTTGAAGACCTTAACTGTTACCATGCTTCAGAAAAGAGGTCAGCCACTCAAGGGACCAGTTCCACTCCTGGGAAATTAATGAGGTGGTTGCTGTCATCTTTAGTGTAAGAAAGACAGAAAGGACACCAAGCAGTAACTGTGTTTCTTGGATAATACGTCTCTCCCAGTGAGTCTCTTCACCAAAGCAGTTTGGACCTAAGAACTAGAATGGGGAAATAATAATAATAATATTAATAATAATAATAAGTAAATAGTAAATTATTTTCTCACAAAATAATTTTAAAACATCTCAAATGTACTAAAGAATTCAAGTCAATTCACTGTAGGCTTTTGTCAGATTACTTCTTTTCTGAAGGAGGGAATCCAGGAAAAGGCGGCGGGGGGGGATAGTGTGTGGGTCATCCTTTAAATCCCTTCACGTTCATCTGGGATGCGGTTTGCTCCTCCCCTCTTCCAGAAGGCATTTGAAAATGGATCTCCCACTTTTCAAGAGCCCAAAACTGAGTGCTGGAACAGCAGTGGCTCACATGTTTTTGTAATCTTAAGAAACCTCTATATAGAATCATAGAATCATAGAATGGTTTGGGTTGGAAGGGACCTTAAAGATCATCTAGTTCCATCCCCCCTTCCCTCGATACCCATCCTTTGAAAGTGTCTTTCACGTGTTTGGGAAATGCTTGTGACCCTTGAGTAAATAAATGGTAAGGTCAGGAGCTCTAGCACTTAAAGAGTTCCTTAAACTAAGCTGTTTAATTTTGGGTGAGTGGAAAGTGTCCTCCCATCCAGTACAACTTTTTATTTTCTTACCTTTCCCAGAAAAAGTTTAAATCTTTACACACTTGGTTCGAATGGAATCAATTCTCTCCTTGTCCCCATTCTGGTTGGGTTACCAAGCTGAAAAATTAGCTATCTGCTCATCCTCAGTACATACGTTTGGGTCATGAGCAATGATTCTCATTGGAGTGTGCAGCAACTAAACTATAATATTTCTGGTAAAACAGTAAGTGCCTCTGACATCTTCTGATGTTTTTACAAAGCTGTGCAGATCTCTTCCAATATTTATATATGGCAGTGGAAAAAAGACAGCTAGGAGGATCTGCTGTGCAAATGCAACCTATCAAAGTCCATGGGAAAATGTTCCAGTTAATCTAAATCATAACTTAAAGAAAAACAGAAGTATATTGAGAAGGACAATTAAAGTTGGTATAACTATTTTTTATTTAAAAAAAAACCAGCAACATTAAATGTATGTCTTGTATACATATGCAAAGGAAAAAAAAAGTAAAGTGAACCATAAAGAAAAGCAATACTTATAAAGATGTGACTTGCTGTTTATTTAAGAAAGGGTAGCAGAAATCCAACTAATTCGAATGGATAGTAGGATTGATTTTATGACGACTGGCTTTCAGAGCATCTCCTTAACTGTAAATAGCATAATTTTGTACCATTAAGGGTGGGAAGTTATTTTAGGCATTGGCATCAAGACTTGACACCAACTTTCTCAAAGTCTTTGCTACCTTAGGTCTGCAGGGGGAACAGGGACAAGCTTTGAAAGCAGTGAGTTTGCCCTGCTGCTACTCAGGCAGCGATGGTTGGGTTGTGGTTTGATACACATAGATTTTTTTGAGCAGTGAGCTGGTTGCTGTGTACACTGGGGCTTGCTGGGAGTGTTTTCTAGTCCTCTCACTGCTCCTCTGCGTTTTTTTCAGCATGGAAATTTTGTAGGGGGAAACACCTATGAGCAGTTCTCCACATTGCCCTGGTATTTCTCCAGCAGAGATGCATGTGTGCAGAGCATGACCGACGGCTTACCCACAGCTACCTCGATAAACATGCAGCCATGCTAGACCTTGGTGCCCCATTGTAGTCAGCATTGCCCTCAGCTCCTGGGTTTATGTTGCAGCTTGAGCACCTGCGTGGGCCAAGGGTGACATGAGAAGACAGTGAGATTTATGTTGCATTTGTTGATTTTATTTTCAGAGCCTGGTGTGCAAGCTACTCTCCCAAATTAATATGCGAGGCTTGCTGGAGCTGGGGATACACACCACCTGCCCAGAGGAGTGCTTGGAGAAACGTGGCTTGATCTCCCTCTTGTGGAAAATTATTGGAACTAGATTCTCGTGATAGTAAAGAAGAAAAGTCCAGAATCGGTGAGCAAACGATGGCAGCAGTTACCATGCCACCTGATGCTCTTGTCAGCCCTCAAGGAAATGAAGAGATGGACTCCCTGATCGTACTGCATTATAATTACACAGGAAAGCTTATTTTAAGGGAGAAGGCAACTGATAACATAGACCTGCCCACTATAGCATTTCTGATCATATGTAGTTTCATAGTCCTGGAAAACTTGATGGTGTTGATTGCCATATGGAAAAACAATAAATTTCACAACCGCATGTACTTTTTTATTGGCAATCTAGCTCTCTGTGATCTTTTAGCTGGGATTGTTTACAAAGTAAACATTCTTATGTCTGGGAAGAAAACTCTGAGCTTGTCCTCCACAATCTGGTTCATTAGGGAAGGCAGCATGTTTGTTGCCCTGGGAGCCTCTACTTTCAGCTTACTAGCAATAGCTATTGAGCGGCATCTGACCATGATTAAAATGAGGCCTTACGATGCAAATAAAAAGTACAGAGTGTTCCTTCTCATTGGTACATGCTGGCTTATTTCAATTTCCTTGGGTGCCTTACCCATCCTTGGCTGGAACTGTATAAACAACTTACCAGATTGCTCAACAATTTTGCCTCTGTACTCCAAGAAGTATGTTGTGTTCTGTGTTAGTATCTTCATAGCCATTTTGGTTGCCATTGTCATCCTCTATGCCCGTATCTACATCCTGGTAAAGTCCAGCAGTCGTAATGTCACTAATCACAATAACTCGGAGCGGTCCATGGCACTCCTTAGGACCGTCGTGATCGTTGTTAGTGTCTTCATTGCCTGTTGGTCTCCTCTGTTCATCCTGTTCCTCATTGATGTGGCCTGCAGAGTCAAGGAGTGCTCTATCTTGTACAAAGCCCATTGGTTTATTGCTCTGGCAGTCATCAATTCTGCAATGAACCCCATCATCTACACTCTGGCCAGTAAGGAAATGCGTAGGGCTTTCTTTCGCCTTGTTTGTGGCTGCCTGATGAAATCCAGGGTGGCCAGATCTTTGCCTATTCAGGCCACGCCAGATCACAGTCGAAGTAAATCCAGCAGCAGCAATACCCAGAAGCCAAAGGAAGATTTCCCACCGATGAATGTTGCCTCATATATTGCTGAGAGAAATGAATCTCCATTTCACAACGGAAAATTCTGTAAGTAAAGGACTCCTCGAGACAAGTACCTTTCTGTGGCTTTTAGATTTAAACCACAAGTGTGGTTTAAGTATTCATGCACTTAAGTCAAAGGGCAAAACACTAATCACTTATTTAACTTCGAGGACTTATTTATCAACAATCATTTGCTTTGAGTGTTCATTCAATAACGCACCTGATTCAGAAAAAACCTTTCATGCTACCCAACAACCAGGACAGAGTCCATGCACATCTAGTGACATTGTGCACCACAATGGCATTGCATGATGAGGCTTCATTTGGCACTGCCTGATCTAGCAAGACATCAATAAAACCTGTTAGAAACTTAAGCATTCACTAAATACTGCTGATGAACAGAAAATGAGCCCAATTATTGCCAACTGGGAGAAAAGCTCATTACATATGTTGGTGATTATAGTTCTCTATATGTATCTTGCTGTTATGTTAATGGCCTTATATGTATGTGGTATAAATAGCTGTATATTTGTACAATTCCTTATTACAAAGTTGTTGTTTGGTAAAAGTTTACAATATGCTAAACATTGTATTGCAGTGTACAGTGTAAGGTGACAAATTATACAAATAGATGTGTTTCAATGGGGATATTTGAAAATATATGAAGTAGTAGCTTTTAACTGACAGGAACTTCAACATGTCATATCAATGCAGTATTTTTATTTTTTCTGCTGTTATTCAAACTTCTCATGTGTAGTGAAAGACAACATGACAGTTGTCACTGTGGCATTTCACAACTTATTTTAAACAAGGAGTAGTAAAATAACCATTGAGAGAGGCTATATGTGTTCACTGTTTGAAGTAGTTAAAATGTGACCCAACAATACATGTGTATCAAGTGTATGTACTGTTTCAATGCATATATTTTTACTTACTATTTCCAATGTATTTAAAAATTGTATGTCAAACTTAATGTAAACCTGTGTACATTGTGAATGCACTACTTAAGCTGAGATTCTTCAGTTCTAAAACAGAGATATATCATTTCAGAAATCAATGAACCACAACGGGTGCCTGTGGAGTTCCTTCTTTTCTCTCTAGGCACTACCACAGCATGGGATTGTGTTAGAAATTCTCCCTGGGAAGAAGTTCACCCAGTGAGACAAGATCCCATTTTCTGGCAACAGGACCCTACGATCCTACCATCTCCAGGCACTTTTGCAGATACAAGAGGGAAGATGCGGTACAACAGGATCATGCTGAAGGGCATATCTCCATTTATTCCTGACCCTGCCTTGGATCTGGAATGAAAGCCTATTTAGTTTGGAAGACCTGGAGCCCCAGACTTGCTTTTTTGAGAGGCTGTTCCAGAGAAACCTGTATGAAAACAACTTTACGGTTCATTACTGCCTTACCAGCCTCAGTACAGGATGGTGTTCAGCATCAGAGGGATTCCCTGAGACCTAGAGCAGTTAAGACTTCATAAACATCTGATTTCAAGTGTGCATGGAAGTGGCCTGTGGTACTTCCATCAATAGTTCCAGTCTGCATGGAAGTGGCACGTGGTACTTCCATCAGTAGTTCAGTCCACATGGAAGTGGCACGTGGTACTTCCATCAGTAGTTCTAGTCCGGATGGAAGTGGCCTGTGGTACTTCCATCAATAGTTCTAGTCTGGATGGAAGTGGCCTGTGGTACTTCCATCAATAGTTGCAGTCTACATGGAAGTGGCCTGTGGTACTTCCATCAGTAGTTCCAGTCTGCATGGAAGTGGCCTGTGGTACTTCCATCAGTAGTTCCAGTCCGCATGGAAGTGGCCCGTGGTACTTCCATCAATAGTTCCAGTCCGCATGGAAGTGGCCCGTGGTACTTCCATCAATAGTACTTTATGGCTGGAGGCTTCAGTGGAGGCTGATGGGACATTTTGATACTAGTTCCTATTGCCTTGTAGTAAGAATGTAAGCATCTAACTTTATTGGGCTCTTTCAAAAATTTGTGTTTAGTGTCTCAAATCACACCTTGCCTTATGCACAATCAGTAGTAGTTGAGGCTTTTTTAATACGCAGCCTGAAAGAGCTCATCCTTAGCTTTACTCTGGTCTTTAAAGCAGCAGCATTAGACTCTTCCCAAGTGTGTACAGTGTATTAAGTTGTGTAATGTGTGTAGCAGAAGCCTTTTAAAATGTAGAGATTTGCATTGTGATTATCTTTTACAAGTTAACGGTCTGCTTGTAAATGTTTTATGGTGTTAGAAAAGTGTAAGAACAAAGAAAAACTGTATTTGAATGAAATAACTGTGAAAGAGTGTAGTTAGTGTGAAGTAATTTCTACCAAAAATGTTGAAAAGCAGTGCACTTAGAGAAAAAGAAAAAGCTAAATTAAGCTAAGCATGATATAACTATATGAACTGCAGATACAGTCTGGGTCAGCAGCTCTGTAGCTTTGTGAGAAATAGAACTGGTGACATTGCATTGCCATGGCTTGCTTAGGTTTTTAGATCTTACAGTGCTACTTGGCTGTATTTTCAGTATGGAAGTTCTCCCCTGAAGTTGTGTCTTTGAAAACTGCCAGCTAAAATATTTGTGTGCTTCTAAATGTTAGTTCACGAAGTGGTGGCACGTGGCAGCATTCCTTGCTACTGTAGAGCAGAAAGGCCTTCGCAACACAATGGTTTGAGAAAACATTGTGGCTGACCCCACACCAACTCTCATGTCAAGGATGTTACATGATTCTCTCTGTTTAGGTGAAAAAAAAATGAGTATTTTTAATAGCCAAAGTCCAAGAATATGCACATAAAAGTGAGTTTTAACATTGGATTCTAGCCTTAGCTACTGTCAGAGTTGATGCAAGGTACAAGTAATGCAAGCAACTCCACTGTTGGAGGCCATGTGATTGCATGTCACTACAAAAACCTTTCACTCTACTCTGATTTCCTTCTCTTTGTTTTGGAGCTGTGGGGATATTTTGTTAGTTCACTACCCTGCTGTACTTGAGGCAGGCTCCTAAGATTCATGGGTTCACATATAACACTGATAATGTAATTTGAAAAGTACTTATGACTGAAGAGAAGAAAAAACTATTGTGGATGCAGTCTTCAGTGAGTACATCCCACTGGGTATTAGGTAAAGCACAGATTCCGGAAGATTTCAGAGCAAAATTTTCAAGTAGGGCAAGTGAAGGGCTTAACAGCAGTAGGCCATAAACAACCAGGAAGATGTCCTATCATTGAAGCTGGAAAAAGATGGAGGATAGCTTCTTTCACCCTAAGATACTGGAAGTTCCTTAAAATACATCCCGGAATCCAAGCTTTTTATCGCCTAGGCTGATTTGAGCATACAAGAAACTGAATCAGGTCTCCCTTTCCCAGTTGGTTTTACATGGAGCAAAAGCTACAAAGGAGACTAACATTTCATTCATATTATTTCATTAATTGGAATATTTGTTTTGGTTCTGGATTACAAAAGAAAGGCAAATCAAATGGCCCAAGGAGGAAAAAAAAAAGCTTTCACACAAGATGCTTTCCAAAAGTTTTTTATTGCCAACAGTCTTACAGAGTATTTTCAAGTGATTAGGTACCATAAACATTTTTAAAACTTCTAATTAAATCTCAAACCTTTGAACCAAAGTTGTTGTGTAGTAGTCATTTTTTCAAAGTATTGTAAAAAAAGGTTTTGGCCTTCTGTGGAAAACATGCATTTAAACTTCGGGTGTCATGCCTGAAAGCAGTACCTGTGGGAACGAACGCTGTGCAGCCAAAGGCGGTAGGCTCTGCCTCCACCGTCCCGGAGTCGGGGGCAGGCTTCACCCATGCTTTCCTGGGAGCCGACTCGGTCCCTTGGCTTGCCTGCTTGGAGGGCTGTCTGCGCCAGCAGCACCGCGCACAGCTGCTCCCTTGCAAAGGCACATTTTATGAGGAGCGACTGTAATTAGGGTGTCGCGCTGCCTACGAGGTTTGTCGTTTCCACCTGCTCTAGCAAGGAAATGGAAAACGGGCTGGTGCGTGAAGTGCCAGGTCCCAAAACGCTGGGGTCCTGAGAGCGGGTGCTCTGCCCCTGCTGCGCGGAGGTGTGCTGGCGTCTGCCCCGGGTGGTGCCACTTAATCTACCAACCAAGGGTGCAGCCCAGCCCCTTGGCTTTGCTGGGAGCTGTGGAGCCCGTGGCCATCCCAGGCCTGGCGACACTCCCTTCTCAAGGCAAAACTCGGGGCGGGGGGAGCACGGCAGCAGCAATCATGGGTTTCTGCTTGGCCACCACTGAGCCCTGAGGCTTGCCACAGCCCTGAAGCCTCCTGGCAGCTGAAGTGGGCTGGAGGCACCGTGTGGAGGCATCCCGGTGCCCATGCTGCCTTCAGGGCTGCATTTCTTCTCCCCAAGAGCAACATAACTGCCCAGGGCATCCCCGGGCTCAACTTTTCGTCAAGTGGACAAGAGGGAAGGGCCTTTGCAAGGAGACACTCGGGCGGCAGAGGAAGGGGGTTTGGGGAATATCAGCCCAGCTAAGCTTCCTTCTGGCGTGGAGCCTTTCTCTTCTGCACAGTACACTGAATAGCTGCTCTTGCATGGGCCTTGTCCTTGCAGTCACTCTCCACAGAAAGACCGTGGAGTCGGCTACCCTCACCTATTCAGTGTGCCGAGCAGGAAGGCTACCTTTTCAGAAGAGGGCATCATCTGGCCCAGAAGGAGGGCTCGTATGAGCAATTACTTGCATGGTGAAAATGGTATGTGTCAAAAATGAACCCATGGACATCAGTGTTGCCTCCGTCAAAGTAAATGGAGCTCCTCTGATGTAAAGTTAGTGTAACCGAGGTCAAACTCCTCATGTGCCATTTGGTCCTCTGACATTGTTCGTCCCTGTTTCTACTGAGATGAGTAGTTCATTGACTAACTAATATTCAATATCCAGGTAAACCTTGAAAAATTTCATTTCTTCTGCTACAAAACGGGCATCCCTCCAGGTAGATAAAAAAAAAGTAGGCCATTGGGGAACCTGGGCATAGCAGGACAGACTCAAGCCCACTTTACATGCATTTCAACCCAATAGTAGTGCTCATTATTTTATTACTTTGGTTAATCATATACAAACTGAATAGTCAGAAAACAGTTGCATGACACTTATATTCCAAATTCTGTTGCTCAAGGACTTCCTCAGAGACAAAATTTGCCTCTATAACCAGAATACCACAATCAGCGGACAGGCAAAAACTTGAGATTCACAAACGTGGTTGGGAAAATAAATGATCACAATATTTCCACATACATTATTTTTCCTGCAATTCTCAGTTAAAAATGTTTCTAAAAGTGATAAATATTAATAAGTAACAGATGTACAGTCAAACTCCCTTTTACAGCAAAATATGCACTTTTTTGTTATGTTGTTGCTGCCCACACAGTGCAAAGAAAAACAATTACCTCAAAAGAAGAAACCTGGATTGAGCTTTAACTCTGCAGAACTTCACTGAGAAGCAGTTATCACACCAATCCAGCCACGAAAGACACAAATATATACCAATTATAATCTTTACATTCTTCACTTAATAAAAAATTTCACTGATTTTGAATGAATATATGCCTGGGTGTGTTTGGTGTGGTTTGCCTCATGGAAGGGAAAGGAGGACTGCTGGAAAAGGCTGTCATTTGACCTGTATGTTATTTGACCTTCACAATAGCTACATAAAATGTAAATCTGCATCTCAATCTCAAAATCTGAGGCTACCTTCCTTTTCTGAGTTATCTGTGCTGTCTTCCACAAAGTGGCATAGCTGAACGAGTCACCCAGCTTTAGCTTCCTGCTTCCTTTGGTTTCCATGGCTTGTTCTGTTGACAAACAAGGTTTAAACACTCTTTATATAGTGCTTTTGCTAGAAATGTATAGCTCTGAAATCTTACCCCCTTCCTTTACTGAGACAAAAAAAAGCCCTGTTTTTTCTCAGTGGAAGCCATACAAGATGCCTATGTTGGAGTATGCAGAGGAACAGATCAGGGCTTATGAACATAAATGTCTCAAAAAGAGACAATCAGTAGGCATTGCCCAAGTATTTTGCAGTTCCCCTCCCCAGAGGTTCCGCTTTAACTCTATCAACCAATTAACATGTTTATAATTTGGCAATAGCTCTCTATTTTCATCAGTGGCTTATAAGCCTATTGGCTCATGTTTCCAGGCTTCACGTTTCTTATCCCTGGGGTTTTGTCTCCCAAGACAGCTTTTCACGCCCTGTCCAAGCCTCTGGTGAACTGCAGGCCAATTGTACGTCCGTGTTATCTTTTCCACGGGCCTGCCCTCATTCCAGCTGCATCCAATGCAGCTGTGAGCAAGGTCCGCGGACACTGTGTGCCAATGAGTAGAGTGAGTACAGCTGAGCACAGAGCTTTTAGTGGGAATTTGCCCATATCCTGACAGCTTTGAGAAAGCATAGATTTGTGGAAAGTGCAAGCCTGGGTTTGGGCAAAAAGACCTAGCAAATCAACATATTTTTGACAGTACACTAAGGTAAATCTGAATTTGGATTTTATGCAGGCATATTTGTTAAATGTCTGAGACATAAAAAGGGAAGTGTGTCTGTTACTTCAGCTTAGACTTTGTTTATGCAAATATGGTTTACTTAATATAAATTCTTGGTTCTACCACTTACTTCGGATAGACATTGGATGCTAAGAACAAAGGCCTGGAAGCAGGATTTGTAACCTTTTGTCAGAACATTCACAAGTTCCAAATTTCCCCTTTAGAGCTGCAAATTTCCTGGAGGCTGCAAAACTCTGCTAGTTTTCAAATGGAGCATTTGCTACTTACGAATATCTAAATATGCATCAATTCTATTATGAATACATTGTAGCTGGCATCTGGCACTTGATGTGCCAGAAGCAATCGCACTGTGGTATAAATTTTTTTAAATTCTCCTCATCTTACTGCACAACATGATGCCTGGGAACCATGATGATAAGAAATGTGAGCATATTATTCCACAGAGGAGAAAAAGAATGAATCCAGGCTATGGAAAATTTAGTGCTGGCAGGTGACATTTGCCAGACTGTTAGTAAACATTTTCTTCTGGTGACAGTGCACGTTCTGCAGGCGAATCCCGGCCCCAGGACTATGTCTTTTGTTCAAGCGTTTACTGATCATGTGTGTCAGAGAGGTTTCTGGCAGAGCCAGTGGTATCTCCCATTGCGAACCCTGTAGGATGTGAAGTGGAGGGAAGCTACTGTATTCACTGTGTGTGCAAAAGCCCTGGGCAGGGAGGCAGGCAGCAAGCCATGGAAATTGCATCTCCTCCTATGGTCTCCACCCAGGCATGGCCAGTTTGAAAAACCTCTTCTTGCACTAGGGAAGGGAACGTAGGAGTCCTCTGAGCAAACTCCCATTGAAGTCAGAAGGTAATTCAGTTTTCAAATCACATTTTCTACCTTTGAGGTTTCATTGCTTCTGAAGCACCTGAAATAACTGAAAGTTTGGGAACATGACTGTACCTCAATGTCCAGTCTATCACTGCTTTTTATAGATAATTTTATTATCCTAATAATTACTCTAGATCTGCAGTGAAATGAACCAGGAACATTTGGTTCACTTCTGAATGTTCTTTGTTTAAAGGAATCAAATGCATTTTCATTGCCCATAGTTCACATAGTTGCAGCATAACTGGAATCAAAACTGATAATCTGATAGGACTCAAAAGCAATGTAGACAGCCTTGCAGGATATTTAGAGCTCCAGTTCTGACTTCTCAGCTATCCCCTGGGAAAATATCAAAGGAAACCATAATATGTCTAATCTCAGTGATTTCTATTGAGTCTAGCAAATTTGTTCTTTCAGTAAAATCCCAGTTCTTGAAGTCATGGTACTGAATTATCACCAGCAAGTGTCTAGCCCTTGGGATTGCATAAAAGAGAATAAAAAGAAAAGGTGAGGGGACTCAAAACCAACAGCAAACATTAAAAGGCTCAAATTATTATGCTGTCGGCTGCCTGGTTTTCAGCCAATTGCACAGCATTTGAGCCTATCTATCTCATAACTTCTACATGTCTTAAACTGCTGGCAGTGTTGGCTCCTCACAGAAATGAACCCTGCCTCTCTAGCAGGTTCAGTTAGGTCTTGTTGAGCTCAGTGTAAGATGGTCTTTGACTCTGACAGCAACAGGTCTGGAACTGCTATCCAAATGGCTATACAGTTTTTATATCATTTTTATATAGGGGAAAGCCAAATCTACCAGAGTGACAGTGACAAAAAGCAATGGCAGGATCCACAAAAGGAGCACTGATTGGCCCACATGCCCCTCCTTCCTGGACAGCTTTGAGATCATTTGGTTCCCAGGGACTTAGAAAAGCCTCTGGATCATCACACCTGGACAGACAGGATCTGCTGGCCCATTGCGGCAGCAGGGCACTGCCACAGCCCAAAGGTGCTACCACTACCTAGGACCAAACTGCATCTGATCAAGCTATGTGTAACCTCTGCATCATCAATGGGTGTGCTGAGCTGGGCAAATTGGCTGTGCTGACAGAGCATCTTAAAATAGCCACATTTTTCTGGAGGCAGAGTTTGTGAAATGTAGTCTGGGGAATTTAATATTTCTGTCAAGCTGTTTCATTTTGTGTCTCCTTGCCACCTGCTTTAATTTCCAAAACATGCAACTAAGCCACTGCTAAGTTATTAAAGTTACAGCTAGGACAATGGTAAAAAATTTTAGATGCTTATTTCAGTGTATGATTAGTGCCTTCATTCATACACCCGTATGTTGTCACATTTTTCCAGGCATACACTGACAGGGTATTTAATCCAAAACAGACATAGGCAGCAGGTGGGATTTTTGACGCATCTAAGGGAGTTAGGCACCTGGCTCTTACTGAAATGATATACAACCTTCGAAGTACGAAAGAGGCCTTCTCTTAGAGTTAGTGATAGCACACTTAAAACTTTCTAAGACATGCTTATAGGGAGCATGGAATGACAAGTGTTACATATGACAAAAAAGGTGGCAACTGAGATACTTCGAACTGGAATATGGAGAGACATGGATGCTCTTAAATAAAGTCATTTTGATGGTTACTGCTTTGGGGTATAAGATCTCCTCACATTCCCTTGCAATTTCCAACCTGGTAAAAGGACAACCCAAATTTTAAGAATTCCACTGACCTCAGTGCCATACTAATTAGGGTTGCAATGCAGCATTTAATTTCTTTCCTTTGCTCTCAGCTCCCACCCAGACCTAGAACTATCAACTAATAACTATCTATCTGCAATAAAATTAATCACAAGCATTTGGCTCACTAATGTCTTAGTTTGGCTTCTGAATGTCTTGATTACAGAATCAAGTGTGGTTTTATTGCACAGATTGTATGATTAGTCTTAGGTGCCTCAATCATTTTCATTCTTGGGATCAATCAAACCCAAACTTCCCAAATTGCAATTTCACCATATTTCAAAGCAGAAGGTACAAGAAAATTATTTCAGAATTTTAATATCATGATCCTACCTGAATGTATTCTATGGGAATACTTCAGTCAGTCTGGTTGTAGTTTGACAAATTTTTAAGTTTAGCAACTTCTTAAAACCAAATCTAATTTTAAGTAGATTTAAGTATTGACTATTTCAGTGTAGGGAGGTGCTTAACCTAGACTTATCCTGCTGAGTCTTGGCCTTTATGAATCAAGTCTGAAGGTTTGATTTGAGATACTGGTGCTAGAGAAGACCTTGGAATGCTGAAGGCTAAATCCTGATTCTGGCACAAACTTTGCCTTTATGGAAACTGTGTCTATTGAATCTGGCTCTTGATAAGCCTCATAAAATAGGAAAATAACTTCATATAGTGCTTGCATTTGAATAGTACAAACCTTCATTAAAACATTTCCCAGTATCAAAAGCCAAGGACATTTCTGCCAGAAAGGCATCTTTAGTGTATGTGTATTTTTCAACCTGATATTTAGAGAAAAGCAGTATGTTTGCAATACCTATCACTTGCTGAAGGCCGAAGTGAAGTTATGCTTTGGTAGGTAAATGCAAATGGCATCATTTGCAGAACTGACAACAGAGTCATGATAGTTTTCACTGTTTATCAGAAGAAAAGATTTTTCAGATATGTCATTGAACAACCACGTACATCTTGCATTAAACCTACTAAACACAAGTTATTTGAACTTGCCTAACCGTTAGGTAACATCTCATTGGAGACTGGTAGTCAAGGACACCTAGATCTTCACCATAAGCAGAGAACTACTTATAAACAACCTTAGCACTCAAATTAATAAATTAAAGTTACAGAATATTGTTATATTATCATTAGAAAAATCAAATGCACACACCTTGTACACAGAAAGATCACACCAAATCATTGTTAAAGCAAGATACAAATGTTTTGAGTAGCATCATATAAGAATTCAAACTTGACATCAGAAAGATAAAATGTTTTTGATATCAGTGACACTGAATAACACTCCTAAAAAAACATTTTATGCTAAATTTCCGAGTTGGAATACTAATAGCTGAATTCAGACTCCTTCCATAGTTAACCTGCGTAATCCACCTGTAATCCCCATAGTTGTGCTTCTTAGGTAAAATCAGAAATAAGATTCCCAATATTCATTTTCTCAAGAAATTGAGACTGCTGAATTCTATTTTTATCTGGACAATCACAATTGGCATTTTTCTTCTGGTAAAAACACATGGCACAGAAGATAGTTCTATACTGTCAACAGACTGACTTGAAAAATATAAATATATACTGTATTTATATATAATGTGTATATATACACTATCAATATTCACATTAGAGAATCTGAACAATTTTATTGAAATTACTTTTTAAGAAAGCCTTCTGCTGTGACTTCATGTCTACATAAAGCATTGAGATTTTTCAAGTGTACCATGTGAAATGGGGCTTCTTAAACCTAAAGAAAACATACTGGTGAAATATATGTGAATATGCATTTTTTTTATAATGTACATGTTTTTTCAGATCTGCAATCTCTACCAGTTATAGCTTGCAAATTACATAAACTAAAATAGTTATCCGGCGTCAGTGTTTCCTCTCAGCAGGCTGCTGCAGGCAGAGTTCACTTCCAGAAGAAACTATTGGCAAATTATTCTCGAGATGATGATTGATGAGATGACTTATGCTGTCAAAGACACGATCTTTTGTACGAACCTTCAAAAAAAGGATGCAAGAAGATAGATTAAGAGAAAAATACTTTTTCCCTTAACTTCGCACTAAAATTCACTACGAATAAAATAACACAATTAATCATGTTTTAGAGACTGATCCTTCTCCCATCGAAATCAGTGGAAATTAGGCATTTCTGGAGTTATGCTTCTGTTTTGTCTCTTACTCCCTCTATTCTACCAAAACAGGTAATTTGCCTATGGGCCAGTCTACTACTATTACTTTCTGAATAGGTGTGATTGAAAACTTCCTGTACAACATTTTGTTTCACTATAAGTCAGATTTTTAGATCAAATTGTCTTCTTGGCAGAGCAGAGGTCCTCTTCAGCGAATGTCATGCTGGTGTAAAGCTTTGTATTGGGATGGCTCTACATGGCCTCAAGAAAAAGCCTGTGAGCATGGCTCTGAAGTGTCATCTATTTTCCTGGAACTTTTCTCAGAAAGAGAGAACAACTTTTGTTAAAACTTTGCAGAGTCAGCTTATGCTGTGGTGGGCACCTCGCTTGAAATATTTCAGTCTTCATCAATAAGTTCTGGCAAAACTGCTAGAAACTTAGCACAGGGTAAAAAAAGAAACAAACAACTTTGATGGCGAATGATGCTATCTGCTCACTCCACATGTAGCTGTATCACTGAAGAAATCCAGCATGCTCTCCTGATTTCTGAAACATACTGCTTTGAAACATCACTTTCTGTAATTATTCAAAGCTGTATTTTCAAAATGAAAAGATATCTTTAAAACAGCGGTAACTTTCCTTATCTATATTTAGATTAACACATTTTCACCCTAAGCAATATGCTCTGTCATCACCAGAGTTCAAGCCCTAGTTCCAAATCCAGCAAAAATCCTGCAATCCTCCATTTTAAGCATCCCTTGCCTGAACTAGAGATCTTTTTTCTCTTTTTTTTTTTTTTTTTTGTCAGCTGGATGAGAGCAGAAGGAATTGGACAGTTAACTCCGCTCTGAAAACACACTCTTAAGAGCTCTAACGTGTCACTGGGAAATTTGTGTGTGAAATGAATTTTCAGGCAGGCTTTGTGTGAATCGTTTTACAAATAATCACGCCAAGGCCATGTGGAAGAAATGCAAGCCGCTGGTGTGCTGCTTTGGCTGGCCACGCATTGGCATTTTATTGACAATTCTCTGCTCTGACAAGTAGCAAATAGGGCTGCTCTGGAGCTGTGTCAGAGTCCCACAAATCATATAGACAGCACAGCTAACTTAAATACAGCTGCAGAAAAGCTGTTGTTCTCAAGCAGTGCCTCCTGAGCAAGGAGTTTCAGAGCCATTTGGGCCATGATGGCACATCACAAGTAAGCTGAGGGAGGGGATAGGTGCAGAGAACAAGCAGGTCTCTACACAAGGAGGTCAGCAAATTGTGCTGCACTTAGAGGCAGTGCAGAAAAGTTGTGGGGGGGGGGGGCCCTCCATCCTTTGCAGGAGGAAAATGTCCCAGGAGTCCTCACAGGGCCCGAGTACTCTATGCCAGTCAGCAAAGCAGCAGAGTTCCCAACGGCACATAGCATCTGTGCACTCGCCATGTCACACAGGATCGTTTTTCTTGCAGTAGCCTGTAACAGCAATTTGTGGGTTTACATTGAAGGGAGAATTAGGGGGCCCTGCTGCAGAAGCCACAAAACTGCTGGCAAAAGTTTAGCGAACAAGGCTGCGTCCCCAGAGGGATGGAGCCATTTCCCCAGGCTGGTGTCCCGGTCAAGCCCAGGACAAGGCAGTTGGCACCTAAAAAGTGCAAAACCATTCTTTGACTGGCCTCATGTGGCAAATGTGATTACAACAAGTACCACAGGCATTCCTCACGGCAGTGTTACAACCTCAGCAGGACTAGCATAATTCTGCCACAGGTTCCTCAGCTGAAAAAGATGCCAACAGGAAAACTTTACAGGCATTTCTCAATTTACTTTGGGGCTTGTCATCTAAAGTTGTCTTTTACAGAGGAGAAGGAGTTGCCCACTCTCAGTTACCAGGAGCCAAGAATAAAACATGTGGCAATGCTTTCATTCTCTCAGGTGAGACTAAGCCTCCTCAGAAGCACAAGAGGACAACTGCAGAAAACTAGAGCTCCCTTGCCCTCTCCATCCTGCTGCTGGGAGCATCCCTTTGTTGACTAAGGGAGTCCCTGGGCAGCAAAGAGATGGAGCAGGTTTACCTCAGTTCTCTCCTGGGCTTACATGCAGGAAAACACAGAGGGCCTGGTCCATACCCTGGCTGACAGATATCATGTGGAAATTGCTGGCATGCAGGCTGACCAAATTTGCACAGCCACCAGCAGCTTCTCAGCAGGAAGGCTAAAGAAGTGGCTTAGCTGCACTTTTGACTAAGACTGTACTGCCATGGCCAAACCTTGACCTTGCTGGGGGGGAATCAGGTCCCTAAGGCTCCCTGCAATGTACAGAAATCATGCAGTGGGCCTTCTGCTAGGCATCAGGGAGAGAATTAGAGATGTGATGGCATATTAGAGATATGGGTCTGTACTTACGATCAGTTGTGAATAAGCTGTAAACAAGGTTAAACACATTTAGAGAAAATACCTAGAGTCAGAAACCTCCTGTATTACTGAGGAGTCAGCACTTACAGTTCCTTCTGGGTCCACCAAAAGAAGATGCTTGGCTTGGCCGTTGTGCATGCCTGTCAGCACATAGGAGCCGGGATTCGTGGTACTCTTCCTCACGAGGAAGTCTCCACATTTCTTTAACAGCTGTTCTGCTTCTTTCCTGCTCATTTCTCCTTGATACCACGGCTCTGTACTCAGCTGTTCGGCTACAGTCCGGTCAGCTGCTCTGGATAAAAGAGGACTGGTGCATCCCGTGGAGGTGGATTTTCTCAGTGCAGCCTCAGACGTTTGGTTCTTGAGGGCATCTTCAAATGGTTCTGGTTATGGAAATAGAAAGAAGGGCAAGAACATTCAGAGGTAAATCATATTACAAAATGGTGATATTTCAGTCATTTTTAACTGGATTTATTCTGTGTTATAGCCACTTCCTTTTGTCTTTATGATAAAACTGAAGGAAGATATACTGCTAGGCCTACTGATTTATGGATTATATTAAGACTGAGGAGTGTAATATGTTAAAAATGTATGTTATGGAGAGAAAGATGCTGACAAAAACCAGAGCAAACCTTGGCAGGAGCTTTTGAAAGGGACTGATTTTATTTCAGTAATGGCTATTGTCAACAGTTGCATTTATATGCCCTGGTACTGGGCAGAGGTCTCCTTTTGTCTTGCCAGGTATGTCAGACAGTTTAATTTCAAATAAATTGCGTAATATGGGTACCCAATGTCATTATACTCATATTTGGTCTCTCTTCAAACAATATATTCATTTTAAAATTATCCATTACTGAGTCCCCAGCCCAAGGGTATGTCTAGAAGGGATCAGTTGCCCTTACCACTCAGCCTACCACTAGCCTCCACCTAGGAAGAGGACTTTGCAACACAGGCACAGGCTAACACCTTTAACGTGATTTACCAAGCTGAAATCAGCCTCGGGGAAGAATCTTTTAAACCTCAGCTAAATCCTGAATTCAGTGTTACTTTCTGTAGAGTGGAATAGAAAGATGTGTCATTACAGATCCCAACAGCCTTACAGAAATAGTAAATAGGTCAGTGCATGCTTCATTAAATGCTGTACTGACCTATTGGAAGCTATTTTCTTTTGCAAGACCTTCATCCGGCCAACGAGTGTGTATTAAAAAGAGATACTGTTCTATGCCCACTAGACTTACAAAAGGACATCTGCAGAGCAGTACTGTGAAGCAATACACCAGCTCTAAATAGTCTGCTCAGATGCGAGGAGTACACAGCCATGTTTGCATGGGGCCACAGAGGATTAATTTAGCTCGGAGAAATAGGGTAAATACTGTGCCATCACAGCTTATTGATACCTCAGCTAAAACCAGCTTATATACACATTCACTACATTGCAGTCTGCACTAAGCCCAACACATGTTTAGCTCAACAAACCACTAACTTAGGGCTAGTTGACACATTTTCTAATACTACTTTTCCGCAATGATCCAATGGTTAATAAAGTTTAATAAAGGCTGGAAGATGAGAAATCTGTTTTTAGGAAAAGAATGCATATAAAATAGAATTAAACATATGCATGTTTTAAAGGCATGGCATGTTAAAAATTAAGGTTAACATCCCTGATTTCAGACAGCAGACTTTTCTCATTTCAAATCTATACTCACAGACAGATACTCTCTCAATTTTCTTCCCTCCCCCTTTCTTTCAATACAAAGTCTCCCTAAGCTGTGGAAATAAGAGCCATATCTCAGCAAAACATGCCAGGAAGACAGTTTTATGTATACTGAGATAACAGAAATGTAGATACGTTATTTTACAAATAACATATAGGCACCAACTGCTTTGTCTCACTGCCTTTTAATTATGTGAACTGAATTAAATAAATCATGTGTCAGCAATTCATTGGAGGTAGGAAGAGTAGAAAAACTAAGAAAACTTTCTGTGCATCAAACTGCTTTCCCCATTATTACCTGTTAAGTATCTCTTCAAGGCTCAAAACGTGTATTGGTAGCACCAACATCAAATTACAACCATTGTTTTACAGCTATGGACAAGATTCTGATTTTAGAAAATCTGACTTCAGAGTTGGAACAGATAGCTAGATAGGACAGTAGGCCTATCCAGAGCAAAGGATAACTCAGCCTTTTGATTTCCCTCCCAGCTTCCTTGTTGCACAGTTTTTGTAGTATGCACTGAATTCCTAGTAACATATTCACAGGACAGGTTGGAGCTAATTCTCCAGCCATTCACTCCTTCACTTTCCTGCATGACAAGCCTCCTCATTTATTTTCCTTCTGACCTAGTTGCCTGTGATGCTAAGGATAACATAGACTGCAATTCACCTTAACTCAGATATAATACAAATTAGATTCAAATCTTCAGCCACCCTTATTTTAACTCAGTCCAGTACAAAACCACCATGAATTCTAAAATTCACCATAATTCCACCAGGAATACTAAAATTTTGAGAATTTTAAAATTATTTTTATACAGAACTAATGCATACACAAAAACATATTGGGTCGCTTGTTAGAAAGGGAGTAAATAGGAAGGGAACTCACTCATGTCAAACAGATCCTTTCCTGGGCTGCTCTCTTTGGTATCATCTGCTGTTCCACTGAAGGTACTTTCAGCATCTGCCTGAAGTGCCAATAGAGCTTCTATGTTTATATGCTGGGTGTTTACATATGTTGGCATCTCTGTTGTTGGGGTTACTTGTGAATTCCCTTCTGGCATACTACAAATATCCAGAGATCCTAGAAAATTCAAGACTTTTTTTCTTCTTTTTTTGTATTTGACAGAACAGTGTTGTTATAATGAGCAAATAACATGACACCCCATCACCACAGGTTTAAAATTCCCCGGAATGGGAGATGTAAAGTCAATAAATGCAGGATCTAGTGGAAAAATTTTTTTAAGAATGGATTCAGAACTGTGTTCCAGTGAGGGCTGGGGCAGAGGTGTTATTATTCAGGAAGAAAGGAAACTTTTGTAAATAAAGACTGCCAGTTTCAAAAACAATATTCAGTTGGGGAGTCATGGGAGGAAGAAATGGAATAAAATCCTCAAATCTGTGCAGATTAACAAGAGATAACATATTCTAGCATTTGAAAAGAAAGTGTCCCCAGAAACACAAAAAAGCTGTCACGTAAAGGTGGATGGGTGAAATTTCACACATATTTCTATGTCATTTGCTTAAAATTAATAGACAACCACAAAAAGAACATTATGCATTATTTGTTATTCGTGGAGCAGAGATCATGTGCAAACAAATGCATTGCTCCACATTTTAACAAAACTTCTGACTTTAGACTCTTCCTTTGGAAACTCCATCTTGCATAACCTAGTGGGTCAGATTTTCAGAACAGACCATGCAGTCTGTCTTTAAATACCATGGAATTTTAAGACATGGCAAGCTAGAGAGCTGAAGGTGTGAGGCAACTCTATTTCTGAACTGCTCTGCAAAAGATAAGATTCTGTGAAGGTGTGCATTTAATAATTTATTCAGAGGTAATTACCAAATGCTTTCCACTGATATCAACGCTAAAATTTAGACAAAGGGAATCTAGCAACAAAGTGCAGTTCATTGCCTTAAGATTTTGAGGCATCAGACTTTCATGTGCTTTGCCCACCCAAGACCTCCTGCAGTATTACAGCTAAAACTAGCAAAACTCACCTTGCTTAACAGGCCAATGATGCCAGTCTTCAATGAATTTGTCTCCTAAGTGACGACTCTGGTAATAAGTTTGCTCTCCTCCCACTCCTGCTGCAGACTAGAATGGACACATGTGCAGAGAAATTTTCAATTACCTTTAAAATGCTCAGATACATTGTGAGTGGTTCTGACAATTTCCTTGGCTGTATTCTGTGTACTCCCACTCTTCATTTCCGATTCATCATGGTGTCAGAATATATGTCTCACAAATGCATTTGTGTAGGAGTAAGATATTACCGGTGACCTTCATGTAAACTACCCTGCTTCCTGCTTTCATTAACGCCCTCAACCCCAAATGATGCATCATCTCTTGTAGTACATTTGTCTTCACGTAGCAAGCCTGACAAAGCATGCCTGGGAAAAGCGTTCCACAGAAACACACCTGGGACAAGAAGACACCCCCAGCATCCTCCAAAGCATGAGCTGAGAGACTCACATTGGTACCAGGGGACACACTCAGGTACCGAAGGGAGGATGTTGTCTACAGACAAGGCCCCTCTGGATTTAAGCAGAGTTGTGCTGGATCTGAAAACTCCTCTTAGGTAGCTATGTTGATACTGGAGTCAAACAGTTGACAGCAACGCTGGTAGAAATATCCAAGCTGACCTCAGTTCAACGTGAGGTGACGAACCTGCCTAGGAACCTGGCTGAATACAGATCGCTGCTGAGTTATTAACATAATGAATGGTTAGCAATGACTGCACTAGACTGTTTAAATTATTCTGCACCAAATCTTTCCCAGTTACTGTGCACTATTTGATAATTCCCTGAAACAGACATGGTTTCTACAAACATAGTAAACCTCAGTGGATTTCTCTTCCTTGAACCTGTGTAATTTTTTAACACCATGAGGAACTCACCTCCTTCTGTTTGTTCTGAACCTGCCTAATTTGTTGCCTCCTAGATCTTCAATGCCCATTCAAAAGGAAGCTGGCCACACACGAAGAGCTATGAGCTATAAATGGTCCCGATGTATCCATCTTAAAATACACATTTTGTAAAAATTTTGGATCCATCAGCAGGAGGGCAGGGATGCAATTGCACTGACCTGAGCTGTATCTGCAGCTGTGGGAAGTCTTGCTTTGAGCCTGGCATCCACGAAGCCGCCAGGGGGGGGCATTTTATTTGGGATGTTGTTGTAATAAGGATGTTCTGTTTCCTCGTTATCTTCCTCCATCCATGGCTCATCAAAACTCTGCGTCCTATAAGAAAGCGAGTGCTTTATTTTTCCCCTCGCTTGCAAAGCACTCACAGATACTTCCAGCATGTTAAGACTGCCTGTCAGGGGATCACTATTGCATATTATTTTGACAATTCAGCTACCATTATAAGTCAGCAAGCAATGATGGATCATGCAGCAGAGCTTCTCTGTTTAGACAAACTAATCTAAACCTGCTTTGCAGGGGATGAAATTCTTTGTGCTGAGTAAAGGATGTTTTAACTTAGCTATAAAGACCATTATAAACTGCATTAACAAACAATTTTATTTAACCTTACAGTAGTATTTCTAATATTATTACTTGATTGATTGACTGAGCTCCAAAACTTTTTCTTTAATTATGGCTGCTCTATCACCGATATAAATCTGGAAGAACTTCACTAAGTCAAGAGACTGGATCTGTGCTTTCAGTCTACATTTAACAGTCATTTCCACTAGTCTGAAGTGAGTACCGAATGCTTACAGATTAGGATAGTAGCATTTTGTATTCACCATACACTCATTTTACTCTGATATAAGAGATTACACGGGGTACCAGCTCAATGGGATTTATACTGATGTTAGCAAGCATATAGCAATCTATGTTAAAAAACACAGCTCAACAAAGAAAACAGAATGCTATATCCCAGCCTTTTAAACATATACAAGCAGACAGATTTTGTATCCTCCAGAGAACAATGCAGTCAAAGCCTGTGTACAATACATCACATTCCTAAAAACTTCACCCTGGCTAATATCAGAAATAGTAAAACATCACTAGTCATTTTGGAAGCCCAGCAACCCTAGCTTACTTCATCTAAATTGACAGAGCTGCTAGGACAGTAACAATGAGGAAATGCCACAAATAACATCCATTCTCAGCCATACAACTCTGCCTACTAACTACAACAGAAAACACATGATCATTTCAATAAATTCACTGTGAAATCCATGTTTAGCCCATTCTTTTAAAACGACTGTGCTCCTTTCATATTCAGTAGGCAAACACTGCTTTGCTAATTCAGCAGAAATCTTTTTCACGTATTTAAATCCTGTCCATCTCCAGCACCTTTGTCCACAGCACATTTTATTAAGTAAATACAAAGCTAACAAAGATCCTTTAGCGGTATTCTGCAATTGTACTCACCTATCATGGAAAGTAGGTATCTTAGAGGGGCATCGCAAGTATTGCTTAAATCGAAGCTCGAATGCTTGCCCTATGGTGCTGATGACATCCTGGGCCAGGCCATCACGGCATTCCAGTACATGACAAGCTAAACGAAAAAGATTTGACACATGCACATGCAAATCTTTGTTTACATTATGGTGGGATGCACTGACCTATGACAAAACACCTACATGTCAGGCATAGTTGCCCTATTCATGGTGTCCATGTTTCAATAAAACCCAATTCTGGCACAGTGAATTTCAGGCAATGGGGTCTTTTTAAAGGCTAAATAAAATTTCTCCAGTGTGTAACTGCAATAGGCAAGACCACAAATCAGTTCCACAATTTTAACAAGTCCATAAAGACAGGAAATCTCATACAATTTCACTTGTTATTACCAGAATGCAATAGATTATATGAGAATTATAAGATTTAAATTGAAATTACAAAAATATTAGTAGATGGTAGCAACAAAAAAAGCTTTCTTTGCTTTCCTCGATTTTATTACCACTTCAGTTTTATGTCTAATCATCCCAAGTTTCCAAGCTGTTCACTTCGAGTTTCCAGAATTTCCCAAATCACAGGCTGAGGGAGGGACAGTAACTAGGCTAATTCCTAGATCCCAGGCCCTGACCTGATTCCAGTAATACGGAGGCTGGTACCTTTTCCTGCTTATCTGTATGGAGACACTTCCAGCAAACTGTGGGATCACTGGGGAGCACATAGCCAGGACCCTGGTTAACTCCAGCATTCCCCCATGTGCCATCTTTCTGAACCCACTGTGACACAGGCAGTAAGGAGAGAGACTGGCAATACAAGCTCTCTTCCTATGGGAGACCAAGAAACCTTTATCAGCTGTCTAAGCAGCCAAATCTGTTCTGGTTTTAAATAAGAGGGTGGCTTAGAGGTATCATTTTATGTGACAACATAAAGAGGCAAATTCATGCAGATTTCACCTAACACTGCAGGAACATAGATAGGTGTTCAGAGCTGAAAGCTAAAGATCTGAGTGAACAATACCTCAGTGATATTCAGAAAGGCCTAGACAAGTTATTTTCCATACTCAGTGCTGGACAAGCACATGGCCTACTGGCTAGAGCCTGGATTGAATCTGAAACCCTGGTTCTTCTCAAAGTCCTGCTGCAGTACAGTGGGACCTTGTTCAAAGGTACTAATTTCTATCACCCCTGATTGCTTTATTAACCTGACTATAAATTCTTCAGCTGAAAAACTGCATTTTAGTATATGGCCAGTGTCCAGCTCAGTGGAATCAAGTGTTTTGAATGCCAGTGTCCTACAAATAAAGGTTGGTCATTACATTTGTCTGACATAATTTTAGTTAAAGCAATATAGGGAGACTAAGAAGGTTTAGCAAAGACTTCTCAGAGGCTGATCTGCTAGACAGACTTCTGAAGAGGCCAGAATAAAGAGCAAGAAACCTGCAGTTATGCAGATACGGAATGTTCAGGGCACCAAGCTGTCTCTGTCAGCAGCAGCAGCACCTCACGCAGCATGAGATGGCACCGGTCACAGTGCTGCCCTGCTAAACAGTGGTTTAGAGATCCAGTGATGCTCTCTTCTCACCTTACAGCATCTGCTGTGCCGACCAGCATGCTGAGGCAATGCCTGATTCAGAGGAAATGTCCTTAGCCACATGTTGAAAGGTTTGGCAGCCAAAAACAGGACCTCCATGTGTTCAAAGACAGAGGCAGACACCCCTGGCTAGCAGCAGGATCTTTGCTGTTTACCCCTTCTGCACCATTGCTGGTGGCGGTGAACAATCAGCCCCCAGATAAGGTGCAGACGTACTTCCATGAGCATGGACCAAAAGCAGTTAGGCCAAACAAAGCTATAATTTTTTCACTCTATAACTAGAATGGGGATTTAAAGAGGCTATATTGCTCACTGCTAAACCTGTCTGGAGCTGAAATGAAGTATGAGTCATTAAGTAGTTTCAGTAGGTGACATAATGAGTAACCTGTTTCCTTGGATACGTGAATGGACTTTCTGCAGGTAGGAGATGTGCTTCTTGTAAAAGGATGAGAAGGTTTGGCTCAGAGAGAGATGATTTCTTGTGAATGTTACAGCAGAAGACAGGCAGCCTGTAGCTTGCTAGATCCAGAATATAAAGCATGAAAAGAGCTCTTCCATCCTTGAGAAGAAATGAGTCTAATACGCAAGTGAAAGCTACACTACAGCATCGGTGCTAGTGTCAGTAACAGCAAGAGTAACATTTTTACTAGATACAGATGTAAATTCAAGCTCAACTCTAAAGTAACTTGCAGATAACACAAAAGACTGACAGAATGGCCAGTGATGGTGAAAGACAGCAATCCAGATCCCTTGGTAAACTACACCTTACCAAAAAAAAGTGTTTTAATACTGGTCACTTATAAAATCACTGATCTGCAAACCACTGATATACACACACAATTGGGGAAAGCTCCCATGGAAAGCTGTAACACAGAAGGCTTAAAGATCACAGCGTGAAAGAATTTCACGTGAGATAATAGTGCTTCACTGCAGCAAAAACGGCTTATGAGAAACCAGCTAATGACGAGGAAGGTGCAGCCTCTGTTAGAGATTGCTGACATTAATGCTAGATTACTCCAAACAATAACAGGCATCATCTACCTTTTTTAAAGCAATGCAGAAAAATGAAAGAAGGAAGAACAGAAATTATCTGAAGGATGAAGGACGTGCACTGCAGCTGAACACCTACAGAGTTCACTTTGTTAAACTTTTTCTTAAGAAAATGCTTGAACTAAATACACCACAAGAAGACAGTACCAGCTGCTTAGATGACTCCTGGATGTAGGATAGACTAACTCAACAAGAACAGCAACAGGAAGCTAAGGCTAAATACATTCAATTTAAATATAAGGAACATAGTCCATGAAACAGTTTTTATGTAAAATCTACTCACACAGGAACAAGAAACAGAGCACAGGTCTCCTCCAAACCCTACAGTGCAAAAGTCTGGTCTGCAATGCTGGTCCACTACATTGCCACTGAGATGTCTCAGAACAACTAAATCAGTCTCTGGTTTAGCAGAAAGGTACTGCTGAAGCAGGTAAGGCGGACAGCAGCTCTGCACCATACAGGCTACAGTCTGATGCCAGAGCCTTTGTAATGGGGGACACATGATTTTGGAACATAACTACCATGGCAAAGAACTGGACTATCTCCATATCTCCCACTCCCCATAAGCGTTCTAGGTGTTTCACTAATATTCAGCATATTAGTATGTTTAGTGCAGGTATTGTTTATAAGGTAATGCTCTTGAGTCTGGAGATCTCTGCACATGGACACCGCAAATTGCTGAGGTATCTAAAACCATTAAAGATGACAAAATACAGAATTAGTTGTGGCCATGGTAAGGTGGCAGCTCAGCATTTGCAGGGTTGGCACTTTGGAGTTAAAGTGTCTCAATTCTGCAGAAATCCTGTTGGAACTGCTTGAGTCTTTTTTTGGAGCTAGTCCTTTTTCCTCTATGAATCTATGAATAATAAATAGATTCTCAGGTACATTATATAATACTTTGTGTCTAGCATTAAGACCTAGTGATGCTTTCTGCATTACAAGCAGGAATGTTTTCTGTACTTCTTATTTCAGATTGTAATTTACACTTTTTATGATTTATTTTTGAAAATCTGAACTGGATCTTAGTCTTTGAAGACAAGCAACAAGAGTTTCCCTGTTCCTGACTGGTCATTCACAAAGCAATACAACCTTGAATAAAACTTCACTGAGCCTCCAGCAAGCTGGCTCGAAAGCTCTCTGTTTGGTAAAGAATCTGATTCTGCCAGGAAGAATTAGGCATATACTGAGAAGGCCTAACAGATTCAGCCACCTCATCGGAGGACTTATGCAAAGGACTGCTTAGTTCTTGTATAGTGATTGGGTGTAGGTGAGAGTTAGCTGTTGCCTAGAAGCTCACACAGCCAAGTAAAGCGAGCATTTGATTTAAGAGATTAAGAGAATCAAAGTGATATTTGGAGATGAACTACAAGCAAGACCTGTTCCAAGTTTGAGAAGCAACTTCTGCATGGCTGTTCCTTATTGCTACCCAATCTTTCCATGACTTTATCAAAGGCAATCTTTTTATTGGGCTGCATGTATTTTTTTCGGGGGGGGAATAATCAACTGAATTATACCATGAACAATTCATGTTTCTCAAAGGAAAAAAGATTCCAAATAGATATTTCTCACTTACCTCTCCGATTAACAGGATCCTTAGCTACATATGCAACATAGTCAGCTGTATCCTGTCAAAAAATTAAGATTTCTACAGTGAACACAAAAAATCTTTGCACTGATCATAGCAAAAGATCACAGTCCAGAGTGTGCACAGTCCTGTGGGTAGACCTTCAAATGACATGTTTTGCTCTACAGTTGTATACTAGTTAAACCCCATAGAAATATTTGTGGATTTTGGTACTGAGCCCACCCCTTTGCTTTCTCCAGAGTGTGATCTATTCCAGCAAAACTTAAAAATCTCTTCCAAGGGCTTTGAAAATCAGTTAAACAAATTTAGTAGGATTTGGATCAGGCCTCATTTAGAAAAGAGTAGAATTACAAGTCCTCATCTTCAAACTACCCAGAGATTTTGGTTCAGAACATGGATAATCAACTGGTTCTGTGGCAGAAAGAGTGGGAGTAACAGCCCTGCTTCCCAGAAATACTGAGCAATAGCACTTATTCATGTGTGACAAGCAGGTGTGTTTACTTTACTGACTACAATGCCATACAGCACAGAGGTGCTCAGCCACTGCTTGGCTGTGACAAGCAGCATCCCAGGATACTCTCCCCCAGCCCATGGGCTGCTCCCAGCCATCCCCGTTGCCACATGCCAGGTGGATTTTCTGGCAAGAGCAGGCTGACACCTTCTTTCTGGATTTTTTGCTTGCTCTCCTGCCACCCTCACGCTCCTGTGCACAAGCAGTTCAGATGTTTATCACTGTGCAGATGAAACAGAAAGGCCAGTGCTTCCAGGAAACGTGAGGCCTGCTGGCACATACGGAAAATGCCATATATCCTTGATGCAATCAGGAAGTCACATCTGGTTAGATCTGATATTTCCTGACATGACTGGCTAGTCAGATATAGCTAAACCTAACTGAAGTGTATATAGGGTACACTAAAGATAGCTGTATAGATCTACCCAAAGCCTTTTCAGGTGACTGATCCAAGACCACTGACAATTATGTCAAGATCCAATGTCATAACAAACATCAATCTTCAGTTAAAGAACAGACTTCTTTAGCTTAGCTTTCTCTAGTGTAAGCACACCCCACCATGACCCACCCAAAACAAATCACTGTGCTGCATGTCTACGCAATTTCCCTCCTAAGGAGAGGGCAAGGGAAACGATGAAGCACATTCATGGTTCTGGTGACAGATGTGTAGCCATATCACTTAATGCACTACCAGAAGGCACTCAGACACAGCTGAGGCTGGTCTGTAAAAAAAGCAGAGCAGAGAAGAATAGCGCTAGCATTTTGTCCAGTAATTTCTTAAGCACCCAGTGACATAGTGTCTGGGCAATGACTTGAGTGGAAGTAATGATGCATATTAACAAGTAATGGGACAAGAAAAGTGGGTATGTCTATAGTAGCAAATAAAACAGAACCAAGGTAAAGGCCTGAGAGTTGTCCCACAGTTGTCCATACTGTTTAATTGTTGCTAGTCTCCCTTGTCTGGCTGTGCTGGTTTCCCACGCCATGCTCTGAAACAATCTGAGGCACCAGCACACGCTGGGCATCAATTCCAAGAGACCACTGGGAGAGAAGAGAATGAATGTGTGGATGCTATTTAGTTTCAGGGCCAGAAAACAGGCCACAGATAATTTTATTTACTAGTACAGACATAGGTAATGGATACATTTATGCCTGAGTAAGTTCTGTCTCATAGCTAGCGTGGGTGTGAGAGACTGGAACCACCAACTCTTTATTTCATTTAAAGCTCTCAGATTCAAGCTGTGACAAACCATTAAGGACCTAAGGTGGGCACATTTCACATTCCACTAAATGAGAAGACTCCCATCAAAAGGCTATGCAGGGCTGGGCTGATGCAGCAAAGTGGTCCCTGATATTCAAGGACTGAAGACAAGTATGAATAAGCTATAATTTTCACCTCAAAGAAATAGCATTGTGGTGCTACAATTTGGAGGCAGGGCTGAAACTGAAAAACTACTGCCTTCAGGAACCTCTGAGAGACCTGCCTTATTAGACCCTATGAGATCTGCCTCTCTGAAATTTCAGCAGGCATCTTCAAAAACAGATGTCTTGTCTAGCAGCCTGGAAACAGCTACCTGAAATGACTATGGATGAAAATTGTTTAGTGTATCATAAGGAGGGGCTGAAGAGAGCTAAAGCAGATCCAGAACACAGACTTGGAAGTGAACTAAAAATTATTCTGAAATGGTGGGTAAAAGGATTTGGTGGAGAGATTTTTAAGCTCCCGTGTACTGACACAGCCAGAAACTGTCTGACTCATTGCAAAGGGGAATATTGCAAAAATATATATGGTATTCAAGCTGTTCTCCAAGACTGTGGAACACTTCTCCAGTGGATATATTTTGAATGATGAAGGTAATTAACACTTAGGGAGTGGGAGGAAATTTGCAAAGCTAATTGCTGGCGCTGATGTGTGGCAGATATCCAGAGCATAAAAGTGGATGCGGTGAGAAGGGGGGGGCTGTCTTACTTCTATTTAGAACCAAATTTCAAAAGTCAAAATAAGGGAAGTATTTCCTGAAGAAACGTGGGCATAGATCTGGGTTCCTAGTTTAGTATGGCCTTTCTCCCTCCATTTTAAATCTCATGTGATTTAAAAAAAAATCAGCTGGTGCCCAGCTGTGTTTGGGGGATATGGTTTGGTGGTAGCAGTCCTCCACCAAGTGGAAATCATCAAGGGCTGATGAAAGTTATGTCTGGATGACCCTCAGATGGGTTAATAAAGTTATGCCTTAAATCATATCCTTGCACCTTGTCTTCTTCCGTGTGCATGCAGGACAAAGGAACCACCTGCTTTATGAACAAGCTTTTGATTTAAAATTGTGTCAGATACTAACACACTGAGACAAGCCTGTAGAACATCATTAGATACTCATACCTACCCTCTCCATCTCCAGAATGAGATCATCATGCAGCAGTCTTATTGGGAATACAACTTTATAATTTCACTGTCTCTTGCAGGCTCCCTTATACCATACAATTTTATTTCTCGGGTAGCTCACTGACTCAGTAGCATGATTTTTACCTCTCTAAAACATTTGGAAGAGCTTGTTTACTCCAAATCCAATCTCTACTGCTGCTCCTCTCCTCTTTCCTGGTAAATCACTCTATCAGTGGGCAGCGTGCAATGGTGTTTCCAGGACTTAGCATTTGGGATGGCAGATGGAGAGTGAAGAATCTTCTTACGGAGGCAGGGAACTGTGCTAATCACTCTTCTGCCCACTTTAGGAATTGTTCATTTACAGCATCCATTGCAATCTGTTCTATTTCAAAACTGCTGTTGATCCATTTTTTGTTCCCCAAATTATTATGATACGGTGTCCTTTTCCCTTCTGGAACTGAACTGAGCTCAGCACAGCTACACTAAGACTGAAGTTTGCCTTTATGTTTTCTGAGGATAGTGAAATGAACAGAGAAAGGATCTTCAACCTAAGAGAGCTGAACTGGGAGAACTAACTTACAAAGCAGGCTAGAAATTGCCTTACCTGTAGTACACGTCTGATAAATGACAGATAATCATATGATGGAGGAAAAGGCAGACTCATTCAATTAGTCTAGGCTTAAAAGCTTACAAACGTCTAAGGTAAGAGGTGAGCAATGTCCCTGTTTTACAATTCTCCCATTGCTTCCTGGGTGACAAATACTTTTTAAACACATTTAATATGCCTTTGGATGGACTGCTTATAAAAACAGGGAAAAGCACAAGCAGGTCTCTGCCCTTTGATCTAAATGAACCAAACGTGTAGGTGTATCTGAAAGCTTTGCAAAACAAGAAGGAAAGATCTGGGCTTTTCCTGAAAGCCAGTCTTCAGGCTGCATTGAGTGTAGCAAATATATCTGAAGGCAGTATTTAGCACAGTCTTCTCAATGCAGGCTTAAAGACAAAAAGAAAAAAAAAAATAAATGCATGCATTGCTATAAATATAACTGCAACATAGTCTATTACCATAAAAAGTACAAAATAAAAAACAATCAGGACAACAATTCACACAATACCCATATGACTGTACTACATTACTCTGAAAAACAGAGCCCTGCTTATCAGTTATTATATGAATGCTCACAGCCCTTTGATACTTTTTGTTTCAGTCATTCAAAGAGGAGGATTTATGACTGCTTGTCAGTCGTTTCCCTCAAGAAGAGTTTGATGGCAACAATCAAGAAGAATTTATGAAACAAGAAACAGGAGCTATTGCGCTTATATTTTTCTTTCAGTAAGCTGTGCAATAAATTTTGTCACACTGTCCTCATAAAGCAATATCTATGTGGGGGAAAGCTTTAAAGAAATGCTTACCGGATCACCTCCAGATGCAAAGGAAATAGACTGCATATGGTGATTCGCTATGATCTGTATGGATCACAAAGAATAAGTGTGAGTCAGTGGGTTTTCTTACAGTATACCCTTTTGATTTCTTTTTTGGTTTGTATAGGGGTGAAAATCCAAAATCAAGATCAAAATGACCTCTGCATTTCACCTACAAGAAGTGCAAAGAGTAGCATGATAATATAAACAAACTTAAGGATGAATGTATCTATTCTCGTGTTCTTTAAAACCTAGCAGGACACAGCAAAATTGCTATATGTGCTCAGAACTCCAGTAAATCATATAGATCTGTCATACAGTATCTTTGGAGAAATTTTAATCTGCTAAAGCTCACTTTCTTTATTACAGATAGTGATGAACGGAGCAAAGGGTCCTATTCATCAAAATACTTTTCTGCTGATGCCACTCTGGTGGAATCAATGAAATCATGCTAATCCACACACCAGCTAAGGATCCTAATATTGCTTTCAATACCTACTGTGTCATTTTTTGTTTCAAACACCAACATGTTTGCAACATGCAAACAGAATTTTGAGTCCAGCTGAAATGTAGCATTGTGGGCAAAATCTCAGGCATACTCCAGGGCATTTGAAAATCAATTTGCTTATGTACAATTTGAACTAATATGATATTTCTCTGGGAAGAGACAAATTGTCGTGAACTTCTAACACAAGGAGAACAGCTCTGCTCCATTGCTATTCTGAGATTTAACTTATGAAATCTTTTAATAATGAAATCGTGTTACAACCAAGAAAGAAAAGGTCATTTGAAAGAAAATTTCACTTGATCATTTGAGTCACAGAAACCATGCCAAGGAATTTGTCTGGTACAGGACAGGCCCCTTATTTAGTGCCTCAGAGCAAGTGATAATAGTAATTTGGATCTTAATTGCTCACTTTGAAGAGGGTACCAGGTATTTCAGAAAACAATTTTGGGGAAAAATGAGGCTAAAAAGATATTCTCTGGGCTGTTTTCCCCATCTTGCATCTTAAAGACCTGAACTTTCCTATCTCCCTTAGAAAGAAAAAAGCCCAGCATGAGTTTCCCTGAATCTTGCTGCTTCACTAAGTCAGCGAGAGTTGACAACTATTTGTAGTGCTTCTTTCATGTAAAGACTGCTTCATTTTCAATACTCCTGCTTGTCCCACAGCAGCCTCTGAAGATGTGGTTAATTTTTAAGTGTTCAGTGGTGAACCATCATTCCGTTACTCATCAGGGAGGATTTCCTTCTCTTTTTCCCATAAAGAAGAAGTGATCCTAACAACAGAGACGAACTAGTGAGGATTTGTTACACATTTAATATTGTCACTATCTCAAATTGTGCAAATAACCTACTCTTTTAGTTCGGCATCATAAAAAAAACCCAAAAAATATTTCAGATTGCCTCAAAACTTATTTTTCCAAATGTTAAGAAAACTGAAAAGTGCTTGAAACCATCAGTTCAAGTCAGACACTTTTTTTTTTTTTTTTTTTTAATTCCACGGCTAAACATTTTAGTTTAGGTTGAGGTAGGGGTATTCCCCCCCAAATACTGAAACAAAGCATAGCAAATTACCAATGCCTTGCATTGCTTAAAATGAAACAATTCACTAATGTTGGCACATAGTTTAGACACATTTCAGTCTATCCAAATCTGCATTTTAAACAAATAAACAAAACAAAAGAAAATTATCTTCCACCCATGCCTGCTTAACATATTCATAAAACTGCTGTGCAGGGATCCATGCAATTGCTTTCTTGCTGCCCCAAGGGCCAACAACACTGTCTTGTCTTTTCTTTCCTTCCAGCTCCTCTGAGAAGAAGAGGCTATTACAGAAGTTCACAGCCATCTTCCTGCGCGCAGCCTCAAAGGGCAAAACTGTTGGGCCATGCTTCCTTTCAAATCAAATGCTTAGCACAAATAAGGAACAATAGAGACCATAGACAGACTGGGGATCTCTGAGAAACCAGACATTTCCTAGGCCTGCAGCACCCAAACCAAGTCTATCTCAAAAAGAATGATGTGAGAGGAAGATAAACAGTTTTGTCGACTCAGAGAAAAGGCAAAATATCTGGGGAGGATTCTTCCCTGGGATAAATCAGTATAACTCCATTTCTACCATGACGTCAGCTGAAGACAAGGCAACTTTCAGGGTTTGGCACTTTCATGGTAGATCTAATTAACATCCAGTTCCTATGCTTCTGACCTGGGGCAATTGTCCTTATGAAAAACACTGCTGTGTATATTCCATATAAGGCTCCAAACTGCTGCAACCAGCCATAATGCTGCTCCCACAGTCTCAGTGCTCACTGCAGAAGATTATGATATTTTCTAAATAAGCTTAAGAATTAAGATAAATCAATGAAAACATAATAATAAACAGCAAGCTTTTGAATAGACAATGTATGTATTCTTCCTTATTCTTTAATCCTGAGGCTTCTAAGGAAAGCAGGATTATTTTTTTTTTTCTCTCTCTCTAGCTGTATCTGGGCAGAAAGTTGCATGCCCTAACACAGTATGTGCCTCACAGCAAAGAGCACAGCAGTAACTATGCATGTCTGTCTACTTTCTCTTTATATATACCCTGAGCAAGGATTTTTCTTATCTCATACATCACTCACAATCCACTGCAGTGATTCCCCGAAGTCTGTCTGTACCTTCAGCACAATGAAGAAGAAAAAATGGGCTGCTTGAAAAAGGCTGCCTTGTATCTCTATAAGACTGGCATTACATTGCAGTGCAAAATCCCTGAGGCTGTATTTTTAGCAGTACCTCAGGAACAGATTTCCCTTTAAGGCTCTAAATAGTAAGAACGACAAGAAAATTCAGGATGCACATTCAGTCCTGTAGTTACTTACTCCAAATGCATCCCTTAACACTCTGAAAGTTTGTAGTTGTACCCAACAAGAACTCCCACAACCAGAAAATGCCATTTCGCGTCGTAGGTCTTTTAAGAGCAAAACCAAGCTACCTGAAACATGGCAAGAAGAAAATAATCTATCAAAGCTGTGTTGAATACAGGAATAAACAATGACTCCTACTATGCTTTATATCCTGTTTTCCTTCATTTTGTAGTTATTACTAAGGAATAGTAACTTTGAGCAACTCAGTATTTTGGCAGACAACAAATAATTGTGCAGTAGGCTGTTCATCAAAAGCCTCACAAATTAATATGGCAGTTACACTCACCTGTTTTGTATCAGGAGTCATTAGGTTTAAGCTGGTGGTGGAGATATTCAGCATTATGCTCATTCCTGCAAACTGAAGATTGCTCTTTCCCAAGATGCTAGAAAGAACTTTGCTTGGTGGCTGTGAGATGGGAGGAAAAAACACATTTTTGTTCTCTGTTTAATTGGGATGACCTTCATTGTATGCAGGATTAGCTGTTATCGTAAAGGTTTCTAAAAAGTTGCTGACTTTTCAAAGATCATTTCATTGCAACAGCTGTTTTCCTCTGGAGATAATTTTTTATTTATACTAGTACTACTAGTATTATCATTACTGATAATAATGATGATGATGATGATGATGATAATGATAATAGCAGCAGCTAGGCAGGTATTCATCCACTTTTGACCTAAGAAAATAGGGAGTTTGTGAGATGGCGAAGTCTCATCTTCACCAAGTGAGACCAAGTGAGCAGACTAAGATGAATGCCTTAGGTCAGTATCTTAAAATGGCATGTTCCTATTCTGTAAAAACAGCTTCAACTCATGAAGAGAAATCTGTTGTTTGCTCTCCATCTACTGACCGCTCTACCCCCTTCCCACATGTAAAGTGGGACTCCAGTGACACTCATGGGATGCTCACAAAAGGGGATACACAGTGTCATTATGCTTGTAAACTTCTCAGCAGTACGTAAAAGCCCAGACATAGACTAAAACCTCTATATGCTGGGGTACAACATGCAGCTAAAGATTCCTCCTAACTCAGAGAATAAGTACAAAGTGTTGCAATGTAATAAAGAGGATGTAATAATATTGATAACTTTTGTAGGCCTTTTACTAGATGTTAGAAGATTTTATAGCAATGCAAGTTATGCTGCCAAAGCAAAATTTACAAACTTCTCACCTTTGACAGCTACATGGAACCACACTGCTGCATGGCAGCAGCCTGATTCAGGTAACCACAGCCTGTAGAAAATCAGGCTGCCCAGCCATAACAGATCAAGTCCTTCCACTTGCTGTACTTGCACTGGTGAATATTTACGCTGGTCATTAGGATATAAAAGCAAAGCTGTGACGGGAGGCAGTGTTCTTCTGCCACTGTATTTGCATTTGTCCTAAGCTGCCTGGAAGCTTGGAAAGCATTGTCCCTAGCAGGATGGAGACACTTGTGCTTCTTAACTCCTTTAAGCCTACATATATTCAGTTTTAACTTCTTTTCCTTCTGTTTAATTGATTAAAAACACACTACCTACATACTGCTCTTATGTAACATTTGGGCTGCAATATTTTGTCATGTTACAGAGCTAGTACTTTATTAATTTCTATTTAAAACAAGCCCTTTTGAATATTCTTGCTTGCTTCTCTTCTTTCCTTAAGCCTTCGTGATTCCCAGCTCATGCCTAACGATCACCTGCCCACAGCATGGGTAAAGCATGAAAACTTGCCCTCAAGAAGTGCATGTCATCTTAACCAAATTCATAAGCTACTAGTGGAAAAAACATGGTGAAAGTACAGGCTGGCAAAAGATACCTGTCTTCAACATTTATCTGAAATTCTGTTGCTGGGCAAATATTGTTCTTAGCCACTACACTTATTTTAAAAACACTATTTCTTTTCAATAGTTGATAAGCAACATTGCTTCTAAACCCAGTAATACAGCAAGGTGTCTCACTAGGCACCTGGGACTCTGTTTAACCTCCGTTTCCAATGATACTTTGCATCATTTTGCTTTCCAAGGAAAAAGATATTTTCCACTTTACTTTCAAGTTTAAAAACAAAAGCCAGAGAACCTAGAAATGCCAATGAGATAAATTTGGTGGTAGTGGTGGGGAAACCACAACCTTAATTTCTGCAACAATTTCCAATTACTCTGTGACATATGTTGTCACATATGCCTTTTTTTATCACGGGAAGATTCTCCGTTGCAGACAAGTGGCATTTCATCCCATCCCTTTCTGCTGGGATCCTGCCTAGATGGTGGAGCAGCTGGGGAAGCAGGCAGACCTTTTCCTTCACCTGCCCTTCTCCTCCTGCACCCAACAACACATACAAGGGCTAGAATGAACTGCTTTCTGTGCTCCTTCCCTTAGAGTTAGCATTAAAGCCCAGCTTTGCTAGCAGGCCCCTGGAAGAGCCAGCAGTGCAAGACTGTTGAGAGCCATGAGTACGGGAGCCAAGCCAAGGCTTCCTCCACTCCTTGCCTGCAGATCCTAACTCCTACCACAAAAATAAGAATAAAAGCAAGGTAATAACCCTGTCAGGCCAACACCCACTGGACCCACCATCAGTGCTGGCCACTGAGCATTGGCCACAGGTGATTATGGAAAGAGCATAGGAAACAGAGGATCAGCTGGTACGTTCTCTCCATTTCCAGAAATCAGGCATTTCCAAACTCATTAAATGTCACCAGTAGAGCTATGCTCCAAGAACAGATCTAATCACTTTCAAAACTACATATATTTTTGGCTTCTGCAATAGCTTCCAGCACCTATTTCCACAATGTACTCATGCATTTTATGAAAAGGCATCCCTTTTTGTTTGTTTTAATCCTTCTGCCTGCAATCTACAAGAGAAAGAAAAGGAAGAGGGAGTTTCTACAGTAGGAACATAAAGGCAAGCCACAATCTTTTTCCTAGATGTACTCATACTTCTAGATGCCTATAAAAGCAGATCCTGACCAAAAGGGCAAGAAGCAACATACAGCAGGTGAAAACAACCAATACTTTAAATGATTAATGATCTGCAATTCTCAAAGCTGCTTTAAAGTCACCTGCCTGCTGTGCCTGGTCTCATCTGTGTTGAACTAAGAAAATACTGTCAACTGCACTACAAGAAAAGAAAAATACCTTTCGTTTCTTGAAGGCTCCTTTGGCACCATGCATGGCTTCACAAACACGACTGATAGCTTCCCTGAAGAGACAGAAAAAAGCTTTATGGCAAATGTATGTGTGGGTTTCTTCATTATACTCAAAATGCACTGGGAGAGAACAGCTTCATACCATATTTCTGTTCACAAGTAAGGATAGTTAGTGGGTCAGTTAGCTCTCTTCTCAAGGCTAAAACAGGTGCCATTCAAACTTAGATTATTTCAGAGTGAAGCAGAAGATAGTAAATAGTCAATGTTAGTGTAAGGAAGAGTATCTTGAAAACTACAAAGGATAAAAATGTTTTCTCACTCTATTAAAAAGACCTTTTCTTACTGCAAATTAGAGTATATTTCTTAATACCTTCTTCCAAGTCTCATTTTTGTACCTTATTAAGCCATGAGGAATCTGATCATAAGACATGTCTTTAATCAACATTGCTTTACACCTTTTTTTAAAATGTTTCTTTTAATGTAAAGGGTAGTAACTACCATTTTTTCTCACTACTATACTATGCGCTTTTCCAGTCAGAGCAAAACCACCTGGCTTTAGGTAACAGCAAAACCCTAAAATATTCCTGGTAATATGCACGTTGTATACAACACATGTGACGTAAAAAAATTTAACTTACTTATATTTTTTCAATATGATCTGAATAATCTATTTGTGGCCCTGTGTCATATATTGTAAGCAAAATTAATGCCATTAACATTTTGCTTCAGTTTTCTAATATTGCTTTCATTCTTCCCACCACACTTAAGTTGAATGAAAGAAATGCCTGTTGAAAATGAATTTGAATTCATTCTCTCTCATAGGACAGTAACCGTATACTACAAAAACTCTTGAAATCATACTACTACAAACAACTTCTATAGATCCTTTCAGTCTTTAACAACTTATTATCTGAATAGTCAGTCTGGTCAGTATTTAGAATTTGCTCCCATGCACACAGAGACCCTCCTGTGACCATTAGCTACACAGCTGTAACAGACCTGTCCTGTTGATACTGTAACACAGAACCATTGCACAGCTACCAGTAAAGACGGCTCCTAACCTGGTTTAACTGCTTTAAATATGGATTGAGACTAACAGCACATTATATTTATACCTAAAAACATGCAAATAGCATGTATCTTATGCAAAAAAATATACAGAATGGGAGACAATGATCCACAAGCTGAAGAACAGTCAAAATAGTCAAAACCTAAAAACATCACCTTGATAAAAACATAAATTGTTTTAATTTTATGCCATGTGCAGGATGATATTAGGTGCATTAGGTGAATTCACAGGATCAACAAGTAAGTCGGGAGAGAAACGTCATATACGTATCAGCATTCAACATATAATGGCTCAGTAAATGTCACAGATTTATCCGATTGCAATCAGTAATAACTATATAGTTATGCCTTGGGTGCGTTTACCTAAGGCCCAATCCAAAGTTTGAATCACCTGAAAGAATTGTATTAATTTATTATTTTTTGAGGGTAGGTGGTTGCGGGGGTGGAACAGGCCTTGCAGCAGGTTCAAAGTCATGTCATTCTGAAGAAGCGTGAGATTTACAGCAAGAGATAGTCAAAAAAGCTTTCAGGCACACAATCCTTTCTTCAGGTCTAAAGGAGAGCTTGTTTCTTCCATAGCTTGTCTTTTTCTTTTTTTTGTTCCCCAGCTACATCTGCTCATTTAATAAAATCACCTGCTGCTACAAACCCTGCCTTGCATATGCCCTCAGACCATCACAGCCACAACCGCACTCCATTTCACAGTTCAGCGCTTGCATTTAGTTCTCACATTTACCACAGTGCTGCTTTGACTCCAAACAAGTGTTATAGTTGAAAGTAGTTACTAACTTTTCTTACAGAGCAAGTAAAAATCATCTGGTTTAAAAGAGCAGCCCTGATGCATCTTAGAAATACAGCACAGCAAGCATCACACACAGTGATCATCACGATACTGAGACATAGGTTACTCCTGAAAATGTAATCAGGAAAAAGTAATATTCTTCTTCTTCACCAAAAATGCTTTTCTTTGACTCAGGAAAAGCAAACAGACATGATGTTAATACATTGCCATCCCCCTCAGCCTTGCTACTGGGCTCAAACCTGTGGTTTCCCATCTCTTTCTTGTACTGAACCAAATCCCTTGGAGGCAATGGGGTGGGGAGTCCAGGCCTGTGGCAGCCCTTGTCTCTTTCACTTGAGACCCCTCATAGATTTTGCCTCTCACAAAAGGGATTTGTGTTTCAGAGGTACGAACTGTGAGGATAAATTCACCTCTAACTCCTTTTTCTTCCTGTTTGCCTCCACCATCTTCTCTCTCTAGCAGCAACATGGAGCAGGTAGGAAGAAAAGGCAATTTTTAGCCTACCGCACCTGGCAAAAAAACATTAATAAGCTTGTTATTTTTCTGGTGCAGGGCTGGAATTTGTAGTGGTTTTGCTATTACCTCTTCTGCCAGCCAGCTCCTAACAATCAGACATAAAGCATGTTATTTAATAGACCCATCTAACTCAAGGACCTTGTTGATCAAAACTGCCACTTGAGCGTAGAAGAGGAAATGCACCTGCTGAAAAGGCTGAAGCCCAGGGCTGAGAGCTGGCAAGACTGCCTGCGTTGCTGTTTGTACACCCTGCTTCGGCAGAGTGGGGAAAGAACCAAGCAGCTGAAAAGCTAGGATATACATCCTCTCCCTCAGTAACAAAATGCTACAGATTTTCCAACTACCTGTCTTCCTTTTAGCAAAATATCTCAAGTGTTACTGAACCCGGTGTTCCCAAAGTCTGCAGAAAGACTGGAAGTGGGGGGAAGGACCTGAGAAAGGTGACGGCTTGTTGACATACGTGTCAGATGAGGCAGGACGTCTGAACTTGGCAATTCTTTTAACTGTGGTTTTTGAAACTCTGTGAATACTAAATGTACTCAAGCAACTGCAGGGTTTAAGTTACCAATGCTTTTGGTGAAAATGTTGCAAACTTCAGAAAAGATATTCATAGAGCAATTCTGCCTAGGCAAGGTCAGAGTGACCTGGCAGCAACTCTTTTTGTACCTGAAACAAAAGGCACAGCTCTTTTCCCACCTGGGAGTTAGGGAGTCTTAAAGAAGTACCTGATGAAAACAAGAAGAAAAAGGATGGTTGAGCATCTGCCACCACACTGACATGCACTTTTTCCTGGGGAAGGTTCCCGGATCTCTCTGTTCAGAATATTCTAGATCATTTTTGGAGGGGTCTTTACACAAATAGCCTGGTGATGTGGCAAAGACATCCTAAAGACTTCTTTCTGGCTTGAATTGCCAGGCACACAGGGCAGATGTAATCTTTTTTTTTGCAGCAAATCAATTTTGCAAATGCCTCTGCAGCACAACACCTGAGCCACAAATCAAGCCCAGAAATAGATACTGCTGCTAGGTTGAGAGTGCCATTTCCTGACTTGTGCATGCAAATGCTTGTCTAAGGAAGGCAAAAGCAGAAGTTCTGGACATATCTGCACGGCTAAACAATTGCACAGAGTCTGGAAAAGTTAGAGGTGACTACATTTGCTTCCTTTCCAATAAGAAAGTTATTCGACACAGACGCATATTACACCTTTCTAAGCCACATGCTGTTTCATTAGCTAGGCTCAGATAAATACCAGTGTAGAGTTATCTTGATCTCTTGTAAAATTAGCTACTGCACTGTCTGCAGTAGGGACCACATGCTGAGTTCCAAATCTGTCCAAGAGTATTTTCTGCTTTGCAGATGGTCATACTGTGGAGTCATTTTCTTGGCACAAAACATGTTGTGTATCTTGAATATAATTTCAGCACGCAAATGTATCCAGTGAAAAATTACCAACATGCATTTTCTGAGGCTGACCTCTTCTGCTTTAAAGCAGAATTTTTCTCTCTGAGATAGAAAAAAAGACATTTTACATTGCCATTTTGTTCCATTAAAAAGGCTAATGACCTGATATTTTTCATAGCTTTAGTCATATTTTACTCTGACTGTTATATAAAGTAGCCCACTCAGGAAGCTCAAATCTGTTCCTCTATGAAACACCATCACATGAAAATACCCTCCCTTCTTGTGGTTTCAAAGATTTTTTTGGCTGTGATGCTAGGTTTTGTTGTTGCTGGTTTTAATTAATATGATTTAATTGATTAAAAAACAGAATTCTGGAACTCACATTTCAGGAAAATGACAGCACATACAAATTGCACAGATTTTCTCAACATATTTGGAAAAAGTATAGCCATCTCAAATATTGAGATGAGAAACTGTGACTAGTTTTTAAGCCTGAAATGTTTTGTATGAGAATACTTAAAACCTACCAATATTCTCTTGTTAATGTCTTCTAGTATCCTACAGTTCCCAAGTTTATCTTTGCCATGTCCAAAGCACAGGTTAAAAAAAACAGACACCAAAAGATGGACTTTGTAAATGAAAGCATGACTGTCTAGAAGAATTGTACAGAAGGCTCCCAGTTATTTCTTAACAGTATTATAGTCCTGCTATTTTTTTTTTAATAATTTATAAATCATTACCAAGTGTTGTACCAGTATTTGCTGAGGAGAAACAAAGTCTACACTGAATATAAAAATAAAAAACAGAGACCAAAAATACACTTTTAGAAATACATTTAATAATTGAAATATTATTTGTTCATTTGCAAAACAGTCAAAATGTGCGTGTGCTATCTGAAGTAGCACAGGGGATATTCGCTGGCTCTGAAGACTAAGGCAGTATATTACTGTTTACGGAATTTTAAACATCAACTGGTAAATTGACCATGTCTGGAAGATGTAAGGCTGGAGAAGTAGCTGAGGAAAACAGAACATAGACTATGGACAGGAAGGGGAGGCAACTGCGTGGCGTGGATGCACCTACTGTCACGAATTCAGAGCACCATGCAGGGAGAACCCCTGCAGAGGAGCCCCCCCAGGAAGGAGCGCAGAGACCCAGCGATGCCATTTGTCACACCAGCCTGACTGAAGTGAAGCCTGTCCTGACCGCACAAGTGACAGAAAGCCTGGAAGAAAAGGTTTGTGGAATAAGACGACATCAGCAGATGTGGCACGCAAGTTGTTGTCACTCGCGGAGCAAGGAGATGATGATCCCTCCTTTTCTTCCCTTCCGCTCCTCCTTTTGTTTCTTGAAACGGAGTTTTTTCACGTGTAGAAAATCTACAAGCAGAAAATGAAAGGAAGCTGGCCAACTTCATTTTTGGTTTATTGAATAAACTTTATACAGTATAAGAGTTGGCTTTGACAACTGTTAGACATAGAGTACCACATGCTATTAGATATGTAGTATGCAATCTATCCAATGGTTGTTATTCTTGTGCTCCTACAGCTTCAGTATGAGACCTACATCAATCTGCTAACAGAAGTCAATGCACTTGAGAGGACTCTTTTGCTTTTACTGCCAAAGAAACTTTTCATCCATTGCTATGCTCAATGACAGCTCTGTTCTCAGTATTTATAGATCATCTAACTTTAAGGAATATTTGCAATTTCAGTACAATCTGTACCTTCTTTTATAACATACAAGTAAGTTTTATTAACTCTGTTTCATTCATCAGTAACAGAAATCTACCTGATTTTGATGATGACTTCTAATACAGTAGTCCTGAACAATGGTCTTATTTTTAGAAAACTAGAGTGATTATCCAGTACCACATCTTATTTAGATGCATCTCTTCACTCTGCATGCACAGACAGTCACATTTGTGCTTGGCAAAACTGGAGCAAACATACACATTTTTTCTTTACAGCTATGGCAAATGTATGCCCCAACAGGCAATGCCACAGAGGTATACAGCCGCTCCTCCACTGCTGAGAACACAGCCATAGACACCTGCAGTTAACCGTAACTTAGACTCTGACAATCTTGGTCCAAAATTTGGGGTACTTTTCAAAGAGGAAACCCCTTAAGATACTGGTTGCAGCTTTTATGAACATAAAATGGGGGTATAGAAAACCTTGGTGTTGAACGCACACCTACAAAAGCCTTCCTTCTGCACAACCCTCCATCTGTCAAGAACAAGGTCAATGATACCAAAAAACTAAAGAAAAATGTACTTGAAGGTTTAGATCTGTCAGATAGCTCAATCCTTTAACTTCTTTTGTGACCTTCAGGGTATTTTCCACTCAGCCTGGTCTCTAGCTGTTTATCCTAATAGTGGTCAGGGAGATGGAGAGAGAGAAATGAAAACTGTCTTCTGTTGCTAAATCAGGATCATAGTAACCTCCAAACTCAGTCCAGACTCAGGTCATTTGCTATAGCATCTTCTCTCTCAAAGAGTAGCCCATAGCACGTATTTCAAAGGAAGGCATAGGAAACCTTACAAAAGCAAAATGAAAAAATTCAGTCTAGCGAATATTTTCCTGTAACCACTAATTGTCTTCATGCCCAAAAAAGGACTTTGGAGATAGGTATCTTACAAAACCTCTTTTTTATTAGAGAATTAAAGTTCTAACACTGCCCTTTTGAATAACACCATAAGATATATGACATTTTATAAATATACAAGCTGTATTTGCCAAAAAAGACCATCCAGTGGTGATGAACTGTCTGGACATAAGAAAGACACTCAAATTCCTTATTTTCTCTGTGTGATCAAGCGGCTAGGTGCTATTACCAGAAGAACTTGAAAGCATCTCTGTTTCCAAGGTGCTAGGCAGTTGCTAACTTTGCATTGCAACTTGCATTTAAAACATGTTAAGCCCACTCTGCCTTGGTCTTTCTGCTTCTGCAGAACCACGTGGAGTCACCAGCTTTCTCAAAATGCAGGGTACAGCTATACCCGTAACTGCTTCCCTGACCATTTGACTTTCAACTGTCCACCTTCCCCTCCCCCTGAGAGGCTCTTTGCTTTCTCACAAAGGCAAGTGGAATGGGGAAGCTCAATTAACTACTCGCACTCAGGCTTTGCATTACCATATATTAGTTGAATTAATCCAAATACTAGCTAACATTTTCCCCACTAATACTACATTGAAGTGAAAGATTTCAATGTTAAGCATACAAAATCCTATTTATTCTAACCCATTTCAGTGCTAATGATAGCTAAACTAGCAAATGTAAATTATCCTCTGACAGTATCAGGCACTATAGCTTTCATTGCCCCACTTAGAGGTGTGCGGTATGAATTATAAGGATGTCCCCACTCACTTTCGAGAATCCTGCTTCCTGCTGAACTGAGTAGTAGTCAGCAGCTCATGCTTCCCAGAGCTTTGGCCCTGAAGTAACTGTGCACAAGGAAAGAGGATTCTTGTTCACACCCCTTCCTGCATACAGCTGTGTATCCAGATGGTGGTGTGGGTATGCGTGTTCTGCCGCCCCCTAAGCACTACCCCACATCCAGAGTCCATACAGCAGAAAGCAGGGGTGAACCACACTCACCTCCCAAGCAAGAAAGCACATTAAGGAGAAGACTGAATACAGAATTCACTGCAGATAATACATTACCTATCCGCCTTCAAAAATCACAGGGGAAACATTCTTCCTTTTCAATGTCTTCCGTCCTTCTTTCAGTGATGCTTGCTGACAGTGAATTTCTGCAAAGAATACAGATGTGGTTGAAATAAACACTACGTCAACTGAACTTCATTCATACTGTTTAGCACTGGACTCAAACCCAGCTCTAAATCTGGATTTCCACCATCTCCCCTCCAGAAGCTTGGGATATGGATGTAGATGGATTTGGTTTTCAAGATTAATAAAGTTCAGGCCCCAGATCTGGAGAGGAATCTCTTTCAAATTGTTCAGCCCCACAGAGTTCATGGAGAGGATTGGGATCAGAGTCTGGATTCAGGTCCACTGCTGATACAAAGTATTTCAGTCCTCTGATCTACTTGCTATTAACACAGCATGCAGTATAATGTTTTACTCAGCATGTGGAGGTGTGACTTTCTGAAGCTGCGTGCAGTAAACTGATTGCATTCAATTAAATACCAAGGAACATGCAGCCTTTTAGTCCAGACACTGCTGTAGGACAAACAGTGCATGCAACATTATTCTAATTCAAACCAGTGCATAACTATACTCATGCATACAACACAGTAGTGAAGACTCACTACACTATAACAGATTTAACAATAAGCACACAAACATACTATATGAACTGCAAATGCTGCACGTGTTGCAAAATAATTTTACCTGATTTATTTAATTTTTTTTAATAAACAGCCTGAGGGCACAAAGGGCCTGGCCACACAAGTTTAAGAGTGGCCCCTTTCTGTGACGATGATGGTAGGTTTCAGAAGAACTTAGGACCACTTGTCACCTGCAGTTAGCTCAGTAGTCTCGCCTGCTAGTCCTCCTGTTCCTCCACTATGTTGAAAATGAAATGCTTCTGTTCGTCTTGCTGCCCAAGAAAGTGATCTTGACTTCACAAGTGTTACAAGAATTGTCACTGGATAATTAATGATGCAACATGTGGATTCATCTGGCTTTTATTTATCATTATGCATAACTGCTGACCCTTGGCTTGCACATCCATTTATTTGCTCAAGAATTCACATGACATTACATTCATTACAGAAAAGAATAAATACAGTACAGCTGATTAATACTACTCTAGTTCTCCTACTTCTCCTGTAGTGAAAGAATCTTGAGACTTCAAATGTGAAATGATAAAGGGGGAAATCTGTTATAAATTGTACATAGCTGTTCATTTTTCCTCAAATCAGATCCAAAATTAGGTGAACAATACCTTTTGTCAGGCACCACCAAGATTGTTAAGATCTGATGAGGAGTATGACAAGTGAAAGTGCTTGCTCACTGCTTTCACATGAAGATAAATGTATTGCTGCAAGTTTTAGCATTTTAATTTACAAAAAGTGAAAAAGCAAACCAAAAACAAGTTATAGGCCAGGTACAACAGCGTTAGATGGCACAGGTTGATTTTTCACATGTCTGACAAGAAAGGAAAGACCACTGGCCAAACTGTTTACACTGGGGCTTCAATCCAGTTCCTGGAGTTGAAGTCACAGTTCTTCATTTGTCAGACTGGTCCATACATACACAATGATGTACATGCTTTCCTAATGTATTAATTATAACAGCTGTGATTTTCAAAGCCATGCAAAATATCTGGACAACATTTCCCATTTACTTTTTTAAAATGGGTGTCTAATCCACTAGATAACTGGAAATCTTAGCCCAATTTTTAAGTAATTTCTAAATGTTCACCCAACAATTTAAGTGCCCTTTACAAGCACTAATTCATTTAATCACAGTTGTCTGTGACTGAGGCTAATGGTTTCTCCAAAATACCGCCCAAAGTTTGCAGCAGAGCCAGAGACTACACAACTCTCCCTCCCATGACTGAGCCACAGAAGATTTTTCTTCTAGGAATTGGTGCTGCTCGTCTTACTTTGGGGTTTTGTTCCTTCTCAAGGCTAGCAGAAAGGTAAAATGACATACGCAATAACTGGAAGTCAGAAATAAGGCAAATGTAGGATTCCTAATGGCTGACTTCCTATGTTTGAGCTCTGCAATGTGGAGAAAAAGCAAAGGTAAGAAAGCACGCAGGGACAGGGATGTGATGCAGTGCTAGAGAGGGAGTAAGTGCTTTGTATGTGTCTTTATTAGGAAGAGATGCATCCAGACTTCCACGCTAAATCAGGTAACTTGGCTCATCTTTTCTGTTTTTTAATCATATTTAGTAAATACCACATAATACCAGAAGTCATATTGGCCCAAGACAGATCACTTTCTCCTATGACTGGTTTTGCAAGGTCTTGGAAAAAATAACAGATTAAACAGGTGTGAAGCATGCAGTAGGATCAATTTATAAAGTTATGGGTCAGAAAGGGATCAGAGCTGCCTTGACATGTGTTTCTCCAGTTGTGGGAAACAGCACAGAGAAGTTTACACAGCCCCACGCACAGAGAAGCTTTACTGCAGCTGTGGTTCTAGGTTCCTCAGCTGGAGCAGGCACAGTTAACTTTACTAAATCTACAGACCCAAGACTCAGTCACACTCCATCACCAGCCATGACATTACATGGACAGTTTTCTTACTGGTGGTAGGCTGCAGAGAAATCAGCAATGGACATACCTAAATATAAATGTATGACATAGTAGACATAAATGTAACTTTCAGGTGCTTTTATTTTATTTGTAATCAAAGGGCTGCACAGACCATTTGGTGCCGGCTGTCTTCTTAAAAGGGAATTGGTGCCTGTAATATCAGAACATCAGCCTTATTAATTCAGTGCATACCTTAAGGCCTATGTTATGTTTCTTAATGCACACAAGCAAGTTAATCAGCAAATGTGAATTTTAATAATTCCTTTATAATATTTTCTTAATAAAGAATAGGCTTGTATGTGAAATGCTAGATGTCAAAACATGTGGGTACTTAAGACATGAGGATTTCTAGAGGCAGATGAGTTAACGAAATGCAGATTAAGATGCTAGATCCTGATTCAAAAATCACCTAAAAACTCCTACTTTCAAAAAAGTTTTAGATCAGGAACTTCATGATCAGAATGATGAGTCTTCATTGGTTTATGATAAACAGAAAATTGCAAATGCAAAATAAGAAGCAAAACAGGAAGATACAGCTTCCTCCTTGAAAAAATATCATGTACTTTAGATGTGGTCAGAGGAAGATGAGCCAAGAAAATGCCCACCATGTAGTCAAATATGCTATAACTTCAACAGAAAAAAAATATAATCCCAGATCTGTTTCACAGTAAAAGCCAAGATTCACTTTTGTATTGAAAGAACTATAAGATAAAGATACTTTGTTTGTGCAGACCATATTGCTTTAGATCAGCAAACATGCCTAAGTATTAATGGCAGAATTGTGCCTTTAAGCTAGGTAATAAGAAAAGTGTAACACTGTTCCAATGAAGACATGTAGTGAAAGAGACCGTGCAGAAAAATAAAGCCGAATTCAGTTCACCTTCAGGTATAGAATACAAAAACAATAACTTATCACAACTGTTTCATAAGCCAGTATGATTTAACTTCCAAGTGGTAAACACAAATGTGCCACCTGCATTAGAACTACAAGCCTTCTTAGACATGAAATCATTTTAAAAGGTCACTGCTGCAAATACCAGAGAAATGTACACGATGAGTTTAAAAAAGTACAGTAGTAAAATTCTCAGATATCTCCATAGTCCACATTGCCTAAAAACCTGAATTCTGTTATTTACGTGTCCTTGTGCTTTTACACCTCTCATCAACGCAGTATCTTGACAAATTAATGATTAACATTTTGTAACGACTTACGGGCTCCAATTCAAAGCTGCTATACGCAAGTGTAACTCAAAGTCAATGCATATACCATACGACCAGCATCCAAGCGTAAAAATAAGTAATTTTTCTCATTTAATAAAACAAATACTTAGCTCTCTATGGTATGACAAACGGTTTATGGTAGACCATCAGCAACTGTAAGACACCTCAAAGAGGTGAAATGCAAGCACTGTATCCAGTCATACCACTTTATGTGTGTTCCTTTGGAAAGGATTACTTCATTATTTCAATGCCAGAATTTGAAAACATGGTCTCCAGTTGCTAGAAGATGTCAGTGCTACAGTCCTCTGTAATCAATGAGCTCAGCTTTTGAAGCGAAGATGCTTGCAAAACACTATTTCCTATAGTTCTCAGAAAATACTCTTCTAGAAAAAAAATTATTCATGGACACTCCTTGGGGACAGTGCTGTACTTATGTAGCTCTTGCAAAAATACTGTGACAGGTTTAAAAGAATTGTAATAAGAACCTAATACAAGCTTCTTACATACAGTCTGGAAAAGACAACACTCTTCATTTGTCTCTGGTACCATTGTGGTGATATATTTTCATTTATATCCTTTGTACAGCCAGTTTGTAATCTGACATCTTTTCATAAGAAATTACTACAAAAAACTATAAAAATGCTGCTCCAAACCAGCTCCCTAGACTAATTTTGACAAATGCATTGTAGATTTTAAGAATATTGTAATTCTCAGTGGCTTAAATGTCATGAGATTGGTACCAAGATAAGTGCCTTATTTGGCATAACAAACAGGCAAAAAATTTCTAAAGCAATTCCTGGCACAGCAAAAGACCATGAAGAAAATATTCCTTAAGCCCTGTTGGAGCTATATTAATACCAGCTAAGAGATTTACCTTAAAAGCAAAATTAAAAGGTGGACATATGGTATCAAAAAATTATTTACTACGTGTTTTGCCATCTTCTTGGCCTCTCCACTGTGGGGACGCAATTCAGAAGTTACTTTAAAAACCATACTTTCACAAAGTCTTACCTTGCAATCTGTGTTCTAGTGCTGAAGTCAAGAGATCTCATTGAGCGTAAGACTTCTATGCACCCCAAGTACTGTAAGGAAAAAGAAACAGTTGGAAAAGATATTATAATTATTCTTGAGTTCTGGGAGAAAATGCAGCTAATCATTAAAAGGCATTGTACAATTCTTATTTTTACATTTGATTTATCCTATGTGTCAGGTAGGTTTTTATGATTACGTTCTTGTATGTCACAGATTTATTCCATAAACATTTTATTTCATTTAAGTCTCAAGTTTGGTTCAACATATCTTTTTACATTTAATCTAATCACCGTAATATACCTAGTTCATAATGTGTTGATGTGCTTTTTAATTTTCCTCTATCTTAAATGTTCCATTTTAGATACAAAGCTAATCAAAGTAAAAAATAATATTAATGAAAAAGGAAGTGTGGTAAAGCAAATTCATCTAGCACTGATCAGCATGAAAATCATATTTAAGAGGGAGAGAACTAAGCCTCATTAGAACAAAAAAGGTAAATTATAGCAGGGCGAGATGAAAAGAGCACCAGCAATCCGAAGAGGATTCCTTAATAACCAGCTCAGGGATAGATGGGATTTAGTATTTTCATTAATGACACTACTATAAAGATATAGGAAAATGCTAACAAAATATACTAATAACCCATGCTGGGAGATGGCTTCAACAGGGTCATTCAAGAGAGGAATGACATGAAGGTTAGCTAGTAACTAGGAAAAGACTGGACTTATTGACCCAGATTTCTGCCCTGCATCTCTATGAAAAAGAGGGAGTACCATTAGAAAATATGTTAAAGTATAACAGTATCTATCACAGGATTGAGAAAAACTCAGGTGAATCTTCTAGACTTGCTTCCAAAAGTGGGCATAATTTACAGGTGCTAAAGCCTACATGCAGCTACAGCTCTTGTCAGATAATTGGATAGTGGCTTTGTACAAACTGACCCATGACTGGCATATCCCATGGCAGTATCTTGCATGTAGGTTAAGTATTCAACCACATACCTGACTTTTGAAAGTCAGGGGAGACAGGGATGAGTCTTTACATAATGAGCCCGATAATGCTATTCTAGTATTGTGGGGTTATATCAGCTTTTATATTAGTCTTATATCAGTTTTTATATTTATTCTCAGCTACAGATACATAATGCAATCTATTTGGGTATGAAACTGGTGCAAAAAATCAAGTGAGGCCACTATTTTCTGTCTGTTTGGGAATTTTATTTATACTGAAAAAATGGTCTTTTAATTAGAGAATCATTACACCAGTAACTGTACTATCTAGAGTTTCAACAATGCTTTTTCTATAGAAATGTGCATGTGACAAACTGTTTACAAGCCGAGGGAGTATCTAGTTTGTTTTCCCATGTCCATGATTTTTTAATTTATTGCTATCAAATGTTTTGAAGTCATTACAACACTGAACAAAATGAACTAGAATATCAGGTGACTCCTATTCATTAAATTGCTGAAACTTGGATTATAATAGCCCACAGTTTCTGGGAAGGGTGGATTTCCTAGGATTTTTTAGAAATCTCCTGCAATCTTATATATTTGAAAAGCTTGTAAAATCCTCATGGAAAATGTCTTCTCTATAGAGATCCTGGCATATCAAGCTTTCAAACTAAGGGTCATACTCTCAAGCTGTTTAGATTATCATCACTCCTCTATCATTGCAAAATTAGGTAACCCTCATATCTTATTAGAAGTAGATTCCTATTTTACATATACTTCTGCCTGAGTATTTAAAGCATCTAGAACAAGATTTTCATGCTCTGATGCAGGAAGTTGAGCCATTAACTCTATTTTTAAGATCTCAGAGGGTGATTTGATTTGCTTGGGGATGAAGTTCGTTAAACATCAATTGAGATAATCAGCTGAAGTCAGTTAACTTATGCCAATATACAGCAATGAAAGATGTTTTGCTGTACTCTTTTTGTGTCATTTTGTTTTATTTGTAGGATGCTTTTATAGATAAATTTTCCCAAATATTTATTTCATATGAGATATTTTTATAATTAAATAAGCTGTAAATGGTATAACTGTTCAAAGGTACCCCTGTGATTTTTTGTTACTGGAATACTTGGTTTTCATTATTTCATCAACCTGTTCATTTAGACCACTCAATACTAAAACACTCTTGGATTGCATTTGTTCTTTCTCCTATCTACACTTGCCACAAGTCTTTTAAAGCAAAGTAGTTGTACAAGTTTGAGAACCAGATCCAACATTTTAGAAGCAAACTCTGGAAGGTAGTTTGACAAGTACATGCAGGCGTGCAAATAAATACACAAACACATGTGCACACAAGTCACTCAAAATAAACACACAAATAATTAGACAAATACCCATAAGCATACTTAGAAGGCGTGCATTTAGACTCCTTTGAGTCATACTACCTGATCTGCATCAACAAAAGTGGAGACAAAACCAGACTGAAGGAAGGTCAGATGGAAAAATTACCCTGTACTTGTTTTATGTATAGCACAGAGACAGTTGAACACAACATAGTAAGGTTTGCAGTATTCCTGACTGATCAAGGCAAAGATGGCAACTGATTTTCTGGGATAAAAGATGTGAACACTTAATCACCACGGCATGTTTGCAAGTAACGAAATTACTATAAAAACTGACATTCAAAAGGTCCAAAGGCCAACTACAGGGACATATAACTCACCTACTTCTATGCTTCAATTATTCCCCAAGACCAACATTGCTCTCTAAAAATATCCATTTGAAGTACATCCTGACAAGGATCCACAGAAAGGAGACATACAACCAAGATAGCAAGTAAATAAATTATTCATTTATTTCAACAAATAAATATCCTGATTAAAAAGAAATGCTATCTTTTGCTTTAGGCATTCTATGAAACATTTAAATTATAGTTATAAAACAGTCTACTTCTAAAAAAGCTCCTCTTCACCCAGCACTTAATGTATATTCTAACCAATCATCTACTGTGCACTGTGATACTTATGAGCTCCCACTACCATCCTCCCTCACATTTCTCAGGAAACAAATATACCGAGGCGCAGCCCACCTTGAAGTAGGAAGATTTGGGACTACCAGTTCCAAGCTCTCTCAGGTAACGTTCTGCCTTCTGTCTACTTTCTGATATTTGAATGAGTTTCCAGCTTGTATACCTTCATTGAATGCCCCAAGGAAAAAGTCTTTCATATGAATGAATACCTTCCCATTCAGAAGTTTTAGATTCATAAGTAGCACTTTGCATGCTAAACAGCACCTTGCAGGAAGCTCGTATAAATCTAAACGCAGAGTGCCACAAACTCCTAGGACCATACCTCTGTCATTGCATGAGGTTCCAACATCCTTATTAGCTACAATTCTTCCAGGTATATGTAAGAGGTGGCCATATATAACCCAAGTTTCTGGTTCATCCCATAGGTGAAGATTTTTCCATATTCCCGAAAGTACCTCTGTCTTCTCTGTGACTCAGTCAGAAAATTCTTGTTTAACAACTAAAAATTTTTACTGTATGCTGTGCAAGAAAGGGTATTGAGTTCTCCCAACATTTGTCAGAAACAGACAGCTCAACACATGAGCGCTGAGTGCATTCATGTGCTTGGAGTGAAGAGAAAAGGCAAATGAGGGTAGTCACTGTCAGATGTGCCTTTTTGCTCCATGAATATGAACAACCTTGTTCAGTGTTTCCTAACAAGCTCTTCAAAACACCAAGTTACTGGAAGAAATATTCCATTGTTTGACTCAGAAGCTAGTAGTAACAACAGCAACAAATGTTTTTATAAAAATGTAGCAAGATGTAGCCCCATACAGCACTGCAGCGGTCCAACCTTGGAGTGACAAATGCTTGAATGCTTGAGTGGCATATGCATATCTAATAGCAGATGAGTGTCTGCCCTGAACATGGGTAGCAAGAATATCTGCCCATCACCTACTCTCAAACAAAATAAGGACTCCTAATTTCTGAGTCTGAACTACTGGAGTATCATTAGCTCACCAAAACTGCATGGGTATTCTTAGTACATTAAGCTAGACTGGTTTTAATCTGTGTAACTGGATGACCATCATCAAATCTGAGTAGTTCACAACATTGCAGATTGTACCTGCAACACACATAGCCTTGTGCAAGTTAGGTAAGAGATAACATGGTTACATCAGTAAACAGACATGCACTTGCGTTGTTAGCCAAAAATTAGCTAGTGCCTTCAAATATCGATGTATCTGAAATCTGCACTAACGTTACATAGCTGTTGATAATAGCCTAGGAGGCTCAAAAAATAGATTCAGATTCATGGGGTTTTGGGTGGTGTATGTAGACCTAATTTTTGAAAATAGAAATCTCTGAAGCATATTATAAGATAACCTGTAATAAACTGGTCAATTCACTGCAAGTTTCTCACCCACAGGCTTAGGCTGTGCTTTTACTTGGCAAGTGAAAAAGTGAGCATCTTTTTACTTGCTGCATCTGCTCCTCATGTGTATCTCAAGTCATATGCCTATATTTCATTATTTCTTTTCTTTTTTTTTTTTTCTTTTGGGGGGGGGGGGTGTTCTTTGTTCGCTTTTGTGGGGTTGTTGTTGTTTTGCATTTTATTCTTGTTGGCCAAAGAGCTAGTCCAGAATTAGAGTATACCCTTAAAGTAAATGAGTAGTTAGTATGAATTGACTAATGCTACTTAATTCCAGTTGAGGACTCCCTTATTTAAAAATAAGAGCTTTTATTTCAAATTCAGATTATATTGCTTCTATTGCAACATGCATTTATTTATGCATCAAAATGACAGTTCCTTCTAACTTCAGATATCATCATTAACAGCCAAAGGGGCTTCTGAAATGAGCACTGAGAGTTCCATAATGTTCCACAATACTTACGACTTATTTTCAAGTTTGCCATCTACCATAAATCATATTAAGATTCAAGCCCAGATACACCCTACCAAGCAGGGCATAATACAAACATAGTAGCAGCCCAGGACTTGACTTCAAGATAGTAAGTTTGTCCACAAGTAACTGTGGACGCAGTCAGGATTTTTAATATCCATACTGATGCACGAAAAGGAGAAGAAAAAAGCACAAAAGCAACCCAAGTCATAGCCAGAGACTGTAGAATTGGTAATTAACAAGGAACTGTAATCAGAAGGTGTTCCCTTTAATAAAATAAACTAAGTAAAAGAAAAATAATAAAAGCCACAATATTTCCTAATTTTTAAAATTCTGCTTTATCTGAACATTTATTTATTACCTTGAATACCTTACTAATTTGACTGAGACATGCACCACAAATTACTTAACTCAGCTAATCAGCAGGAAAACATCATAAAAAGTTAAGATAGCTTATCACAACATACATTTGCTTCTTTACTTCATAAGGAGGTCATAGCATAGTTATATGTATTTGATTAAACTACATAGTATCCTGTAGCAGTATATTCATTAATTTTGTGAAGACAGTGGAATCTTAGAAGCATTATAAATTCACAAAAACACTAAACTCTTATGTTAAGAGAAAAAAATACATTTTTCTGAAATACTTCAGGCACATCTGGCGATACAAAATCCTTGCCAATCCACAAAATAACCCTCTGATTGGCAGTTGCCAGTCTGCCAGTCATATTATCCATGCACTAACAGAGGCCGAAAGAAGTCATTGACAAAAAGCTGTCTGAAGAAATACAGTAGCAATACAGTCCTTGCTATTTTTTAAGATAAACTGAGTAGAGATTATACCTAGGATTCAAAATACGTAATTATACTTTCAGTTACCCATAGCAAAATCCCTTACCCTATGGTAAAGCACTTCCACAGAAGGCTGTAAAGATATTGGCATGTGGCAGGAGGACCTTTCCTTCCACATCTTCAGGAGGAAACATAACTGCTTGGCATTTTTGCAGACAAATTTATCCTCATGCAGCCTATACAAGGAGGACATAAAGCCTCCACAAGAAGGAATCTGACGTAGTGTGTACACCCCTGTACCAAACTAGCTCATCAGATTTGTGTGAAAGGCAGAGAGGGTCTGGAGGCATGGCTCTGCATCCAGGTAGTTGTGTGAGTCCTCCTAATATGAAAGAGTGGCTCCTCATCCTGATGACAACAAATGGCCCAGACACAGAAAACAGACCTTCCCGAGTTCTTTTTCACCTAGATTCGCCCGTTAGCAGAGCAAAACGAAAAGGAAAGAAGGAAGGGAAAGAAGGAGAGTGTGCTAAATAACGGTGGGGATGCATTGCATGTTACCCACAAACTCAGCAAGCTTCTTCAGGGGCTATCATCTTACGCACAGTTACCTTTAATTGCAATCATTTGCTAAATAATGCTTAGCCTTTAACAACAGTTCACACTGACCGGTATTTACAGCACTCATGTAAGTTTGTATAAAATTTTGTTTCCAGTAGTACTGATATAAAATACGCTGTGCATATGCAGCAGCTTGAAAAGCATAAATCCTCTCACCCATTCCCAGAAAGACTTTCAAACCTTTACAAAACAGGTAAACAGTTCATTTAGTCAGGCTAAATATGGAGGCAGCCTATGTTTTGAATTCACATTGAATAAAAAGATCACTTTAGAAGAAGGGGTACTCTGAAGACATCTCTACATAGCAAAGACTGAAGCTGTCATGCATATTCCATCAGTAAAGCAAGATGAGGTAGGATATGAGCTGATGTCATGAGCAGTTATGAGGACCTAAGACTGTGGGAAGCTCCTAAGGCTGAGTTTACACTTGAAATCTTTTGAATAAGTATTTAAATACTGAAAAAGAGTATATGTAAAGGGACTTTATACATATGATGCTAGTCACTGACCTAAGAATGTGGTTCAGCTACCTGACTGGGACATAGGTCTTGGTGGCAGCTCAGTAAATCTTTCTGGACTCAACAGTCAGTTAGCTCACTGGAGAGCAGGAATGACTTCCGAAGCCAAACCAGAACAAAAAGTAGCACTATAGGGAGGTAATTTTCTGTCTCATCAAAAAGTCAGCATTTTCTGAAGACCTGCACTCTAATGTGCAATAAACTTTTTTTTGTTTGGTTGGGTTTTTTTAACCTTAACAGCTGCCCAGTGCCGAGAGGGTGTTTGCCAACCTCAGGCAACCTTTTCCTGGTAGGTGGAGAACCGCTGTATGTTGTCCTGACATCGCTGTGGCAAACACCCCACCCAAATTCTGACACAACAGAAGTCTGCAGGACACCCTTTCACGGCAGGTGTTGCTGATCACACAAAGCACTCATCAAGGAGCAGAAAAGGCAGCCTTTGGCAAATGCTGGCTACCATCGACTGAGCAGATAGCGCAGTGGGAAGAAGGTCCTGCATGCACACAACCGTGCAGATTTATGTCAGTGTACCTGGATATTTTAAGGAGAGGGATGGAATGGAAGATTAGTTCCATGACATTTCTAATGTAGGGTGAGTTACAATATTAGAAAAAGCTGTGGGCAGAAGCAAGACTGGATATTCAGAGAGAAATAAATTTGTATGAGCAGTAGTCACAGAACCTTAAGTCAGCTGCTAGAGATTTCAGTTCGTCTGGTAGTTTGGGATATAAATATTTGCTTTTAAATGCTCTGCTTCACTATCAAGTAACATGATATTGAGATCTCACCTAACATGAGTGTTACACTCCCAGCCATGCCATAGTCTCCTGCCCTTCCCTCCCCTTGGGGCAAGACACATCTTCAGGACTACTGGAAGAAGCAGATCTCCAAGGGTACCTGATGACTGTGGTCTACTCGCATATGCTGAGGGAGCCGCTCTGTACCTCTGTCCCATGCTTCCCCAGCATCTGCACAACAGCACACCTGCTTGAGGGAGCAGCAATCCTGCATGAAAGAAACACTGGCAGCCTTGTTCTGAATGAGGAAAAGGCCCTATATTTAGACATTGTCAGAATGTAACACCAAAAATGTGTCATAAACATATGCTGCCGTGAAAAACAGACAGGCACTCTTCTGTGCTTTCATACTTCTGCAGTCGGTAATTTTTACACCAGTAAGTAATCATGTATAGAGCTTTACAGTGAATCAATATTTCCCCCAAAGGTTTTTTTTCTCATTAAAGAATGCATGTTCTAATCCAGACAGAAAACTCTAAGTAAGGATTGATCGAATAGAAGTGGAACAGAAAATCTAAATCCAAGTCTTCTTCGGGGTTTAACTATAGATAAGCCTTGACCCTTCAGCTGTAAATTTATCATCACAAATTGTTCTGTGAGACAAGTAAACCAACAAAGCTTCTGAACTAGTACAAATGGTGATGGATATGACTGTCTATTGCACTTCTCTTGGAAATAGGTGGTTTGCTTCTTCAATAACAGGTGAGAGGAGAACACAGTTCTCCCAAGAATACCTCCAGTTTTGGCCAACACCTAGCTCTTTCCTATGTCCTCTTGTACAATAACTGGCTTCTGTAGTATAAAAATATTTCAAATATTCCTATATATGCAGACTTTAACAATTCTCAACTGGTGAACATTAGCTTACTCTTTCAACTAACTGCTTTATCCTATTTGAACACAAGGCTCGGGTGTGCACAACTGTAATAATAAGGGATTTAGGAGGCAAACATATGTATTTTGTGCATGAGATCAGTACCTCCCAGAAATTACTTCTATGATTTATATACTTTGATTCGCTAATTGACACATTATTTTTAGTATAATTCAACGCTATTTTGGCTACTTATGATGTTTACAAGGTATTGCTTCTCTATTTTATTTTTTTAACTGAACGCTTGGATTTTCAGTAACAGGAATGCTGCTAAAATTACGCTATTAAACTATTTTGGTAAAAGAGGTAACCTGCATAAGCTTTTGATCTAATTATCATAGTAGAGTTATAAAACATTTTCATAAGAGTCTGCAGGGAAGTAAGACTTCTCTGTGTATCTGTGCCTTGATATATTTTGATTCACTGCACCAAACAGAAACAGTGTTTATTCAGCATCGAGAGTACAAAATAACAAAAAGAAAGGTCACGTTTTAAAATTTTCACTGCATGACTGTGAGTCACTGCATATTTGCTAGACGTCTAGCTTTCATCATGTAAATCCTTTTACAGTGAATTTCCTGAAGATTTTCATAAAGGCTTTCAGTCATAAGTAAAACAAGACTAACTTCCAAAGGGATTCTGGGATCAGCTATAAAACAAAGTGCCTAGCATTGACTAATTAATAGTGAAAGGCTGAGAAACTTTTTCATCTAAATAAATTCATCCTAAGTCTAACCCACTACCAGTAGAAAAATCATCTTCTAAACAAAGGCAGGCAACTATATTGTTCTATTTCACATGCCTTCCTTGCACTGAGCTGCTTAAATGATAAAAAAGAATCAATCCACTTTAACATGACAAAAAATAATTTTTAGTTATATATACCTACTTTTATTTTAGATATATTATGTATATGCATGTATGTATTTTTATATATACACTGACCTTGAAATCCTATATATTTACTTCAAGCATGCACAAAGATACAGTGCCACTGTTATTAAGAATGCTTATCAAGAATCCTTAAGTCTAAAAAAAGATCAATTTTTATTATTTTTGAAACACAGTATATAAATATTTATAACTATTTTAAAGTTTCGGCAGGCAGCTGTGTATTTCTATTAACAAACTGGCAAATTTGATTATACATAAAAAGATAGCAAGATTTGCCAATACGCTGAAAAAGATGAAAACAAGTTACTCCTTTTTCTCCCACAGAGATCAGAAAACCTGTAAAGTTCTTCTTCAGTAGCTAGGGATTCATATAACCAAAGAGACCTTGGAGAAAATATGAAGCTCCAAATCTTGCTGGTGATGAGGCACAGAGAGAGCACAGCATTTGCAAAAGAAAATATACTTATGTGCCACCGATATCAGGACAGAAGGTAGAGCAATACTAAGCAATAGTTTCCATGTCTGTTAACACATCTGTGAAGTATGATGAAGACCTTACGTGACTAAATATTATCAGTTGCTGGGGAGAGAAGGCATCTGTAGAAAAGCTGTGGGACTACATGCAATATTTTCACCATATTTCAGAGTATAGTTTCCCTCTGTTGATAGAATGCATTTTCACTTGATTTTACTGGAATAAACTGGATTTTTTCTATTTTTCTGGTATCAGAGTTGCAGACAGGAATAGCTGTAGAAATCTCCACACAACCGAAGAATATGGGGCATCTTACCAGTAAGAAAACAATTTAAAAGTCTATACCATAAACCTCCATAAGAAAAGAAGAATCCATTCTATTTGGGACACATCGACAATTCTCACTAGATATTAATAGTGGTTTTACATTTGTCCCCTGTGAAAGCATTCCAGCAGCATCTCACAATCAAATCATATGGTAAGGATTCAGAACCCCTAAAAAAAAAAAAAAAAAGTCGAAGGATTCAGCTAGTGGAAGAAGAATATATTTTATCTTATCTCGAAAAGCAATTTCTTAAGTCAACTCTAAGGTCTCATTTCTTGCTAGTAAGGGGAAAGATACCACTGGGAAACAAATTTTGCTTCTGACAATTTTCTAATCTACATCTCAAATGGGGCTGAAAACAACACATCTTCAAAGAAAATACCTTTTTCTTATTTCTCACTCGTATGTGGATGCAATAAGATTGCCAACATCATGCTCAAAAAATATTCACACAGTACAGATGCTAAATGGACTGGGCTTTCACAAGATTGCACAAAAATCCCATATCAGTAGTTTTGTATGTACAATATTTCTTACGTTCTTACTTTACAGATGTATGGTTTTGCATGCAAAAACTCAGAAATGCTAGAATCGGAAGTGCACACATTGGTCAATGATTTATACTATTATTTTAAATGTAAACACATTCTGCATTATGCCTCAATTTTTTGTATGTGCCAAAAGTTTTCTTTAAAAAAGACTACAATTGGAAAAATCTGTAGTTCTATACTTTTGAGGTTTAATTTAAAAAATATATAATACCAGATGAATGCAATTATTGCAGTGTGATATTAATTGGTGTGAACCACTTATGCACTGCAGTATCACAGATTAATTGTTTCATTTTCACAGTGGCATACTTTAATTCATTGAACACTTTCCAGACTGTTTTGCCTGCTACCTTGAATATCCACTAAGATATATTCCCCCTTAAAGCACCATGCAGATTAGTTCTAGCAGCTTATGTTCTGCATCAGAATTCCTTTAACACAAACATGCAAAAGCTTCTGCAGCCAAAACATTATGCTTCAATAGCTGAAAATTATAATTAGACATTTGAAACTGTAAATACGGACACTGTAAATATAACTAGTTATTAAAGAACTTATACTACCTCAGTCATTAAGTAGAACTGCTTGATGAGGAGTATTATTAAAGCACAGACCCAGAAGATGGAAGATCTAACAGGTGCTCTTCCACTATGCCGAATATAAACCTATGCTAAGTATCTGAAATGCTATATGGCTACACTTTTGAAATTGTACATTTGGAGGTGTGATTTAGGAAGGACCTGTCACTCTTAACACTGAAAATCCAAAACACACAGGGAGGGAGAAGGAGTCCTTTTTTATATGAATGCCACATGTATCTCTGGTCTTCATCACAAGAGTCCAGCCATTAAAACACATCCTTTTCCTTAATCTTTATCAACCTCTACCTTCTTATGCTTAAGCTATAGTCACTTATGTTCACAGTAAGAATGCCCAAAAGATGACCTCCAACGTGCAGAACAGAGGAATAAGGTGAGAGATGTCCCAGGATGGATTTCAAGCATGAAAAAAATCTCTCAAATGTCTTCTTGCAGTGTAAAGGCCATGAAGAATCCCAGCAGAGCAGCTCTGGTGGGCTTGGGACCCCTCCCCACCACCACTGCCCAAAAGCAGGATGGGCACCCACAGCTCCCAGCTTGTGCTCCCACGCTGAGCATCCCTGTTTGTCCAGCTCCTTGGCAGAAATCAATATATTGCAGGAGTGGGTTCATATAACATTTCTATTTAGTTAGTGCTTTCTGCTTATTTTATGACTATAAAATTGATTCACAAAAGGTTCAAAATGACAGAAAGATACATATTCAACAATCACTATTTTAAGTTTTCTCTTCCAGAGTTGGCTTGCTTCATGTTCAGGCTATTTATCCAGTGTAACTAGTACTGTAACGAATGGTTACAGAAGAGTCTCAAATACAGGTAATCTACACTACATAAATAAGAGTATTTTAAGTACTCTCAATCTTGTTTCAACTTGAAAAGTCTGCTGCACCTAACTCTACAGGCTGCGTATCAGTTCTACTTCTTCAGACGTCTTCATAATTTACTACTCTTTCTGCCTATCACTGAGCAACCTGAATTGCAATTCGTAATGCTGATCTAAAAAAAATGCATTCATAAATATTGCTCACTTCAGCCTCACAACATATACCAGACTAAGTTTCTAAGATGAACAAAACCTATCTTGTATCTCACTGTATCCAGGGTATTCGCCAAAACTCTGATCCTGCAAAACATTCATACATCATATGAACTTTGAGCTTATAAACAATTTATTGTTTTTTACAAAACATTTTTAGGTATGCATTTCATAGTGAAACTTCTATTTTCCCTGTCCGCTGTTGCATGCACTGTGTGCTCGGTGACCTTTGACAACTATTACAAGTGCATCACAGAAGACCATGATTCAAAGGTAGCATCTGCTGACCTGGGAAAGGCTGTCTTTCTGTCCCTCCAAAATTTCTACTCTAATTTCTGTCTTAAAGGCACTCAGTTTGCAAACTGAAAAGATATTTTCCGATTTGCTTATTCTGCCTAGCCAGCTAGAGACCTTTTACAGCAGCAGACCTTCACTCTAGCAACTTTACAGAGCAGCTGGGTCTGGTGGAAGAGCACTGCACTTGGGTGTTGTGTAAGTCTCACCTCTGTAAATCATTTCCTGGAGACACCCTCAAGCAAATTACTTAAATCCTCTACATCTTTATTTCCTCTTCAGTAAAATCGAAAGATTGATACTTTGCATTAAATAGTACTTTGTATTAAAGGTTGTAAACAAACATCAATTTGTAGAGCATGTGGATCTATTAACAACGAGTCTTCCATAGGAACTAGGGTTTATTAATATTATTATTAGTCCTAGAGTAGAGTGAGCCAGACTTCATTGCCTTCTTAATGCTGCTGAAGTGCTGTAAGAGAAACAGGTTCAATGCATCTGCCAGTGCAGCTTGATTTCATACCAGGCCCTTGTAAAGCTCATTAATTCTGAAGGTTTTTATCATGCCTGAGTGTTGTTAAGGATAACAGTCATCTAGGAACAGGAGGACCATACTGGGGACTGCCTTCATAGTTTCTGTCTCTGACCCAAGAAAAGACTTTGGGTAGATTCCAAACACTTGGCTGATATGTTTTTAACAGTTTATTGTGGTGTGTGCAGCGCAGCTTCACACTTAATCCTTTCCTTTCAGAAGGAGACTCTGCACAGTTTATTTACCTGGCCTTCTCTCTTCATTCCTGCTCCGCATTTAGAAAAAATAAGTAAAAAAGAATGACACTGTAGCATCTGCGCTCAACATGTGGCGACAAAACATGGTCCCTGCTTTTGGTGGCAAAGGTGGTATTTCTGAAACATTGTAATTTCTTGGGAAGTTCAGGGTACTTTTAAAATGTCCTGTGGTTAGTTAAAGCAGCTTGTCTCTAAGAAAAAAAAATACTGTTTCTGATAATTACTTCATCAGAGGTATACAGTGTCAAATGTCAGTCAGGATGCTGGTGTCCAATGAGACACGGACTCCCTTGTATAATTCCTGTGCTAGTAAGAGCCAAAAATGGGAATAAAGGCACATTAGTACAACAACATATCCAGAAAGACGGAAATGGTGCTGAGCAAGTTAAGACAACATCTTAAGATGAAATATCTCTCTTTCAGTCTTGTCCTTATTATTTCAGGTATTTGGTCAACTTATGTCTCAAATTTCAGGGTTTGTTCTGAGATAAAAAGACAAAAAATTCAGTATCAACAAATATAATGTGATGGCGCTGTGGAAAAAAAGGCCTAGACAGCTTTTTCTGTTTACCTCACATCATTTTCTTTGCACCTCTTTATAACCTGTTTATTTTTACCTTTTATCTTTTTGCTTGCCATTCCTGTCTAATTTCAAAGGGCTTTTTTCAGTCTGTAAACTTTTAGCTGTGACTTGGATTGTCTGAGTCAACATTTTGAGACTGAAAACTTTCCTGGCCCTTTGAAAACTTATTTGAAAAATCTAGGGGAATATCTATCACTTATTAAACAAACATTCTAGCTTACCCTTACTGAATTGCATCGAATCCCCCTCTGAAAGCCAGTGATGACTGGAAATGTGGTTGCATTGAGTCCCATCATTATTTCCATCACAACTTAAATGGACAGTCTCTGCCTCAGACCTGCCTGGAGCAGCCAAAGGTAGAGCTGCATCGCATTTTATCATAAATGTATAGAATCAAATGAAATATGAATATTGCATGACTATGTAGAGCTACCGAGAAGCAATACTGATCCCCTCTTCCCCTATGACTATGGAATTGGTTTCATTGCTTAGGGGAGCAATCACACTGAAAGAGTGTCAGTAGCTGGGAAGGCTTGTTGTCTCCGGCATGGTCCCGGGGCAGATCTGCATTTTTTCCCATTGCAAACAATGTGAAAATTTAATATTGATACTTTGTGCATTCACTGCAACTTTCTACCATAAAATGAAGCCAGGCTGTAGCACAAGTATAGCTAGTGTGTTAGTGGAGACAAGGTTCCTCAATGGGTTATGTGGCTAGGGGACAAAGGAATGCCCTGTCACTGGGACAAAGGAGTGCCTTGTCTCCAGCAGCCAAGAAAGGCATTGGTTTTCCCTCAAGATCTCGATTCATGTGTGTGTTTTCTTTATGTTTGTAGCAGCAGATATTTACTTTGGGCACATGGTATTCTTACCGTAATCATTATCTGAAGACAAGTAAAGAAACCAATAAATCAATTTCCAAGGAAAAACAGAGAAGGAATTCTGGCTGAATGCAGTTTTACCTCCTAAACCAACCAGCTAAATTCAACAGTGGATTTTAAAGCTGTAAATAACTAGCAGGATTGTATAATTTTTGCTTTAAACGAAAACAGTTCTGACTTTACCTATTTAAATCAACATTAATAGTGCCCAAATTGTGTCACTTATTAAATAACCCTAGGTGTGGAATTTATGCCAAAGCTTCCAAGGCATTTTGCAAACACTCCAAATGTACTGCAGAACAGACATTCATGCTGAGAGTTGAATCCTTTAGCACTGAAATCATTACATGCTTTGCTTTCTATGAAAGGTGTGCAAATGTACAGTAATAGTATTTGAGTTATGTAATTAGAATAATATCATAATTAAAGACTCTACTGTATGATTTCTTCCTATAGAATTTGATTTAATTTCTGTGAGAAATGCTCTTTTCCTATCAGTGGGCTGTAAAACAGACCCACAGTGTTTCAGATCCATGGAGCTCAAAAAATAGGTTTTTGACAGAGCAACAGGCACCAATATCTTTTTTTCATAGCCCAAACAACAGTGAAAGAAAATGCGAAGAATACTAACTGATTGCAAAGGAATATGGCATACTAGGAGGGATTAACCAATGCTGTCTTTGTCACTTCCTTCTCTATCCCCTAACGTGCATGCATGCAGCTTTAAAATCCACGGTGATAAGCCAGTTTCATGAGTCTTTAAGCTCTGTCTAACACTGTTTGGGTACTTGGGTTGAGGATAGCAGACTCTGAACTAACAGATCAATATTCAGTCCTTATTATCACCATATGGCCGAAACACACAACCCGCTTCTTAAACATGCAAACCTCATTACAGCAGGACACTTTGAGACTGTGTTCCTTATTATTAGAATCACATGCACGAAATCCTACCGAGTATGGTTTTACTCAGGCCATGTCAAACTATGAGTGATTAACCATTAACGCTACAGCAGCTTGACTGACAGAAGCAGAATTTAAATCTGATTTAAAAAGGAAAACAAACAAACAAACCTTGCACAAATTCTTCTATCATGAAGAGAAATTTAACATTGACCAAAAAGAGAAACTAACAAGTCTTGCTGTAACATTAATATATTTTTTTTTAATATTTTTTTTTTAAACAGGTAGATTGTAAATTTTACTTTATGTCTGTTTAAAGAGGTAAGAAGGAAGCAAGAAACCCTCTTTTTTTTTCTTACAGGCTACGCTGGATACCTTTCAAACAGCTAGGCAAACGGTACCACCACAAAGCCACAAAGCATTGGTATCTTGCTCCTACGTGAAACTAGCAACAAATCAATTCTAGTTAGCACAGAAAGGAAAAAAGAGAAACGTTTTTCCAAAGAGCCCTGAAGTCTTCTAGGGGAAGGCCGCATATGTTGCAGTTTCCACCATGTTAGCTCCATTTAAGGCTGTGCTTCACAGTCTGGCTTAGCCACTAAAGAGAAAAGTAATTTTGTAAATTCTGTGTCTACTTGCAGAGATCTGCTAAAATCACAGCTGCCCTACATATACACCGAAGGGAATACTATAGTACAAAATAAAAGGATGCAATAAGAGCATGCAACACTGCAATTCAGTTCATCCTTTAGCACATACTTAACTTCCAGCATACAGGAGTAGCCTCAATTATTTCAATGAGAATGTTCCCATAAATAGTGTCATGCAGAAATGTTTGCAGAACTGAAGCCTTTACTCGGTGATATGTTTGAACAGCTTCACGGAAGATGTCTATTTTCCTCATCAGATGTAAAACGCTGTTATCCCCTCCCAAGACATATAAGTGTTAAAATGTTAAAGAAATAATTGTAGTTAGGATTATACTATTTAAATTATTAATATTACAGCAAATTATCTAATGTGCTGCTCACTGAAATATTATTTGCCTGGCTTGCGGTGCTTCTTTTAGATGAAGTTCTTTTTCCTTCCTATCTCTCAGATACTATCTTTATACCTGTTTCTTAACACTAGATTTGCCCAGGTCTGTTCCATACCACTGTTGTGGTTTTACAGCTCATTAGCTCTTCCAGATATACTGTACACAGGGATATAAAATTATGCTATAGTACTTTCAGATTATTTAGTTTTTAACTTCTGAGAAACAGCCTTTTAAGCTCATCAACACTTGTTACAAAACCCAACCACGAGTCACCTAGACAGACATACATTCGCCTCTTGCCTGTTGATTGTGCTCTTAATTAAATGTAACAAAACCCAAAACGTTTATGCCATTACCCAACTAAAACTCATAAGTAAACATTTATCATTGGAAACAGATTTCACTGAAACATTTAACTACTGTTCCATTACACAGTTTTACACTTTTTTATTACATGTATTTGTTTTTCTGACAACATGAACACTTATAATCACTCCCTATAGTAATCACTCCCTCTGTGGGGAAAAGGCTGAGCTCTTCAATGACTTCCATCACAGCAAACGATTTAATTTTTTTTCATTAATCCATAATCTGTTAAACTGTTCAGCAGTGGTGTTCAGTAAAATATTAGTACCTCGCTACTTAATGTCCCTAATACGGCTATGGTCATTGTCCGATTTGTTACAAAAATATTTTTGTTTTTGTGAAAATTTTGCTGTTAAAATAATAGATTAAAATGCAATGTGAAATCCACAGGGAGAAAAAAATACAGAAAATGCCAGTATTTTTATGGCTGAAAATAATTCCATCACAGCAGACCATGAAGATCAGAACACAGTTCCTGTTTGCCACAATCCTACATCCATTTTTAAGCATCAGAGTTACACTGCCCATTTAAAAAATGGGTAATACGTGAAAACATGGGGACAGCAGTAAAGTTACAGATTTGTCATACATTGCATATAGGAACTTTGTGTCTCTTACTTCAGAAGATTCCAATGTGAGTTATCAAACTGGCCAGTGGTTACAGTTTACCCTGTCCCATAGATAATTTCATGTTTTGAATGTGAATTAATGAGAAAAGAGTAACCCAGTGCACATTTACACACAAAATGATAAAAGCTTTGCTGGTTAATAACAAATCTAATTTTTGTCTCATTTAACTAATGGCATGTGGAATTTTCTGCAAGGCATATGGTACTAATTAAACATGGTACAAGTCCCCCAGATAGTCAATATAGCCATGAGGTATCCAAGGAATGTTTCCCTTCAGTGTACATTATCTATGTATTGATTTGATGGTCTGAATGTATAAAAGCCCTGGGAACTAACAATGTTTAATGATGTGGGAACTGCACTTCTATTCTTATCTATATGAATGCTGCAGTTGCTGAGGAAAATTCTGAGATACTTAATGAACAGGCAAATTATGAACTAACCAGGACCAGTTTGTTTTCATCCATTAACCACCAATTTTGATATTTATTTTTAATCTTTGTTTTTACAGTTAGAGCACTGTTCTATGACTCTATATGCCAGAGAGCATGAAGTTAAAGATATCACCGTATTTTTTTAACAGAAACAATAATCTAGATTCCATACATTTTAATGACATTAACAAACACCTAAAATGTAAGTTGTATAGTGCTAATGATTTATTTTGAAAATTCTGACACACAAAATGTATATAAATACACTTTCATGTATTTGACACCAGCTGTGCTAATTAAAGTATTTGTTCTACTATCAGTGTTAGATATGGGTTAATTACTAACTTCAAATGTAAGTCCACTTCTATTTAATTTTAATTCTCTTTTCAATTCAAGGATATCGCCTTCCTCTAGGATACAGAAGGTCAACCTCTGAAAAAATTAAGAAAATGAATACTGTGTTTGTTCTGCTTCATAATGATCACTTCAGGTAAAACAAACAGCAGCAGTGAATTTTCATAGTCATTATCTGTCTACTTACAACATCCTAAGCAAAATAAAAAATAAAATAGTTGAGTTCCCTGAGCTAATGGGAAAATGGTAAATGACCTTCCGTTAACCAGAATATTTCCGTGCAAAAGAACAACAGCGTCTCAACACCACTATATCTAGCATCAGTGGGTTATTTTTACCACGACACTTCTCGAAGAGTAACAGAGCAGCAGTCTGTGTTCTGAAAGGTAGCACTGACTCTTTTGTAGATCCAGTGAATTTCAGAGTACTAAAAAAGACAGTAGAATTTCAATAATGCTCTGAATTGGCCAACTTACTCAGTCTACCATCACTTGCAAAATCTACCATCACCACTAACAGAAAGAAACGAAAACTGCTTCCTAGTGCTCCAACTGTTAAATATGCACTCTGCTTTTGATAATGAGACTTGAGAAAAACTGGAGAGAGTTAAGCAACAAGGCTGTTACTCAGTTTTAAAGCATCCTGATGTAAAGTCACAATGTGACTTTTATACCCAAAATAAGATGAGATTAAAAATAGACCTCTATTAATAGTCTGCCACAAAAGAGTTTAACACTTAAGATGCAAAAGCCACTTGGCAAATAAAACATGGTGACTGAAGAACAAATTCTAGACAATAATGTTATTTTTATACTTTCTGCACACTGTGCTGAAAGGTGTAACCAGCATCTTTCCTGACCACAAAAAAAAATTGCACATACCCTTCTCTCAAAGGCTCTAATTTAATAGGTCATTTCAAAATACTTTAAAAGCATATGGAAATATTACCTTGTAATCTTAGGATTCTCTGCTCTTTGACATGCTGTATCAACAAACTGAAAAGAGCAGTAACATTTAAGGTGGCTGAATTCTCATTATGTAAAACAAGCTGCATTTTCCTGCTCTACCCACAACAGTATTTCTATTTGTGGAACATGGTAAGAATTGCACTCTGTGCCTTACTGCTCTAAGATTTCAAATATAATTTCACTTTAAAAACACACATGTCCTTAGAGGTATTTTCAAACTGAAGTATCATGCAAGATTAACAGTTCTTCACACATCAAGCAGTCCTTCTTTCCTCCTGTATATTGCACCAGACATATTGAAAGCCTATGTATCCATGATATATACAGTATGCCAGATAACACTGAAAACCGAATTTCAGAAGAAGGAAAAAAACCCCAACCCCGAAAGTAAGAAAACCAGCTTTTAGCTTAGGAACAGTATTTTTACACAGCTGTAGAACATTATCTGACAAAGAACCTATTTGCAGGTTCGCTCTAATTTGACAAATTAGCACAGCTTCCCAACCCTGCCTTCCTGTATTTACATACCATGCATTATGCACAAAAAAAGGAATATACAAATAGAGATCCTTTCAGCCTGTCTAGCCTGTCATCAAAACCAGCAGAGATTTTTTCATTGATAAAAACAGAGAATGGAAGAAATCAGACCAACCTTCACAATGTACGTCACACCAGGTCCCAGGATCTTCTCACTCGAGTGCAGCCATCCTCGAGAGGGTTTACTGACAAAGCTGCTACTTTGATTCCAGTCTTCACCTCCCGGGTGTGTCTCCTCTGACCGTGTTTTTTTCCCCATGCTCATCTTGCTGGTGTCCTGCTGAGAACACGAAGTGGCAGAGACAAGGTTACATGTGTTGTCTGAAGCCCCTGCTGCTGAGCTAGAAGCACCTGAGCTTCCCTGCAACTTGGACACAGCAAGCTCCTTTACTGCAGAGGAGAGGTTTTTGATACCCAAAAGGCTGCCCGTGTTAGAGAGTTTCAAGTGGGACACTTTATGGATGAGGGTGCACAGGGTGGTGGGTCCATCTTCTTGGTCCTTGCGGAGAACCTCTGGCGAGACCAGGTATGAAGGTGTTGTTGAAGTCGTGGCAACTGCTGAGACCTTGCTGTTCATGGACAAATTGTGAATAAGATCATCAACTGATGTCACTGAATCATTCCTGAAGCGGTTATACTTGGTACGTTGAAGCATGCCCTTCTATCTGGTTTCCTGCATATGTTCTGGCAAATCTGATGCCAACGCAGGAGATGCCTGTGCTAACATAGCAGGCGATTCATAACAACATGGATGGATAATAGGATTTGGGGGTAAAAAAGAAAAGAGTATAAGGAAGAACAAAAAAAGATATATTTTTAAGAAATTTCTTATGGTTCCCCGTTAAGGTTGGGTGAAGTAACAGTTTTCTGTGACAGAGATCCCAGTCCTGCTTAGAGCTGCCAACTCGCTCACAGCAAAAGCATGACTCACACAAATGAGAAGGACCCTTTTCAACAAAAGGCTCAGTGAACACTGCAAATCACTTCCTGTAGCAAAAAAAAAAAAAAAAAAAAAAAAAAAAAAAAAAAGACTAAAAAAACCCATCCACCCACTTACAGCACACTAGCACCAATCAATTCTCAAATTTCCTTTTCCTATCTTCTCAAACACATATTTCCTTCCAACCTTTAATTCTTCACCACCACCACCCCCCTTTTGGTACCAAAGGCAATTACCTTTAAAACTGAATTAACAGCCTTTACGAAACACTACACTTTATTCTTCTGTTTAAATGTTCTTCCACCTCACATATTTGTGAATCTATAAAGAAGTCACAATTAGATAGCAAATATCTGTATAAATTTTACACATATATACTCTCCCCCTCTCCCCCCTCCGCCCCCCCCCAAAACACAGACACCTTGAAGGTTTTCAGAACAGATGACAGAACTAAAGAATATACACATTTTCTTCCACAAAAGCAGCCTAACCGACTTTACAAGTGCCTTTATGTCAATGCTGTCTCTCACGGAAAGTGTTACATCCCATTTTTGACAGAGAAAGAAATCCTTCTCCCCTGTTACTCCACAACAACCTTCTATTTTAATGAAGGAATTATGTAAGTACCTATGTGTGAAGAAAAGTATTTTTCTGATGTCCAACAACAGGCTTAACAGATGTTTTTTCTTTCACCACTGATACTCACTCCGAAGAAAAACATGAAGAGGGTCTTCAATTCACTGCAATGTTTGGTTTAATTCTGAAAAACTGAAAAAAAAACCCCTAGAAGAAGAATATTCTAAAATCCAGGTAGCAGCAAACTGACATCCTGCAGTGAAAAAAAAACAAAAAAAATGCACCAGGTCTTATTAAGCACAAATGTCAGCCACAAACACTTTATCTGAGAAGTAGCAAAACATGCAGAAAACAGATATTTCATTTCTCCTACATTTTTTTTTGAAAAATACAAAATGTGTACAGCATTGTGATACACAATGCCCATCACAAGCCATATGGCTCTTTCCTATAAATTGATCTTCTTTGAAAAATATCTTTTGGATATAGGACAATACGCTGCATTATAAACAAATTCAGACCAGAGAAGTTGCATAGTGCAAAGTTATTTTTTAAACGAATGACTAACCGCAGCACAATTTAAAGGAAAAAATCCTGCGGAATTCCTTCCCTCTCCCATGACTAAAAGCTGCAGTACACAAAGTGCAAATACAGTGAAACAGCCAGCTCCAACGCAGGTATTTAATTAGTATATTCATGACACATTAAATTAAGTCAGCACCTCTTATCCCAGCAGTGATGAGCAATGGCAATGTCCTAGTCAGTGTAAAAGCAGGTTTCTAGAGATCTGCAGAATAGCCTTTCACCACCACACTGCGAACCTGCTACAGCATCCACACAGCATTCATTCCTCTCTTCGTCCTCCTAGCATAGCAACAGCAAATATACACACCATAGGCTATTTTTACGTGTCTCTACTGCCCAGAAAACCCTATTGCTCCCCAACGGCTCTCTTCATTAGGAGCGGCTAGCGAAACTGCAAAATGTGAATGAGATTCTGTGCCTGTGAATGAAAGGGCTGGCTAGCATCCCCACGTTTCTGTGAATGAAGCGAGGCCTCGCAGCCTCTGCCAGGCAATCCCTTGGGTGCTCACCAGCCCAGCCAATACCAGCCGGCTCTGATGACTCATTCAGCAAAGCCTCGCTCGATAGTGGAAGATCCCATTCCGCGCACAGGCGGCACCTCTCCTGCGGCAGCAGCGGGAAAGGCAGCCGGTGCCCGAGCAGGCGCGGGGGGGGGGGGGGGGGGGGGGGGGTCGCAAAGCCCCCCGAGGGCGAGGGGCTGCTGCCGGAGAAATGCACGGGCTGCCCGCGGGGGGGGGGGGGGGCAGGTGACGAAGACGGCGGGGGTCGGCTCTGGGTGTCTCCCCGACGTGTTCATTCGGACGGTTCACTGACAGCCAGGATGGGAGCGTGAATGTGCGCGTTTTGTTTCATGTTCGATTGCTCTCTGCGTGCACCAGCAGATTCACAGGTCTTACGGGTCTGCCTTCAGACACCCCCGATGCAAAAAAACCAAACAAACAAGCAAAAAAAACCCCACCCCCCACCCCAACAAACCAAAACCAACAGCTGCTGGAAAAAAAACCCACATATACTTACTTACCCTATTAGCAGAGTAGATGTTTAAAAACAGTATGACCGTCAGTCCACTGAAAGAGAGGCAGAGGGAAAGCTAAGGGGAGAAAAGCTCCCCAGAGCACCAGCGAAAGGACTCATTTCTGACACTGCTTCACTGGACACAGAAACGCTACTAAGACACCCGATGGATGTTGGGCTCTCCTGGAAACCTGACATTAGATGTTGCAAAGGAATAATAGCCGCTGAATTACCCAGTGCTTGAAATCTGGTGCTCATTTCAGTGTCTGGTCTCCTTGACAAATCTGGCCCTAAATTGAGAGAACTGAACATTTTAAAACCTTGTCTTCTATAGTTCTTGAGACTAGAAAAGGCAGGTAATTTTGCCCTGCAGGCAACAGGTTCAAATCCAACTCCAGGAAATAATGAGTGAAATTAGGAGGCCATGTAATGGGCATAAACTGCAATTACAATTAGGATCTAGTTAATTCTAGGCATTTCCAACAACATTCCTGTAGCTTGCACACTGACTACACCATGCTAGCCTTAAACAAGCTTGTTACAACTATCATGATAGCACTACTGACAGCGAGACATTCAAACTGCTCGCTCTTTCCAATCTCCTTATCTGTACCTATGCTAGGTCAGCTACTAAAGTGGATCCAAGTTGAAAATGAGCCTTTTTCTTTTCCTTTTGCAGGGATATGAGCCAGACACTGCCACCATGAGTAATAAATGGCCATGGAACAAGGAGTTAGTTGTTGAGTCAGTAATGAAATGGCAGGTGGAAATTCAGTGTTGCTAAATGCAAAATAATACATAAGCCTAGCAACACATACACAGTGAGGGGGAGTACGCTGCCTCTGACAACGTATAGCATTTCTCATGGACTACTGGTAATTTTGGCATCTCTGACAATTCCCTCTTTTTTGGATTTCTTTCCTCTGTGGTTTTTTTTCAGTTCTGTTTTCTCATGGATCCTCCTCTCACCCTGATGCAGTCTCCGTCTCATGTGACGGTTCTTCCCTTTCTCCCTCCAAGTAGCTCTCAGAGGCTCACCCTTAGCTGCCACCTTTTTTCCTGCTGTATTTTAACTACCTCTGAAGTCCATATTTCAGAAGCAAGTAAGTTTTATAAACAGCAAAGGGTAGGGAAAAAAAAAAAAAGGAAACTGGGGGGGGGGGGGCGGGGGGCAGAATTAAAGGGAGGAAAGGGGAGAAACTACATTTTGGGTTCCATTGTTGGATGAGGTTTAAAAGGATTTAAATTGCTGCAGATGCAAAGGTAGGAGACGTCGATACACAAGCTAGACTAGGTAATATGGTTTGATCACCATAAAGAGGAAGCACAGGCAGCACAAATGCTAAGTTCCATGACCTGTAGTAAGAAACTCTCCTGAATGCAAAAAAGGTGACTTTCAGTGACCCATATTTAGAGAAATATTAATCATATAATAAGAATTGGCAAAAATATCTAGTTCCAGTAACATACTGTGGTTAAACATGTATTCTATTCAAACAAGTGCTAGAAACTGTTAAAATTCTGCTGAAAGACTATTTGCATTTCAACAGCTTCTGCCCAGTGGCAGTAAAATTGCTTGTGGACTAAACTGAATTTTAAAAAAATGAGCATGAGAAAGACAATGACTTTGGAAAAAAAATTCCAAACTGAATTTGGGTTAGCTAAGTTGTAAGAAACAGTGAATATGTCAGACAAACTTAAATATAGATGCTGCTATGAGTTTTAATTGCATTACACAAAAAGTAGCCATAGGGCTATTGTAGTTGACGTTCCTTTTTACATGCCCTAAACAATTAACTTCACTATGATGCAGCATTAAGCGATCAGCAAATAGGATGCTATTCCTCACATTGTAATACGATAGACACAAGTGTTAATGCTCTGCTTTAGTAAAACATCTTGCAGAATCTTTAATATCACAAATGGTCAATTTGTGATATTAAATGGTCACGTAAAAAGATAGCATTTCAGTAGTACAAAGATTTCTAATATCCTGTGGGGACATTTATTCTCTTGATTAGTTAATTGAGAAGGGAAAATACCAGCTTTCTTTGCAAGAGCTAGATATATACCAGAAATCTCTTATCCGTGTATTAATCAGCCTAATCCAGCTTTATTTATGTGAGACAACCTCCGATGATGTAGTTACAGACAAGCAAGATAACATCAAGACAAGCTAAAAAGCATTAGGATCTAACCTTCTTAAGGTATGTAGCTATTTCAATGAAAAAAATTTCTAAATAACTTTATCTCTTCTATTTGTACATACTTAAATACATCATATTCTGTCTTCCTCTGTGTCTCTGATATACCTGCACACAAAGCTCAGTTACATGCTCCTGTGATTTCAAGGGAGAATCATCACATAGCTGATAGAAATATTGAAAGGCATTGAAGTTTCCATCAGTGTCATTAAAAAGAGCCATGACTATATATTTCTCCTTCAAAACATTTTGGAGGAAAAAAACCATAGACTGGGCTCACATCACTTAGATTTTTTTCCACACTGGGTGTTTGAGTCAGACCTCAGCTTACTGTCCTGTGCAAAAAAAAACCCCAACCAACAACAACAACAAAAAACCCCAAAGCCTGCAGGCAAAGGCTATGGTTCTTCCCTAGCAAAAAAAAAAAAAAAAAAAAAAAAAAAAAAAAAAAAAAAAAAAAAAGAACCCAAAACTATTTAAACAAATTCTAGTTGATTTATTAAAAAAAAAAAACAAAAAAAAACCCAAAAACCAAAACCAACCAAACTGCTGTAAATTGCCCCCATCTCCCTTTCATTCTCGCCCCTTCTCTCTCACCCAATCAGAGTTCTGCTGTTTCCGTGGCAACCTTATTGCTAAGGGTGGGCTGCGCCAGTAATTGGGAGCATTATCTGCGGCTTTGCAAGTTATTTCTCTGGAAAACCACACTGTTGGAAGTATTACCATTCAGAATCAGTGATCATTAATCATTAATGATCAACTTCCAACTTAATTTACATCAGTGGAATGTAAAATTACGGTCTGAAATACGCCTACAAATTTCTGTGTGGATGCTTAGGTTTTGAGCCAGAAGCTGACCCTAAACAAGGAGGATGTTTTTTCTGTTAGTTGAAAATACTGAAACAATTTCGTCTTAAGACACTTTTACCCTGTGAAATATGACATGAAATATTTGGAAGAAAATGAAACTTGTAACTCCTTCTGCTCCATTAGTGGTTCCTGGGGGCCTATTGTTAAAAGTCAACGTACTATAAAAGTTCAGAGTAAAGATGGATCTGAGATAATACCCAAATCTGAACACTACGCTAAGCTTTTGCAAGGCAGCGTCAGACAGGGGAGTGCTTTAAAATCTGCAAACCAGCACTAAATCAACTTTGTAACATGGGACTTGCTCTTACGAAAACCCAAATTTTTACAGTAAATTCTTCCTTTCTCTAAGCCAGCTCCTGAGCTGAGAAAGAGAAGTAGCAGCTGTGTAATAGGGCTGTATTTTCCAAGTCCAGTCTAAAGCTCAGCCATGTCTGTGTGCTGCCTGCACCCGCCACAGCCCTTTGTAGGCACTCTTTCTATTTCTCCCAGTCCCAAACTACTGCCAGCCCTCTGCACCAGGAGACACCCTCCAGCTGGAGTATCACCCTAGACAGGAACTCTGCTTCCCAAAGAAATATCTCCCAGTCATGTTTTCTTCTGTGTCGACAAACATGGTTGAAAAATGTAATGTATTGTAAGTAATGTAATAAGAGGCCCATAACCATCTCTCTGGTCTGATGCACTCATACTGATGGAAATGACAGTTCTTCTGGGCATATATGCATTAATGTCCAAGTGTCTCCAAATGTTTCTATTTTAAACAGTCAGGAAAATTGGAGATTCAGAGGAGAAAGTAAATAGCAACCTAGTTCACTGGCAAATTATGCAAGAACTCTTTTTGCTGTCTTCCTTTGATGGGGAGCCAGTCGTTTACTTAATTGTTAACCCAGTGTCTTTTTGGTTCTTATTCAGGAGATGGATTTAATAATTCAGTTGTTCTCTTTTCCACTTTGTAATAAGGTGTCTATTTTTGTTCTGTTGGGTTTTGGTAGGGTTTTTTTGTACTCCCTTTTTATATCTTATTTTCGTAGGAATGGTTTGCAAGGTTGCTTTTAAAAAAACTGTGTACGAAGTTCTGACTTCACGTTTCCTATTGATTTCAATAGGAGTGGAATTTTATCACAGGTTTCCCAATCCAAATGCAAGTCTGGGAATTTTAATTGTTTCTGAATTTTTGTACAAGATTTCTTAGGCAAACTGATTAAAATGTAGAAAAATACCTGTGAGGTATAGGTTATTACAATAAATGATATTTCATTAGTTGCCATTCAAAAAGTATGTTTACTTTTATGAAAATGTAAATTGATTTATTTTTCCTTTTTAAATACATGAAAAATAATTTATTACATATACAGTATACATACAAATATGTGTTTTACTGCCATAAGAAGATTTATAATCTAGTACTTACTCTTTATTAGGATAGCTAAATACTGGCAAGAAGAGCAGAAATGGAAAGGATGATGTGGAGGAATGCACAATGCTCTCTTTTGTAGTTTTTGGCATCAGGCAGGGCTAGTTGTACCTTGTCTGAGCAGACAGCAGTCCATTAAAAATATCAAACTTTCCCAAATCCATATGTTCCCCCTCCCCTAATTAAAAGCATATAATCGAAATGATAAGAAGTGAGAAACAACAAGAGAGTATAAATGGCCATCTTTGTCTTACGTTGCACATCAGACCAAAATTGTGGCAGCATTATGTAGAGATTTGGTGGCAGTAGCAGAGCAGTTCAGCCTGCTCTCCCCCTCCCGTCACTGACTCCATTACTTTTACTGTGTTGCCATAAAATGGTTGTTTTTTTTTTCAACCAGATCAGTTCTAGACTCTGATTCACTAAACAAATTGAACTGAAGGCAGAGCAAGGGTAGGAATAAGCGGTCATGGACTGTAAGGAGGGAGAGGAAATTTATTAATTGCATAGGCCAGGACAAATGCCAAATACCCACTTGCATCAATTACACCCTGAAACACAACCCACTAACTCGTACCACCAAACCATATGGGTTTTCTTGGCAAACAAAGAGTTACACGCCGTGCTGTGTATTTATAGCAAAGCCATTACCGATCATCGCTTGTATTGAAAGAATTCTGGCAATTCTGCAGCAGAGGATAACAGCGCTGGTGGAGGGTTCTTTGCAGCACCACTCATCCCGGTGAATTCAGGATGTGGGGTACTTCTGCATTATTTGTGCAAATTGCTGGTGTGAGTCACTGTACCTGTTTACGCTAATGCTGCTTGTTGTCGGACCTGAAGTGATGGTTAACTTTTATGGGTACAGTCACGCAGAAGAGGCATCCGCAGACACGTGTATATGTGCATGTGCGCAGCATGCACGTGTGCATGCATGTATTAAGGAGGTATTCTTTTCTCAGCTAGGTTCCTTGCCTTCCTTACATTTGAGTCGGACTACCTACATACAACAATAGGTATAGCAAACAGGGTGGCCAACCTGTGAAAGACCCGGTAATGAAGCAGGGATGGGTGGCAGGATTTAAATAGCTGTTTAAATGATTGCTTAACTGGACTGAAGTTTACAAATTCCCTTGCTAGTAATGTAAGGAAAGCCAAGAAGTAAAACAGCTGCAGATGAGATGACTGTCTTAATCTCCATGCATTGAAGCAGACCAGAAGGGAGGCAAGCATCTGTCACTCTAAAAAGGACTCCAGGATTAAAAAATGTTTAGAGTGGCAGAGGAATGGAGACAAAGATGTGTGTACTGCTCTACTGTCATCCACAGCAACTTGTGTATTTCTTTGCTATAACAAAAGTATATAGTGACTTTCTCTAGGTACCCTCAGAAAATCTGTTTTGTTTGCTCAAGCAGGACAAGCCCCTGAAAAGCTTTAGTATAATTAAGGTTGAGAAAGGATGGAAGCTACTGGTGTTCTGAGGGTCAGCAGTTCTCCAAAAGACTTTGGACACATAAGCTAGGACCAGATTTTGGTAACAACAAAGACATGTAGCAAGGATGTACAGCAGAGAGACTGGAGCCAATAACTTGGCCAGAGCTTGAACAGATGAGCAGAAACTGAAGCCCACTGGCCAAGCACAGCTATGTGATGGATATGCAGGTCAGAAGAGCTATCCCAGAATGGGAGAAAATGGCCAGCTCTGAGGGTCTGTTGAGAAATGCATACATCGGTAGCCTGACTCCAGAGTTGCACAGTACTTGGTGCCAGGACGAAGAGGTGGAGGAGAAATGCCCCTGGCAGAGACGCTAACCCCAGCTCCCAGTTCCAGAAGGGAGAAAAGGAAAGGGCATGCTGAAGCCACCACGTGGCCTGAGAAGGCCTGTTATGGCAATAAATAAAGAAGAAGGAAAAATCCTACGAAGTTGCACTGAAAACAATCAGCCTTACTACCTGCTGGCAACAGTAGTGCTGTTATCTCCAGGTAGTTCAAAAAGTTTAAGCGACAGCACATCTGCGAGACTAACTGAACACTATAATTACAGTCAACATGTTAGCATTGTATAAATGTTGATTGTCTGCTGTTATTATTCACTTTGACTGTGATAGGAAAGAGTAAGAATCTATACTGTTAGGAAATTATAATGTGCCACTGAAGCAACCTGTTAAGCCTCTTCTCTAACAGGTGTTACTGACCACCATGGACTACAATTACCCTTAAACTGGTATTTTATTTTGATATTACTAGCAACACTTTATCTCTCTAGGACTACTAAAACAATGCCACAGTGGTGCTTTGTCCTACTAAAGCCGCTAGTCTACCCAAGTGCAAGAAACTATACCAAAAAAACAATGATCTTGCACATAACACTGTGTAAATACTAAGAGCCTGCTTTTGCACAGCACCTGACCAACATATGCCTGACCAGCGTAACTAAACTGGCAGAAATCTGTTGTTTAGATACAAGCATTAGGATTGCCATGTGGCTACAAAATCCTTAAGTACAATTAAACTAAAAACTCAACAGCTAATGCCAAAATAAGTCTACTGCACAAAATTTTGTATCAGAATAAATATACACGTCTGTCTCCTGTGCAGTGACTCAAATACCAACATGAATGTTCACAGACCACCATGATGACAGTCAAGTGAGAGAAAAGGAAGATATTAGAAGTTTTCAGTATAGTGATGTGTGGGTAGATGGTTACATTCCTGGACTAACACTCTTTCTTACTTTGCCAATACCATTTTAATGTTAACATTTTTGGCCAAAACAAAACTTTTTTAAGTAAAAGCAAAAGAATATGCTGCTAGAAAGAACTTCCGATATGCACAAAAAAGCTTAAATTATACTTAACTGCTCTATACTACATCTCTGTAACTCTTTTCAGCACGCAGACATTTTCATGGTGTACACAGCCAGCCACTCCACGCCATAAACTTTCAGTCACACAAAACTAACACATGCCCTCTGCTGTCCAAGATGCAAAAGAAGCTGGAAGGAGCTTTTCCTTTCTACACAGCACATCAACTCTCTCTAGAGCATTAGCATCTACGGGCTAATCACCACCCTACAAAAGTCACACATAAAAGAGGGAATAACGAGAATGAAAAACTTGTATCTAAGTCCCTGCAAGGCCATGCTATGGCAGCAAGCAGTGAATGTGGGCCATCAGAAAGTAAGACCACAGTTTAATCCTTTTGAAGAGGGCAGCAATGTCCTGCCTGCCTCTCATCTGTTCAGAAGCATAGTGCACCAACCAGCAACCCTATTTCAATTGCTGCTTCAGCTGTCCGTGCATTCGAAAGAAAGCAGTCTATAAAATGTCACCAGTATTACATATCATCAGAGATATTACCAGTATTGCAAAACTTCACAGATAATGTCAAAGACATCAGCAATATAATCCACATGGTTAGCAGGAATTGTTTTGCTGTCATTGTAACGGAGCAAAAAGACTTTGTATTATGCCATAGAGCAGTGTTTACATTTAGGAGTAAGTGATTTTCTAATGTAAGTTTGGAGCTTCAGACCACATTCTCCTTTCTCTGAAATCCTGAGACTGTTCATATGCCCTCAATCTATCTCACAAAATATGCCAGCCCACCTTTCACCCGTATCTTCATGCAGACTGGGATAAACCTGTCGTAAATGCTTAAAAGGATCACTTGACAGTACCTCAGCACATCCCTGTACTTTGGTATACTTGTTTTTATTATGGTTATCTCAGTTAATATCTCTCATGCTAACATTTAGAAATTTAAAATCTGAGTTTGTCAAGTTCCACGCACTAAAGCAATTAGAACCCGTTCAGTTCATCCATCAAAGATCCATCTCACCATGATCATGATTACTATCACTAATTATAACACAGAACTCGGGATTTCGCAGTATTTTGGCAAATCTCAACCACTGGTCCAGGTGTTCAGTTGCACATTCATTTCAATAGCACTAAATAAAACACTGTGCAATTTGCAGTTTACCAACAGGCTTAAAATAAGCTTAACCCTAATATTTACAGCTAGTAATTCCTAGAAAAAAAGGTAAAAAGGAGCTGCTGTTAATATCTGCTCTCATCTTTCACATAACACAGCGATCATGTCTTCTGTGAATTAATTCTCCACTGGACCACTGTGTTACTTTCAAGGAAAATACCTAGTGTTTATTAAAAATTTGGAGAGGCTGTCACAAATCTGGGTAAATTGCTACTATAATCAGTCACCCAATAGTTTACTGTTTGTAAGCAAAAGCACAAACCAAAATCACCTCACATTACACTTTCAAGTCTGTTCTTAGCATGGGGAGATAAATAAGGTCTGTATCAGGTGTAGATTTTCTAGGTAACTCTTAAGGCTTAAATCAATCCATTAGTAACTACCAGTGCTGGGCATACTCCTACATTATGCAGCCTAATGACACAGACAGATTTTCCCCCATCTGCTATGATTCATGCAGTCCAGTCAGGTAATACAGTAACATTATTCAAGAGAGCAAGGGTACAATCTACAAGTAAAAACATACACAAATTTATCTGTGCTTTTCTGGATCCCGATTATGGGCCTCAGGGGAAACAATATTCTGCTGTTACTTCTAATTTTGGAAGCCCTCCCTAAAAGAAGAATGAAAAAAATTCTGAGTGTGTGCAGGGCACTATTACCAGGGAGAGTGGAGGGCAGAGGAAACAATGTACTTAGCAAAAACAAGCTGCAGCAATGTAGTCTAATACTGGCCTTTCTAGCACTGGCTTCTAAAATGCAGCCACGTAACAAGTATTTTTAGCAAACAGAATGTTCACATGAAAAATAATGTCACTATTTCTTTGATGATCTTGCACTCAGATCAAGTAGACAAAGTGTATATATATTTATATGCAAATATACACATACACACGCTCTCCCTCCCTTTCTCTCTATAAATAACTAATATAAAGAAGCAGTTTATTTCTAAGGCTCTTTTTCTCTTAATGTATATTGATATACTGACTCCTATTATGCGTAAAATTTTGCTATAATCTGAACACATTTTATAAAGAGCAAGTAGCAAAATCAGCAGACATCTTATGTAATTCAATGTTTTTCTCATCACTGTGCACTACTGTACGATGGGTAACTATGCACATATTTGGACTTGTTAACTAATGTTGCTTTCCCCATTACTTGACCATTCTCTCCTGAAAATTGATTCTCATTGCAGAATGCCAATATCAGTATTTCGAGCATATCACACTCTTCAGTCTTTAAAGATTACCTCTTGAAATTAGCAAGAATACTAGACCAATTTTAATTTCATCACAAAGACAATGTTAGATTTAAAAATATGTAGCATTTAGGGATGCCAAATTTTCTTCTGTTAATTGGGAGTCATATCACTTCAAAATCAACATTTGATTCCATGAGACATTAGAATGTACTTGATACAGAGATCGGTTCTGGTGTTTGTAGGGTTAACCTGCTGAGTCGTGACTACTTATAACTGTCAAATTCTCTCCAAGGATAAATAATTAAAGCTTCAGGAAGAATAAGCACATAGGAAGTGGTGGAGATTGGATGTACGTAGGTGTTGAGGGCATTCATTTTTATCCAATCGCTGAATAAAAAGCACATTATTCATGGAATCTTGTTCATTCACTGCTACGTGACCTGCACCACAATAGAAGACTGCAGCATCCAGTGCTGAACTGAATTGCATTTGAGGCAACGAGGAGAGGACTATAATGGTATCAGCACACAAGAGCAAAATGCTACACTGTAGGTGTCTATGCAGCCTTTGGTTAATGCTATAGCTCTTACGACTGATGTTGGAATGACACCAAAATACTGTATCTTGTAGCATTTTTTTCTTTGGGTGCAATAAAAATAGCAAATGTTAGCCTTAAAGTGAAATGACTTTTTCCACTTTCTCTTCAGTTAGATCTCCCATGTGTTGTTAATGATCACTTCCAGATGAAAAAAACAAAGCTGTAACAAACAACAAACAAAAGTATTCATTAATTGGCAAAGCATAACAAATGCAATGCATTGTAGTATCTGTGGTACAAAACTTTTAAAACAGAAGATTTCAATAAAGTGAACACTGAAAAGTGTAAAATCTACAGCAAAGCAATCTTAGCTGTGAAGCTCAAAAAAACCTGTTGTGTGTTCCTAAGGGTTTTTAAAGCACAAGAACAACTCCCTGCTCTGAAATAGATTCCTTCGCCTTCACATTCCTATTTCTGTCCCATGTTTACTCGCCTTCACATTCCTATTTCTGTCCCATGTTTACTCACTGCGAATTCTATCTTTGGCTTGATACCTCATATGCCTGTTAACTACTCTGTTAAGTGTAATTGTTTACTTGCTTGAATATTTGTATACCACATACAAAAGGTGAAATTCAAACAAGATTCTAGTGAAAACATCAACCAATAAATGCTAAAAAGTCAGGTATCTATAATCCCATATTAAGATCCATGATTACTGGAAAGCAAGGCACCTGCTAAAAGTGTTCATATCATCTCCCACAGCTACCTACTCGCTCTGGCATTTTTAAATACCAGATCAGTTACATCATTCTTAGTAGCAGATGTTACAGCTTCATATCTTATATCCAAGCATAGCCACAACTGATGAAGATTTTAACTCTCATTTATCATGAAAAATAATGATCCTATAGAAAGACTTGAAAGCTGAAGAATTCCCTAATGACAAATTTGGGTGTCTGAAATGTTATCAGAATAAAAACTCATTTTATTTTGACATGGAAGACAGAAGTCATCCAAAAACACTCTCCACAGTTTTAAAGCATACATGAATGAGGGAAATTAATTAGTTTCTTATTACAAACCAAAAACGAAACTGAAAAAGAGTCAAAGGAGATTTAAAAACTACAAACCTTGTTATTTAAATATCCTTCCTTGGGAGGGTAATGAAATGCTGTATCTGCAGAAAAAATGGATACACATTAGAAAAAGAATGAAGGTCCTCACTTACAGATTAAGAGTAGGAAAAGAGAAAAATCATATACAGGCAGCCAAGAGGAAGAAGATGAAAGCAAAAGGAAGAAGAAGAAAAAAATCAGACCAGAAACATATCTGAAGAACAATTTAGCAAGAGACTCTGCAGAAATCTGGAAACATATTAATGGTTGCAATAGGACAAGTTTAATTTAGAAAGAATTGGTAAACTTAAAAATACCAAAGTCCTTTAAGAAAAGCAGGGTAGTTTGCCCTGGACAGGGCAGCTAGGTTTCTTAACATAGACTTCAAAATATTCTCAAAGCCTGTTTGCTGAAAGAAAAAGAAAAAAGCAGTATATTCCTAGTTAATATTTGTTGCTTAAAAAGGAACAGTCCCTGCTTGCAAATGGCAATAAAGCATTAAACAATTTATTGGAAAAATTCATAAACCACAACAAAGTAAATATCCTACTGCTATACTTGGTGAGTGTGAAAAAGCTCTCATAGATGAGAATGGTCTTTTCAAAAGCACTGCTATCAGATACAGAATTAAGAATCAGCATGGAAGTTTGAATAACAGGTCATTCCTCCTCCACCTGCATTAAAGCTAAGGAGAGTGCTGCAGAGAATTTGAAACAGCAAATTGAAAATGGCAAAGTTTGTCCTGTGTGCTTTTCATTGGTCACCCTCTTCACTGAATTCCTACTACAAAAATATATTGCTATAATAGGACAACATGAGATACAATTAATCAAAAGAACATAAAATTGTCCTATGTCCCAATGATGTAGTACCAATGGTTATCAGTGTTGTAAAACATTTGCCTTACATTTTGAAGGAAATTAATCAACATAGTGATAAATCATATCATATAATTAAGCATTATTAATGTTGGGATCCAAGCTTACCGAGCTTCTAGGTAAGGTCACATTTGTATGATATTAACAACTGTGTGACATTACTCAGGAGAAAATAGTTTTCCTAATGTTAATAAAGAATATAATATTAACCTCTCCCTACTGTTTCAAAATTGCAAAATTATTAACTGGAATGGAAAAGTAACACAAGAGTAATTTTCCATTTATTATGGCCAGGTCATAAAATCCTAGTCATGATAGGTTCATTTCAGGGCTTAGCCCAAAACAGGTTACTGACTTGGGAAAAGGGCACTGCTGACACTGCTGGAAGCCAGATTTTTTACTACATATTTTAAGGAAAAGAGGATATTCTCTCAATGTTAGTGGCATAGATGAAAAAAAGGAAGATAAAGATTTTCAATTTTAAAAAGCTGGCTAAGATCAGGTAGCTTTTATAATTCATGATTGCCATTTGTGGCATTTGTGACTAATTAATTCCTAATAGTTAGTAAGAGGTTGACGAACACAAACAGGTCTTTCCAGAGCAACAAATAAAGGTGATGAATAAGATCTATGAATGTTTGCCTGGAAAGTTCAGATATGTCCATGAGAATTCAGTGTGTTTAAAATAGCCACAGAAAGCCATCTCAAGTATAATTATTGCATCTCAGCAGAAATGCAACGTGACCATAAACAGCATAACTGTTTTTATCCCACCCATATATAGCACATGTTTCTGACAAGTTCATACACAGATTGCAGGTGGGAGTTTCCAGGTTCAAAGCTAGTTTTGTCATTGAGTGGCACATCCCTTAAGTCCATTTTCAACACACCTACTTTTAGGCACTTAGTGGAGGGGCTTAAGTTAGAAACCCAGCCATCCTAAACTCTCTCTACAAGCTATGGAAAGAGACAGTCAGCGGTAGAAGGCTGATTCGATTTTACCGCAGCTGAATTACATTTAGTGAATGCCTGTTCAGTAATTCAGACTGAAGCTATCTGCATATTAGCAGTTCAAATGTTTGAACAGGATTCAGAACAAACAGATTCCACCTAATCATTAAATGAGCTGTATACTTCTCTTCCCTAATTCAATCTTCTCATTAGCCATTTCTGTGAAAAGCAACTCAGTGGCTGATCAGTCCTTCCATATTTAGTATCTTTTTAAAGAACTAATTCTTCCTTCTTTCTCCTCCTGTTTCCTCAGGTGGCAAATAAGTAATAATCTATTCTCTGAAAGACTAGCACAACAGAGTTGGTTTTTTTGGTAACTACAGGTGGGCAAGCAGCTTGTCCACGTAATGGCTTTTAAAAATACCCATAACTCTCAAATACTTTGAATAATTTTCTCACACTCGAAACCTCTGCTCTGTCCCACATGCTACTTAGTGAGAGGAAGCCTGGGAAGGTATCATCATTTATCAATTTTACTCCAAAAAGCAAAATCTATGATAAAGAACTTGTTGACAGTTACAGTTAAGCAATTTTACAGGACAATCCAGCAAGTCTTGGAAAATGGTAATAGGAAAAATAAGGGCATTTATTGCCTTTTCCATTTCAACCATCTACAATTTAAAAATGTGAATACAGGAAGCTATCTAGTCAGTGTATATAATGTAATGATACATTTTCCGAGCCAAATATAGTTGACTAAATAAAGGCAAAACCATGGAGTGCAACTGTAAAAATAGAATCAAGCAAATGTGGAAAAAAACCCCACAAAACCAACAAACCAAACCTAGTTGAATTTTAAACGTCTTTGCATATAATTATCTTCTGATTGCTAAGTTACCATACATACTAAAAAAATTTGTTTCAGAAAAAAAGGCTTATTTCCTGGGACAAAAACCATATTCCTACTGCTTCAGGGCTACATGCCACCATAGCTGCTCAGAAAATCTACCTACAGAGCCTGCCTCATTACCAGTTTCTGCATTCTAGGAACATCATACGTAAGAGACACGAGGTATTTACTTTGTATATCAAAGAATTTGTCATATATGCTATATACTAGCCTTTATTTGGAAAAAAGAAGTCATGCAACTTTTCCTTCTTTATTACATCCTATGAGAATCTGAGAGGCAACTCCACAATAAATCTTGCAGGAGACCTTTTTACCTGTGCAGGGCCCCACAACATTCATTGGAATTTATTGCAGATGTATACAGATACTACATTATAAACATTTCAGAAGAGGTACTATATTTTCATACTTGCATTGTGAGAAAATAACAAACCTTTTGGAGGTGAAATAATATATAAATGAATAAATTAATGAATAAAAAATACATTTCATGCAAGTATAAAATACGATATTTCAGTTCTCCCATTAAATCTTTTACTGCTCACTATTCACTAGGATAGGATTTTCTTTGTAGAATATCTAAGACAAAGGTCAGAAGGAAGCAAATACACAGTTCTCTCATTTATAATATTTTTTAAGGTGCCAGTTAAGTCCAGTGAAGCACGTTAATTAGCAACAATGTGCAAATAGTACAAGATTACAGGAATCTGTCGTTTGCTTCAGAAGGCTTGTTTTAAACTCAGCAAATCAGAATCTAGATCTAGAGTAATTTAAAACCAAACTAGGACCCTGCTACCATTATTTTCCTTCTAATTATCACCATCTTCACTATTCATATTTCAGTGACCTGTGTCATGCCCCATAACACCACTATAGATGACACTGCCTGAAAACAGAAATTTTGCAGTCCAAGAAAATCCCATAGAGCAGAGGGCTTCAGATAGAGCTAAACAATCCTGAAAGGATACCTGTGATGTATGGAAAGTAGTAACTGAGTAAATACACATTTTGGCCTACAGACTGAGAAATGAAGATATTCTTATTCACCCTTATGATGCATACATACTCTTTAGTGCACCACTGATAGAAATTCATGGAGAACTAGAAGAATGCATGGAATTTATGCAAACAACCCACACCTATACCACCTCAAATCATGAATCTTCTTTCAACACTAGGGAACATGTGTGCTAATCTGTCATGCATGCAGCAAAGCCAGCAGTTAATACAGGATATAACAGGAGGAAGAAGGTGACCAGACTATCTGCAGGAACAGAACTAAACAGGCATTTTTCCTGATCTTAAATGGAGGAGGAGAACTGAATTCAAGAGTCTGTTCTCTCCCTTGCAATTATTTGCACTGGGAAAATACTAGACAGTTGCCTTCCCAAATAATAGGTCTTGAGCATGTGGTTGTATGTATACTGCACTGGAGCACTCCTGGTTGAATGACTAAAGGGAACTTGACATCCTCCCCCCTCATATTTTGGAGCTGCAAAAAGAAGCATCCTCCATAATGCCCAGTTATAAATGGGGCAGATTTGAGATGCAACAATCAAATGGTAAGGCACAATCACTCACAGCTATAGATCTCACTCAGAGTGCCATAAATATGACATCCAACCATCTCAAAAAAACTGCGATCATGCTTACCAGATGCTAACAACATCCATTTCATTTAGTTTTGCCTTCTGCACAGTGAAAAATATTGTCATTTTGTAGGAATTACTGTCAAACTCATGGCTCTAATTACATTCTGCCATTTTAAAGTGCTTGTATATGCATTTAATGCTTCCAAAGATGTCACCCTGAATACTGAATTCTCTGTTCATTCACAGAAGAGATACAGTATTAATAGCCAGTGCAACAGCACCTTAATGTAAAACAAATCACCAAGGAAAGTAAGGTTCAAGCTATCATTTTTCCAAGCTAAAATCTGAGGTACACTTATGCAGTTACATTTGTAGTGTTGCAAAATACCCAGCTTCTTCTTTTTAATCTGCTTCATGCAGCAGGAAAAATTCTGACAGAGCCAAAATACATGTTGAAGAACTGCTGATTTTAGACTGAGCTTCAGACTCTTCCCTCATGTCCTTATTTTGGTCACCATAAGAGTGGAGCAAACAAAAAGACAAAAATAATTTGATCCTCTTATTGTCTCCTCTTGTCTTCTCCTCTTGTTCTTTGAAGTGCCAGAGTAGAGTAACTTCAGCACTTGGTTACTGGATTGCACAATCCATATTGCAATTGATATACTCTCATCTAAAAAAAAATTCATCTTGAACAACAGTTGGAGCAAAACACATCCTTATCCTGTGACAAGTTGAAACTGGAGCATACAAAGCATTCCATACTGATAAAGCAGTATGTCTTCAACAAGCATGTTTCAGTTATAAAAGCTCAATCATATGATTGACTATATTAAAAAAAGCATTATATTTAAACATATTTAAAGCCTCACTATCTAGCCCATCTCATGGAAACATCACAAAACCCACACTCAGTAAAGCACTCTGAAACAGGGCAAAGCGATGTATTTTGGCAGTCATGAAGAATATGCGCTTTGGAAAATTTGGGTAAACTGTGGATTTGTTTAAGTGTCTCTATCAGTCTTCAATGGATTGGTTAGAAGTCTTGCTACCACTTAATATCCTTTGGGAAGATCTTTTCCCTCTTGCACCCCACCCCATCTCCAGAAAGCAGCTGACTGCATTGACAAACCAACTCTATGAAAATCTTAAATCACCACATTCCTGATTCCCCCATTCAGTCCAATGGCTCTATTCTAATTTTACCTTTTGAGAAAGTATAATATTAAACATCCTGAAGGTTAATTTCTTCTACTCTTTCAAACATTAGGGTGAGAGCTTAAATAAGGGGATACAGCGTCAATTTAAGTAAAGGCCACCACTGGTTGTAACTAATTTACAGTAATTGACTTTGGTTATGTGTAGATCAGATAAATGAAAGCACATGTTTAACTAACAGATCATACATTACAGGACTGTTTGCTTTAATTTATCATCAATCATATGGAGCATTTTTATAACGGATTTATTTTAGCATTATTCCATTCCAAAATTTTTCACTCAAATTTTTTTCCCTTTGTGGCTCCATCTGCTGATTGGAAAAATGTTACAAGGTACCATGGTAACGCTTGCTATGCTATAAGACAAAATGAAGAAAGTTTTCAGACTCCTCAGGCATAACTAAGACATACAAAAATGCACAATAATGTCAGAGAAACATTCCAGAGATTCTATTTTAGGAGATTTCATAGATTTGTTATTTATATATATTTCACATTAAAAATTTATGATACACAGACAGTGGAAAAAGTGTCTGTCCCTAATGAGAGGCAATTTGGTATTTCACACATGCAACACATTTTGCTGCTTAAAATACACTTCAAGAGCTCTCAAGGTGTGAACCAGCAATTTTGAAGTCTAAGCTTCACTGCCCAGCACCCAACTACTGATGTCAATGATCAATGTCATTAAAAGACAAGTGATATGCATAAGGATTAATGAGGGACAACGGGTTAATCTGCCTAGGCTTCCTCTCCAAGTCAATACAAGATTCTTTTACAGGACAATTCAGACCATATACTAATTTTGTCTTTATGAAAGCCCATCTCTATCACCAGAGACCTAGATGACCAGCTATACTAAGTTTAGACTGCTCGTGTGCCCTTAAAAAACAAACTAGCACTATCTTCAGTGACAGTTTCCTTTTAGCAGCAGATTAGTAGCTGGTATCAAGCAGGAGAAAACAGAACATGATCAAGCCAGAGTATTTATCCCGTATGCAGCCTTTCACGTCACAAGAAAAAACACACATCTGGATCTATACTGTGCTTGCGTATTTCTGCCAACTGGAGCCCATGGAGTAAGAACTCCATCTCCTGCTTTCAGGCTGGATGATGAGTCTGAGTTCACCCTTTACTATTTAATCTTCCTTCTGTGGCAAACCCACCCCATATATGATAATAATATATAATAGTAATAACGGACCAGTGTCATCTGAAAAGGATGTCATCCCCAAAGGATGGGGACTCATTTCATATTTGTTTTGCCATTATGCGCACGTAAAAAATGGTAGACCTGACAACACAAGGTCTTTGAAATCCATTCCTTACAAAATCAAATTAAATGTTTTCTAACTGTCAAGACCCAAACTCCAAGTATAACACCGTCTACCCAAAGCATAGTAATTTTTGTAAGCAGTTTTTGTAACACTGAACCAAAAAAACTGTGACTCAATCTCAGGCAACAATTAGTTTACCTGGTATCCTGAAACACACCCTTCTTACTCCCAGTTTTGTTTCTGGTATCGTCCCAAAATAGATTTGCAAGTCTAAAACCCAAGTACATTCTCAAAGTTTCATGCATTTTATGTCTTTTTTAAACAGTACAGTTCCAGATTTATATTCTTACCATACTGCAGTTGCAGTGACAATATTTATCCCAGTTCTTTCCACAGACAGTTGTAGGATTTGAGACTAAAGTTATACTCTATTGGAAAGCTACATATACCAAAGACCTAGCAATGGTCTTAATATACAGATAATGTATGGCAAGTCATCTAAGCTGAGGAGGCTGGAAGGGGAAGCTCTGGCCAGGTTTGGATGAGTATGGCAACTGTGTCTCGCAGATTACAGTTCAGTAAAGATGTGGCTGCAAGCCACGTCCACAATCCACCACAATTTCCACAGGAAATAAAGTTGTGGCACATTTCGGCCAGTCCTCAGTCTGGGCAGTACAGGGATGGAGAGCCCAGGATGCATTCTGGCAGGCACGTCTTATGGCCATAGATGTATGTACAGAGCCACAGTGCAGATTCAGTTAAAAATGTGAATCAACCTTACACATCCCTGGTCCTCCCCCTGCCAAATGTTTGTTACCAAACACCTAATTGAGAACGCATGTAAACAGATGAATTAACAATATTTTTCTGTCTTCACAAAGAATCAAGCTAGTGTTTTCCATAGCCTTTACTGTTTCATCTAAGATTAAAATCAGCATGGCCAGCAGCAAGTTTAGGGAATTTCACAAAAAAAAAAAAAAAAAAAAAAAAAAATTAAGAGATGATTCACAAAGTCTCAGCTACCAGCAGTATTTTGAGATACAGCGCATCCATCATACAGCCTCTGGCCTGAGGCTGAGGATGGGGAGAGTCACACAGACTCCAGCTCTGTGCTGGACGGCAGGTAGGATGAGCAGGACCAGTGAGTCAGGAGTGGTGGTGCTGTGCTGCAAAGGCAGGGAATTCCAGCATCAGAGAGGGGAGGGTGAGTTGGAAAAAGGGGTTGGGGGAAATGGGAAAGTGAAATCCCACTAGATCCCTCTGTGAGCTGGCACACTATTGGCAGGGTTTGGATCTCCAGTAAAAGGCAAAAAAAAAAAAAAAAAAAAAAGGTGGTTTTATGTTTTAAGATACAGCTGAAAAATTGTAGTGTCAGGGAAAAGCAAGGACCAACCGTTGCCTAAGGGAAGGGCCACGGGGAGCCCAGTGTGACAGCACGGCCAGCAGGTCCAGGGTCCCTGCCCAGGCACAGGCATGCCTGTGACACAGCAGGGGCCACAGCCCGGACCGGAGCCAGCTGCAAGCAGCCGCTGTGCAGGCTGGGGTCGGCCCAGGAGTGGCTGAAAGTATCCCAAGATACAACAGTGTAAGAGAAGGATTTCCAAATTTGCTGTCCGTCCGTATTTTGAACCTCTGATGCAAACATTATGCCCCACAATAGAAGTTTAAAAAAATTATTTTCCCCAAAAGGTAGCCCTGAGACCTAACAGTTTGAGCCTGCACACCCCTCTTGCAGCGATGATAGGTTTCCATGGGAGGAATAGCAAGATGCAGGAGCTGCACTACCAGACTAAGCCAGCAGAAACTTCAGGTTCGGTGTGTTCCAGCATATGAAAAAGCTCGTAACATGTATCTAATTTTCAGAAGTTGAATAAGACATAAAAAATATCTGACAACTATTATGAGACAGAATGTTTGCTGGCATTCTACTGCTCACTTAAATCCTAGTCCAGAATATGCTGAGATGACCAAAGACTTTTCAGTGACTTCAGGAGACCCTCAATCAAGTCCCTAAGAATGGTTAACAGGTGGGAAGGGAAAATCCCATTTTTAGCACATCTGAAAGCTGGCAAAACACGACCTGGCTCAGTATCCATGACAACACTGCTGATGTGCTGCTAAAAACAAGAAAAGGCATTAAGTTTTAATAGCTGTAAAGCCAGCTGAATCGGTTTGCCTGTGTTTCTCTTCTATGAATTTACTGAACTTTTATTTTTTTTAAAAGGTAATTCTGTATAGATGTGTATGTAATGATGTAAGATTCAAGTATGGCCAAGAAAGACTTCAGTCAAGGATATTCTTAGGATAACTGAAAAAAGGCATATTCTCCTATGCTCTTTGAACTGGAACAGTTTGGGGCAGAGGCAATCCCCTTCATTAGGTAAAGGGATACAGCTGGGAAAAGAAGGACAAGGTTTCAAACTGAGCATATTTCCAACATGCACCAGTTTTAGAAGTGAAGTCATCTGAAGAAGTTCTTTTTTATATCAAATTTGCAACATGGCCCCATCAACAGCAAGAGTGGGGCAAATGCAATGCAGGGGTGATTTTGATGAACGTTTTTAGTCTGAGCAGTAGGAGGGACAGACTGTGACAAAATTTATTTCCAGGTAGAATCTTCTAGGTAGAATGTTATAACTGTTAAAATATTTTCTGTATAGGTACTGCATGGTAATGTATAATGGGAGGGTTTAACTGGCGGATATTTTTCTTTAGATGAATGACTATAAAGCTGATTGTTAGGAAGATGTGGGTAAAGCACTAAGAAACTAAAAATATGTGTACTTAATTGTGAATGATAAAAGAGGATTACCCACCAAGACAAATTCAAAATTCTGTGTACCCCTTGCAACAGATGACTGTTCTAGTACCTAAAATAAAGAAAGGAGTCACTAGGAACACTAAAACTTGGGACATATAAGCAGGGATTAAAAAAAAAACCAATTAGCTTGCAAAATGCAGGATCCAAAATAATGGGAAAGAATTCAAATAGCTAGTCAGTGCAAGGGAAGTATCTAGAAATAAGCAGAGCTGAAAATGACCACTGGAGAACAACAAATCAGATGAGTTTCCATGAAGTAAGGTAACAGACTTAGTGAAGTTCTAGGATAAAATATACTCACAGGAGCAGAAAGAATGCTTACCCCACATATGACTGGCAAAATCACTCCAGGAGCAGTGTATTTTGTTCAGCACATGTTTATCACACAAAAGAGAGGTAAATAGTGCTGTGAACTCAAGCAAGATGGCAATACTGAATTTAAACCGTTTAGCTGCCTTTGTTGTATCAGGGATAGGATGATAATCTACATATCCAAGAAAGATTATTAAAAAACTGTAGGACAAAGGAACAATTCAGGCTGAGGAAAATGTAAAAAGATTAGAATATATAAGCAGAATTCATTGTTCCCGAAGTTTTTGAGAACTAAGTTCTGTTTAACTGCAATGAAAGAAAGACTTGATTCAAAGTATCAGGAGAAACTGACATCGATTAAATGTATTGCATTTGATCCCAGCTCTACCAAGTAGTTCAAAAAGGCCACAGCCCTGGGCCTGATTCATCGCCAAGGCTTCAGTGTCACCAGCAGAACAGAGGAGGGAGGGGAAAATTTGTCAGATGTGTGGGTGGCTCCTCAAAATGGGGAAATCCTGCTGCCTAACAGGATGACTTTTTAGATTTTTATGGTAAGGGGGCAGGAACTCTGGTTCTTTATGTTTATTCTATGACATTTAGATTCTTCTACCTTCCAAACCTTTGTAAATATTCCCACACTGTGACACAGGTATTAATCACAAGAGTGTTATTCTTTGAGAGAAAAATATAAGTGCTCTCTGCCCATTATCTGCAAAAATTCTGTTATCACCCAGTCTTCTTCAAATGGTTAGCGCACCAATTAATACCATTTTAGCAAAAAAAATGCAAGTACTGGCTTTCAAAGACCAGCTTGTCATTTCACATGAAATCAGTGAGCCCTCCAGTGGCTCTTTTAAACCTTACATTGTTACAATAACCATAAGAAAAACTATTTGTATATATATGGTTTATTCAGATTCCATTCAATTTCATTTGAATTCAGTCATCTTCTACTACTTTAGCAACATTTTGTAGCAACCTTAAATGGCTTTATAATACTTGCAAAGGATGTATTTTCAGCTCATGTACATTTGCTTTCCCTCCTGTGTACATACAAAATTTACAAGTGATTAATTTTAAACATTTGAGTAACTTCACAGAAATCAATGAGGAATATTTACCTAAGGGGAGAGGAGAAAAAAAGTCTATGCATTGGGGTCAGATTCAAAATCCTAGCCTATAATCCTGTAGTACATAAATTCTACCTCTGGGAACTACAAACATCTGGGACAATGAATAAATCATTCACAGGCTCTTCCAATACAAAACCCAAGATGCAGCAGATTTAACATAAGCAAAAGATGCTTGTTCTCATAAAGGAACTTGTTCAGCCACGGAACTCCTTGTAACATGATACTGTGGAGACAGGATCTTTGGCCCAAAAATGACTGGAAAATTCATGAAACAAAAATCCACCCGGGCCTGTTATTTGCAAAGAAATCCCTCATCAGTAATCCCTAGAGTCTAGAGTAATCTGGGAATATATCATCACATAATTCTCTGACTCTTGCACTCTTCTGTTACAGAAGAAATCCATTATAGAAAGCTGCAAAGATACATTTAGCAAAAAGGACCTTTTCACAGGTCTAGCACTGACATTTTTAAGTTTAAATAAAACCTTTACTCAAACTATTTAACCACTGTGTCAAAAATATCCAGTAACTGAAGAACTCTGAGATTCCACTGCAGATTTTTTGCCATTGGTCTCTGAGATACTGCCATGTTGCGCAGCCTACAGGAAAAACCTGAGCAGGACTATGCTTCATTTGACAGCATCTTCTTGTGCTTGATTCTCTAGTCATTATATGGTATCATCCTGAATTTGTTATATGAGCAATGGTTGCTATGGAAATCATCTGCTAAATTCAGCGTTATTGATTTTTGTTTAACATGGGAATACTTCATTGTGGCTCCTTTTCAAATCTGAGCTGTAGTCTTTAGACAAGGTTCTGATCACTCCTTTCACAGGAAAATCCATAGAAAGAGAGTTAGAGAGAATTAAACCTCAATGAAACAACACAGATCAACACTAGCCTCCAAGCTCTGCAAGGATCTGAACTGACTGCAGACATTCTGTATCTCTACCCCTACCCTGCAAGCTGGGCTATTCTATGACTTGAGAGTAATTTATTCAAGAACACCTTCAAAATGCAGTTCTTGAACCAGCGCAGGTACTGGAAAGAGCATGCATCATAATTGGCTCTATTTCTCAAGTCAGTTTATCCTCTCTCAGATGGAAATCCTCAGTAATTCGGCTAGTTTATTTTCAACACTTACACTAGCTTATTTACAGACAGCTAAACCATCAAAACATACCAACATTCTTTAGTCTCTCCAAGACCTGGTTCACATTTTTGTGTGCACTGAAACACAAACCAAAAATAACCCATTTTCTTCATTAACTGAGGGGAAGTTAATTAGCACGCAAACAACTCCATGCTTATGAAAATGTTTTTCAAGTTGAGTAAGGCAATAAATCCAATTTTAAGTATCCAAACTGAGGTGAACTAATTTTGAAGATCAAGTCTGCAAAGACCAATATTGTTCATATTACGCATATAAGTAGCCTGATCAAGTCTGTAAGATCAGTACCTTGAGGATCACTGGGGTTGTAAAATACTACACAAATACCATATAAAGCCAGAAAACAGAATCACAGTCAACTAAAAAGTTAGTTTACTGGATATCAGAACTAAGTGTGACTGATTTTCTACTGACTCATAGTTTGTGAATGATTGGCTTTACTGTCTCAGAAGGCATGAGCACCAAAGGCTGAAGGATATTTACCACTGAGGCATTTATAGAAAGTCTTTTTTCTCATGTAGATTCTTTGGTATCTAGTAAGGTATGAGCTTAACTATAATGTTGTCCCCCATCAGAGTGCTTCTGCTCTATCTGGCAACCTGTTATCATGAAACCTGCAACAATTTGTTTATCAACACTTCTGTAAAGTTTGACCAAACGAGCCAATAGGTTCAAAAGCTAACTGATGATCAAAACTGACAGAGAGTACAATTGTTTAAGCCTTGCTCCCATAGGAAACATTAAAAATACAAAAGCATGGATAACGGTTCATCAATATATGTTATGAATGTGATTCACACTCAAATTATTCACAAATTATTAACTGTGTATATGATTATGACTCATGAAGACAGTACAAAAGGTTCCTTGACTGTGATCTTGCTGTTCTATTCAGGAAAATACATTCAAGTATCCGACATTAGTGTTTTATAAGGACATGTTTGAAAACAAAACCTCAGTAAAGGTACATGTAACTTAAATTTTTCATATGTCTCATAGAAATGAACAGAAAAAGCTGTAGAGAACTATAATCAGAAACTGCTATGCATACCACAGATGGGAAACTTTGCATCTTTCCCTTCTGTCAAAAAGCATGGAAAACATTTTTATCCACTGTAACTTACATCCTGAATTCTGTATATGCAATAGTAAGGTGCACACGGGCCCTCATTTATAACAGATTTTTATTTATCATAGCCCACATAACTCTGTGGATGGCCTTGGTCACATGCAACAGGTTACACAGAGGATTTAAATCTGCTCCTGTCTAGATGCATGAAATCATCCCCAAAAACACATTCATAGTCCATCTTTAGTCCTGAAGAGGCTCTATGCTGACTGCAGTCATCCTGTTCTCATACAGAGCGCAGATTACTGCTGATCAAAATTATACACGCCTGCATAACAGCTACAGAAGACAGAGAGAGAAGCTCAAGAATATTCTCTTCATGCTTTTGCCATTTTGAAGTTTTATCTCGTGTTTCAGCAGCAAGAGCTATTTGGACAGGGCTTTGAGCAAGAGCATGCTTTCCAGCTGAGCAGCTCATGTGTTTTTTGCTAACAGATCTATACCCCTGAGACTATGCAGAACTTTTTTCAGTCTGTACTGGGGCAAACTTCTTTGATATATGCTTCAATATATGCCTTCAACATGCTGAGGCACGAGTGTATGGTAAGAGCTAGTCAACACCTTTTCTCTTTAATAAAAGTAGGTATTTGTGGTTTCATTCACTTCTGACCTGGTTCAGAAGCTTCGGAGTCAGGATCTAGATCCACCACCTAATAATCCTAATTCCAGAAACTAACTTCTTTGAAAATGAAAATGTATTACAATTAAAATTAAAAGGTCATTCTAGAGCACTGGAGAAAAAAAATTACTTTTGTTCTACAGCTCAATACTGGCAAAAGTTACAATGGGAAAGCATAACTGACACAACCACAGAAAGCAAGCCTCAAAGAAATCACTGATCACAGACAGGACCAGTTGGACTTAAAACATTCGTGCAGGATATGTTTTTTTCCTAAAATTTTCTTTAAAATGTTCTTATTCTAGTTCTTAGATAATTAAATTATGTACTGCTAGGAAATGTTTCCTAAAGCCTACCCCAAAGCTGCCTTGACAAAGTTTAAGCATTTTTGTTCTCTCCACAATGGATGCAGAACACTTTATTACCTTCTTTGCAGTGTGACTGCCACAGCCTTTGTGTGTAACAATATTTTGAAGGAAATGCTGAAGAGCCCCATTTCACACAGTATCACACAGCGTGGATGAGGTTGGGAGGGACCTGTGGAGGTCATCTGGTCTGACATCCCTGCTCAAGCCCCTTGCCCAGGACCATGTCGAGATGGCTTGGAAGATCTCCAAGGATGGAGACTCCAGCAGCTCTCTGGGCAAACCTCTGCCAGTGCCCCATCACCCTCACAGTAAAAAAGTGTTTCCCAATGTTCAGGAGGAATCTCCCATGTTTTGGTTTGTGGGCATTGCCTCTGGTCCTGTCACTGGACACCACTGGAAAGAGCCTAGCTCTGTCTTCTTTGCACCCTGCTTTCAGGTTTTTATATACATGGATAAGGTCTCCTCTGAGCCTTCTCTTCTCCAGGCTGAACAATCCCAGCTCTCTCAGCCTTTCCTCCTAGGAGAGATGCTCCAGTCCATTCATCACCTTTGTGGCCCTTCATTGGACTCTCTCCTGTATGTCCATCTCTCTCTTGTACTGGGGAGCCCAGAACTGGGTACAGCACTCCAGCAGTGGCCCCGCCTGTGCTGAACAGAGGGGAAGTACACCTCCCTCAACCTGTTGTCAACACTTTTCCTAACACATCCCAGGATACCACTAGCCTTCTATGCTTCAAGGGCACATTGCTGATTCATGTTCAACCTGGTATTCACCAGGACTCCCAGGGCCTTTTCTACAAAGCTGATCTCCAGCTGGGGGGTTCCCACCATGCACTGGTGCCTATGGTTGTTCCTCCCCAGGTCCAGCACTTTGCACTTCCCCTTGTTCAACTTCATGAGGTTCCCCTTGGCCCTTTTCTGCAGCCCATACACCTGGCAGCACAGCCCTCCAGTACCTCAGCCACTCCTCCCACTTTCGTGTCATCTGCAAACTTTCTGAGGGTACGCTCTGCCCCATTGTGCAGATCATTAATGAAGATTTTGAACAGAATCAGACCCAGTATTAACCCCTGGGATACACCACTAGTTACTGGCCTCCAACCAGACTTTGCCTCACTCATCCCCACCCTCTGGGTCCGGTCATTCATCTCACTCTCTGCCTGTCCAGTCCATACATCAACAGCTTCTCTGTGAAGATGTTAAGGGAGACGGTGTCAAAAGCCTTACTGAAGTCTAGGTAGACAATAACGACTGCTCTCTCCCTGGCTCTGTCAGGCCATTTCACCACAGAAGTTTAGCAAGTCCGTCAAGCGTGACTTCCCCTTGGTGAATCCATACTGACTACTCCTCATGCTTTTCTTGTCATTCATGTGCCTGGAAATGATTATCAAGCTTAACCATTTAACAAGCTAACCATTTAGCAAGCGTATTACTTTACTTCAGTAATTTCACAAATTATATCCCTAACATTAAGTTTTTCGTTTTAGGAAAAAGATACCAAATTAGTAGCAGAACTTAAAAAATTCCTGGTACTGTTGCTTTATTTATCATTCACCAATTTTTTTAAGTCTTGACAGGGAAAAGAAATTATGAAAGAAGAAGCTGAAATGGCATTTCGGTACTAAATAAGATAGCTCAACCCTGGATTACTAAAACCTGTATGTCAGTTTTGTTAGCTCTACCAGTTGCCTGACAAATACAGTTGTTCCATCCTGAGTAACAAGGATTTTCAAAATAATTTGAGGGATCTCAAAGAGAATTGGATACATATCTGCCTAAGATTCCTTTTAATCCTTTTCAGAACTATGATTTGCTATGAGTATTTGCAATAGAAGGAAAAGTTGATTTAAAAGGACTCCAGGCTTTCACTTCAGAGTGAACTCAAAGGAGGCGTACACATAGGCTTCCATAAAGGTCAATTTTCTCTTATGTTCAATATGCATGAGATAATCTGAAAGGTTACAAAGAAGGTGCACAGATGAAATGTCTTCCGTCCAGCCAAACCCTTTTGTTGTGGTGGTTTGAGCTTTCCTTCCATTATTACACAACACCATTCCTAACAGAAATTATTGTTTACTCTCTGCCTTAAGAATTCAAAAATAACAGTTGTGCTGCCCGGAACTAAGCTAACAAAAACGTAGTCTATTTTGAATAATCCAACCAATGCATTAGAAAACTTGCAGGTGGCTTGTACTTGTATGATTATACTGGAATTGATATTCCTGCTGAGGATCTTTGTTAATGAAAGGAATTTCACATATTTAACTACACCAGTACAAAAATACTGAGCTTTGTTTTGCCTGTGAATGACCTGTGTCAACATGCCCTAAGATGCAGACCAGCTAAGAAAAAAAATAGTACTGCTAGATTATGATGAGCACTCCTTTTAATGGCCATAAGGCATGAGACGGTTTAAACTTTAGCATTTAAGACATCAGGCTGCAGTATCGGTAAAAACAATGCTGCTAAAAGCAATGATCCCTACCCATGCTTGTGTCAGCACTCGTGCCTCACATGACTTTGAGCTTCTTTCCCCCATCAGAACAGTTTTCAGACAGATGTATTACATCACCACAGGCAATACCTGCGTTTCTGGTAGCATTGTGAAAGTAGAAAATTAAACTAGTCTTCTCTTCCTGCAGAGGCCAAACAAGGAGAGACAGCAGCACACTGTAGGCAGGGGGCACAGAATGTGAAGAAAGCAACGGTGAGATTGAGATCGTCCTTTCTGGCAACTTTCCCACTAAGCTTATGCCATATCATAGGGCAACTACACCCAAGAACTACCACTGGAGTTTAGGAAAGCACAGAATTCAGCATTTACGTACTGAAAAAGCCTGATGCCAAAAATAACGTTCACAGCCTTGGAACTGCAGTGCCTCTTGTCAAGTCCTGGCAAGCTGCTACTTAGGCTTTAATGTGAAAGTTATTTACTGTGCTGTGTTGCTGGGTGACGATGTTTGTAAGCCGAAAACCTGCCCACAGACCCCACGCGGCTCTGAACCCACCGGCACCCCACGTTTTACTTTTCTGTCAGCACTCGGAGCAAGTAGCACGCTAGGTGTGACAGATACTACAGCCTTTCAAGCGAGGGGAGCAGCCGCGTTTGTGAAGTAACCGCGGCCCAGGGCACCACGAGTCCACAAACCCTCCCCGGCCGCAGAATACGGTGTACGGGAGTGGCACCGGGGCACGGCACACGTTTAACTGAAACCCGAAGCTTCATCAAGAAGCCGGAGGAGGCTCCCTCCCACTGCCTGCCATCAGCGATTCCCCCGAACACCCGGGACCGCAGCCACTTGCGCCGCAAGGGCCGCGCCAAGCAGATGACGACACGCGCAGGGTACCGGTCACTAACGGCCACTAACGGCCACAAACGCCTCACCCCCCCCCCCCCTCCCCCGCCCGCTCCCAACACTCCGTACGGCCTAGAAACTGCTGGAACCGCCCGCCCCCGGCCGCGGCTGGCCAATCACCGCGCCCCCGCGCAGCGCGCCCCAGCCCCGCCCCGCCGCTCTCCCAACCCTCGGCCCCTTACGTAACGCTCCCCGCGATTGGTGGGAGGACGAGCGTTCGCGTCGTGCGGAGGGCGTGGCGGCGCGGCACGCTATTGGCTGGCCCGGCAGCGCCAATTAGAGTTGAGCTGTTAGATTCAAACGGAGCAGGGGCGCGGGAGGAAGCGGGTGGTTAGTCTGCGCGGTTGCCCGTGGGAAGAGCTGGTCCGCTCCGCTCGTTGCCCCTGCCGCCGCCTTCGCTGCCTCTTGCCATGGCCCAGAAGCAAATCTACTATTCCGACAAGTACTTTGACGAGCAGTACGAGTACCGGTACGAGGCTGCGGGAGGGCCGGCCGGAGGCATTAGGAAAGGCGGCTCCTGCCGGGCCTTTCGGAGGGGGGCGGCTTGAGCAGGCGCCTCTCCCGGGGCTTGTGAGACGCCCTCGGGGAGTAAGCGCCGCCGGTGGCGGCGGTGAGCGCGGCCCTGGCCTCCCTGGGGCCAGAGGGGCTCCCAGCCCGCGGGGAGGGGCCGCGCCGTGCCGTGCCGCTTCGTGGTGGGTTTCTGCGTAGCTGTCCGCCTTTCCACCAGCTGGGGGGGGCGGGTGGGTGACGGGGATGCTGCTCTCGGCTGGCCCTTCCCGGACGACCGTTCGGTGAGCCGGCAACGCAAGCCCCAGGCAGCGGGCGCTGAAGGAAGCAGCGGAGGCTAGGGCGGAGCGGCTGCGGCCGAGCTGGGTTTGGGCAGGGCTGGCGGCGGAGAGCGCTCGGCCCCTGCCGGCGAGACCCGGGGGGTGCGGGCGGCCCCATCCGCCCCGGCGGTGGCGCTAGCGCTGTCGGTGCGAGGCCCGGCGGCGGCGGCAGCGGCGGCCGCCCCCGCCCTCCCCGGGCGAGGAGGGCTGGGGCCGTCTGGGCCGCCTCGGGCCCTGCCGCCGCCCTCGCTTAGATGCCCTGAGGAGCTGACACGGGGAACTCGAACCCCTTGCGTTCGGAATGCTCTAGGCAGCCGGGAGTAAGGCCTTGTACTGCCTCAGTCCGAGCGGTGACTGTGGGCGAAGCGTGCATTTTGAATAACGCGTGAGCTCTGAAGGCGGTTCATAAGGTCAGGTCAAAGGAGTACTAACAAATGTATTTCGTCAAGCTTTCGAGACGGTGCTCTATCCGCTAGTTTTCAAAGCTGTGTTCTAGCACCAGTCGGTTCCGGATTGCAACGGATACCGTTTAAGTTCAGTCCTCTATCCTTACTTGGAAGCACCTACTACAAACCGGGATTTTTCTTCCTCTGTGTAGAGATCTGAGGGTCCCTCTTACCAGCTGGCTCTTATGATCTCGAAAACAGGATTGAATGCTTTGCTTTCTATTAAGTGGTAAAGGAGCTTGCAAATGTGGAGAGCAGGTTGTATGTTTCTCCTCAGCTGACAGATCAGGCTCTTAAGTGGTGTTGGTGTGCCATCTTTCTAAATCAGCACTCTTGTCTCTGTGGAAAATATACTGTTGGTTACCAAACACAAAATACAGAGAGTGATGTTATCAATCATTCTAAAAGCCCAAAGTCCTTATTTTTCAAATAGCTGATATGACGGCCAATTGCTAGCAACACATACTTGTACAGAAGTAGCATGGTTAGAGCATGCAGGGGAATTAATATCCTCTAGGAAGCAGGTTGACTGTTTCAATATACAGTTGCATTACAGATGTAATGTTCAGTAGACCACATGATTTTAAAACTGGATTCTGGGACAGTTGCTCCATAATCCAATTAGTGGTCTCTATCAGTCAGCACCCTAGGCTTCTTTATAGGGAATGCTGGTATTCATAACTGAACTTGCTTACTGTCTTTCAATGTAGGTCTGTGCACGTTTTCTGGTTTACACAAGCATTCGTGTATGTAGTATGTGTTTAATAATTAAACTTCTACAGGCATGTGATGCTGCCAAGAGAACTTTCAAAACAAGTGCCAAAATCCCATCTAATGTCTGAAGAGGAGTGGAGACGACTTGGTGTTCAGCAAAGTCTTGGCTGGGTTCACTATATGATCCATGAGCCAGGTAAGCACATCTGAACAGAATTAGATGAACAAAAGAGTCCAAAATGTCAACTGTTTGGTGCTCAACTGAAGTGTGTGTAGTGTGTAATTACTCCTGCTGTGGAATCCAGCTGGAATTCACTACTGAATGTTTAGGCTCCTCTTTTTCTCCTTGCTGTTTTAGCTGTTTGTCAGCAAAGACAACATTACAGCCTTTATTTAAATGTTCACATCCTGCTTCCAGAACTGCAAAATGCTAGCCTTGCCCTTGGTGTGTGTGGTCTACCAGTAAGTAGACAAAACATGCCAGATGGGAAACTGTTCCCTACCTCTGCCTCTAGAAGTAGGCTTCTTGTGAGCTCTTGAATAATGTTAGTATCCCAGTGACTGAACCAAAATTTGTGTAGCAGCATATCTTTAAATCATAAAGCTGACACACCTACTTTTTGTACAAAAACTTAATAGATGCTCATGTAGACAAGGTCCTGTATTAATGCTCTGAAAAGTCTACAGTATAGTTTGAACTCTAGTTATACGGCCTACTAAAAGCAGCACTTAAAACCAGTCTTTCAATTAACGGGATGTGAAGTCCTAAAACTCTGCCAACTAGGATGTACTGAAAACAGCCATTCAAGATGACTTTTTTGTCAGGCTTGTCAGTAGTAACTGGTGATAGATGAATTGCAGTAGCGTGGAGTTCCAAGTTTCTGAAGAACCAGGTAAAGGAGTTGGTGTAACCTTCCAGTGTTTTCCTTACTTGGGCACCTGTGATACTTCAGGCTTTTTTGGAGGAGTTTACAATTAAGTCAGATCAATAATAATGTAAGGTGGCTGTATTAACTGAAGTGCCTTTTGTTGGTGCTTGACACTACGTGCCTAACAAGTACAGCATCAGCAGTTTGTTAGCCTAAGTTACAGTAAGAAAGCTCATCAAATAGCCTAACGTGGAGAGACAGACTTAGTACCAGTACTGACTAAAAATACTCTGGTTTTTTCCAGTACTTCCTTCCTGTGAGTGTCTTACGTTTATGATACTGCCAACCAGTATAAAACTTTCAAAAGCACCTGTTTGACTGTTGTAAGGTTACTGCAAAGTTGGTCTGTTAATACTACATATGGGGCCATATTAATCCATTTATTATTTGACAGCGAGCTTCAACTATTGTTCAAGACGTAAATAGAAGAAATCCCTGTAATGAAGACTTAGGGGACAGATTGACAGTGTTCAGTTTTATTTCCACAGAACCGCATATTCTTCTCTTCAGAAGACCTCTTCCAAAGGATGAACAGAAATGAACCATTGTCTATAAATCTTCTCTTGAATCTTCTGGAACTATGTATATGAGTGTATATAAGTTGGTAGTATTCAGTGAATACTTTTAAATGTACAAAACATGCATCCATACCTGTGCATGAGCTGTATTATTCACAGCAACAACGCTCAGTCAAATGCAATTCCAAATAGGCTGCTATCTTGTTCTAAGAGTGATTAATATCTTCTTTACTGTTACTGTAAGTGCCTCTGGCTTTTAAGTTACGTCTTAATTAAACTTTGTGTGGCATGTTCTGACTAGAGGATCACTTGTTACCTGTGTTCAGTAAATTTTGCACTCCAGCTGTTCTGCTGAAGTGTAGCATGTTTGAATCCAGTGCCTCACTTGTTCAGTAGTAGGCATAAAGAAATAAATTGGGTTTGATGCTTTATAAAACCTAAGTGTCCAGCGTTCTAATTCACCTGACAAAACATGTCTAACATGCTAATCTGAAGTAGGTACTTTTAACTTGGGGAACCTCTTTTGTTTCTCTGCAAGAGTTGTTTTGCCCTACAGGCTGAAGTTCCTAACCCTGATTTGAATTGGGAGCTGCAGGCAACATGGAAAGAAAGCTGGCAGTGGTAGGCAATACTCAGAGTAGCTTCTGCCATGCTCAAATTATGGGACTCTGTAGTTGTTGTAGGTTATAATGGGATTAATTATTCTGCAATGGCTACTTGTCATCCTACTTCTCGTGGGGTGTCCTGTCCGGTGATGGGATGCGAGGGAATGTCTTAATGCTGCATCAGGGGAAGTCCAGATTGGGTGTTAGGAAAAAGTTACTCAGTGAGGGGGTGGTCAAGCACTGGAACAAGCTCAGTGGGGATGTGGTCATGGCCCCAAGCCTGTTGGTGTTAAAGAAATGTTTGGACAATACCTTAAAGATACGGTTTAATTTTGAGGTTGCCCTCTGTGCAGGCAGAAGTTGGGACCTGGTCCTTGTGGGTCCCTTCCAATGCAGGCTATTCAGTGATGACTTGGTATAAACCTGTCTGAAGGTATTAAGCAGTACTTAATATATGATGGAGATATTTTTATGATTCCTGTCTTGCTTCCTGTTTTTTCTGGGAAGCTAGCTTGTACTCTGTGTAGGCAGAAGTGTTGTCAAAGTAAGCTGAGTGTACTTCATCTGACAAAAGCAGCTGCTGGTTGTAGGACAGTGTGAACTCAGTTTCCTCACCATATGGAAAGTCAGGGCTAACTGAAACTCTGCTCAGTCCTTTTTTAGGAAGCCATGTGCCAGCAAAGGTAAGCTGCTGGATGGACTTGATCTGACAAGTAACAGATTGTATCAAAATGGTCACTGTGGCCTCTTGGGACACTATACTACCAGCCACACGATCAGATTTTTTTTGAAAAGGTGCTTCAGTGTATGTGGTGTTTGGGTAACTCTGTATAGTACCAGCGGTTGTGTCTGGTTCATTTCAAATGCAAGCTAGCATTACAGCTTGTGTTGTGTAGGACTTTGAAGACCAACAACAACAGGAAGGTCTGCATGTAGTTTAACTGACAAAGTACAGGCTCTCCCTGCGTAATGTGTGGTTGTGATTAAGGCCCTTATGATGATGGACAGAGGTAAGTAACCTGCCACATCTGGTGAGGAAAATGACCCCCGTGGCCTTTCCTCTAAAGCTGGAAGAGATGTCTGTATCAGTGGTGGTCAAATGGTCTGTAACAAGCTCTCGGTGCTGAAGTGCAGGACTTTATATGCCCACCCCTCGGCGTGGGGCTCTCCGAGTGTCAAGCAGACGCCTTCATGACAAGAACCATCGCCAAGAACCTTGCTGAGCTGTGCTGAAGCCGTGCTTTTCCTCAGGGCTTCAGCACCAGCGTCCTGGGTGTTGTCTTGTGATGCCCCCGCTGCCACGGGTGGTCCTTAAAAGGCTTTCTGCGGAGCTGTCGCCCGCAGGTGCCGCCCTTTATGTTCTCCAAGCCCTTCTCCGGGGGGGGGGGGGCGCGGGCGTGTACCGCTTCCCTCAGCTGCCGGCCCGGGGCCGGGGCCGCTCGCGGTGGCAGGGCTCGCTGCCTCCTCCGGCTCCTCGCCGCGGGGCCGGGACGGCGCTGGGCGCGGCCGCCCTTCTCCCCGCCCCCTTCCCTCGGCGGCGGCGTCATCGCGGCGCGCCGCGGCGCCGAGCCCGAGGTGGCAGTGAAGCGGGGGGGGCGGCGGCCCGCCCGCGCCATGTCAGCGGAGGGGCGGCCGGGCTCGGGCCGAGGCGGCGAGGTAAGGGCGGCGGCAGCTCCGCGCAGTCCCCCGCTTCCCCTCCACACCCCCGTCCCCCGTCCCCCCCCCCCCCCCCCGAGTCCTGCCGGCCTGCCGCCTAACGGCGATGCGGAGCCGCCTTCCCCCGCCAGGCGCGGGAGCGGCGGGCGGCCCGCCTCGGCCCGCAGCCTCCCCGGGGCCCGCGGCCGGCTGCCTTTCTCTCAGGTGGCGGCCGGCGCCTGCCCGCGCAGGGGCGGCTGCGTGGGGCCCCGCCGGGCCGAGCGCTCGGGCGGGGCGGGTGAGGAGCCCCGCGCCTTGAGTCAGCCCTTGGTTCAGGGCGGGGGAGCGGAGCCCTTCTGGGAGGGCAGGACCGGGGCGGGGGCAGCTCAGGTTGGTGCACGGCGAGTGGCTTGCCAGCCCCCGGAGGGGGGGGGAGCGCCGTCATCCCTTCCAGGGAGCTCAAGTGTGAAAACCGCGTCCTGCTCGGAGCGGAGGGTCTGCTGCCAGGACCGCCGGGCATCGCGGTCGCTCTAAGATGGGTGCGCAAGCTCTGACCGGGGACGGTGGCGTTGCGTTGCCCAGGGACTCAACCTCCTGGTCGGGCCCCGGGGGTCTTTAAAGTTAGTGGTGAGCCTGCAGTCACAGTCGCCTCCTGTGGTACATACAATACGTGTTTAGTGAATGAGGTATTCCCAGTAGTTGTTCAACAATGCTTTGCCTTAATTATCTCCCACGCTTATGCGTTTCTCATATATTAGCGTACTCAGCTGTGCCTGTTTCACGTTTTATTTTGTCACTGTTACAGCGGATGTTCGTGGTGTGTTTGGATCTGCGTGGTAAATTCAGAAACGGAAGAGTTTGCAGTTACTTGTAATTTACTTTAGGCTGCCGGAGCTCTTCAAATGTTTATGATACAAGTGACTGCAGAGCTACTAGAGGATGCAGGGAGTCCAGTTTATATGCTCAAGCATTGAAATTACTGTCCAAATATTTTCAAAAGCCTTGTGTGTTACTCGGTTATCGAAATTTGCTTCGACAACTGAAAAAATCCCAGTTTTCATGTGGTGTGTCAGTTACCCCCAAAAACAGAGTCAGCTGTAGGAATGACTTGTGCCATGTATTAGGGTGAGTAAAGCTGTGTAACGCTCTAAAGGCAATAAATACTTAGAGTCTTATTTCAGTGTCCTTCCATAGGTACATATCCAGTTTAAGTGGATGGTAATTCAGAACAAATGGAAAATCCATTTTAGTAGATTTGTGTTGTGCCAGAAATGAGAAGTCTATATAGTTATTCATTCAGACAGACTACCTTAAAATATAGACGTACACAAAGTCATTATTGTTACATGCTTCCAGAGTCTGATTTTATGGTAGTGCTGGTGTATGTTATGCGGTTTAGCTTACATTGTTGCAATCTAAAGTAAGACTTTGTATATTAGCATTTACTGCATCTTGTGTTAAGCAAGCCTCTGTCCTCTCCGTAACTGACCTTTGTGAGTATTTAATGATAAATGTGGTTATTAAGTAACTTTCCAGAGCATTTGCGTTTCTGTTAGAATGCCTTGGTTTTACTTCTCCCTCTTTCCTCCATTGTCGTTTGGTGAGCTTTATTGTTTTGCATGTTTTGTTAGAAAAGACCAAACTAACGCTTTGCTATGACAGTTAAATGCACAAGGATGAGTATTTTTCACTTGCAACATTAATCTCCAAATGCATGTAGCCAAAAAACGTTTTGTTTCTCAGGTCATCAAGTTGTCAGCAGAGGTCAAACCATTTGTTCCAAAACATGCGGCGGTAACCGTGGCATGGTCAGAACCCTCAGAAGCATGTGTCTTTCCTAGGTACTTAACTACATGCTACCCATTTGTTCAGGAACCATCTTTGGATAAGTATGTATATTTTCTGAATTTTTTTTTGGAGGGGGGGGTGTGGTTTTTAACCTTCCAGTTTTGGACGTTGAATACTCTTGTCAAGTCAAAGCTCTGATACATTAATATTCTAACTAGAAATGCTTGTGCATTGTCTTCATGATTTAGGTTTTTGCATTTATGTTATTTGGGCATATATCTGGTACCTTTTCTCTTGCTTCCAATCGCCTGTATTGTTACAGAGCATTAAGGAGGATTTGTTGCCTGTAATGGCTTGTTTGTGCTCTGGAAGGAGCTGAATCCAGTCCTTTGGTGAAGGAGTGGTTGAGTTATGACAAGTCTGGGGTAAATATAGTCATATAAAAGGAACAGGAAGATCCTTCAAGAAGGTTTCTCGTGCTGTAAAACATTTAAATAATGTATGGGGCTCTTCCTGGATCTCCTGTCCAGAACCCGTGCATCCCTAGAAAGGCGGTTTTAGTAAGAATGCTACAGGTTTCTAAAAGTTTTTTTCTAATAAGGCCTGAAAAAAAAAGGTATTCGTGATAGACTCGTAAAAGCATTGTTAGTCCCAGAGCAAGCTAGAAAAAAGCCTACATAGCAGGATAGGAAATAATCGAGTCTTGTGATGTTACATAGTTCTCTAGTTGCTTTCGAGCTTCTCAGAACTCTAAGCCTTGGATTGACTGCAATTACTGCAAAGTTATTGGTGCGTCCTAACAAGTTCAGTTAGAGCCTTAGCAAACACATTCATTGTAGGCCTTCATTTTATCCTACAGGAAATCTCAGTATTTTCAACCCATTTTGATTTGTAATAGAAATTTAACATTGAGGTGAGTACGGCCTGATCTATGCATTAGAAAAAACACAGCATTAGCATTAAAAAATAAAAAAAAAAAAGGCACCAGCAATATTCTGATGAATGTTTTGCCTTGTTGGGACTGAGCCATACTTACTTTTTTTACTCTTATTTGTTACTTTCCTTCTCTGAGCGTAAACTATGATTGTAAGAGTTCTTTTGACTACAGTCTATCAGAATTGCAACAGGCAGTAAGAAATGTGTTACCTGAAGTCTCTTGTTCTGATGGGAAAGTTTCTCTGTTTTTTATTATATAGCCAAGATTCACATGTTGGCCTGAGAAATTTCTTTTCTCCCTAATCAAATTTGGATCGTGGCATATAGTTTCTGTACAAAGTATGGGAGGAAGTTGGAAGGGAACTTTGAGTATACATTTGAAGGAAAAAAGTCATGCCCCAGACATGTTGTATTTTCATAAACTGTGATGGTTAAATGCAGGTCAGTTAATGATTATCTTATACTTCTGTGTTGTAGTTCATACATGTCTTATACCTCATGAGATGCTGTACTTCTAATTTGTTATTATGGCATTTTAAGACAGGTTTTACTCTTTAATGTTTGTATTTTTGCAGTCAAGTATTTAATGCGTATCATGTAGTTATACTGTGCTTTTCATTTGTTTCACAAGAAAAAGCCTACCGAAAATAAGTACAAAGAATCTTGATAACCTTAAACAGAAATGAGGACTATAACTGCAAAGCAGACTAGTGAAACAGATAACATCTGTGTTTTAAAATATTTGCTAAACTGCATGTTTTCCAAAACAAAATTATTTTTAAAGCAGTTTATGAGAGAGAGTAAATACTTAATTGAAGTAACATGGAACAGTTCTCTTTTGAAATATAGCTTTCTTGTTAAACAAATTCTTCAGCCAGGGAATGGTGTGTTTATCTAGGCAATAAGTATATGCTGAAGATTTGCCCTGGGATGACTTCTCATCTCTTTCTCAATGTCCATCACATAGTGTTCTGGGAGATCCTGCCTTCCGTGAATACTCCAGCTGCTCTTACTCACCTGATGTTGTTTCAAATGTATATCCTGTAGCTGGCTCACAATATCATTCTAACAACTCAACACACTGTAATGGTTCAGGAATAGTCAGTGAATCTGCTGAGCAAACGTATCCAATCAGACAAGAGAGTAAGAATCTTTCAAAGGTGAGCAAATACATGGGTTTTTTTTAATTAAAATTAAATTTTTATTTTAAATCAATCTTTTTGTATTTTTGGTTCATTTTTAAAAGTGAATAATCACTCTCTGTTCTTGTAGTGATAATGAATGGCATTTAAAGAGCATGGTAGTAATGTGCCCAACTTCAGATTTCAAAAAAGTTCATGGAATTCTACAGTTCAAATTTATACAGTTTTTCAAGCAGTGTTTTTGGAACATGAGGGGAATTCAGTTCTTTTTCCTCAGAAAGCACCAGAGGCGGCAGGGGGAGACCATTCATTTGTGAACTATGCTTTCCTTTGTTCACTATTTGGGCTTGGGGGGAGGTGGGAAGGGCTTTTTTTTGAGCCCCATGGCAGCTTCCGTTAACCAGAGTTAAGAGAGACCTGGTGGCTGTAATCAGCTATGTGGCTGATAAGTGATGAGACCACATCTGTTGTTGAAGGGTTTCCACGACCTGCCACAGGTAGAAAACAATCCACAAGAGAGTAGGAACTTGTATTGGTGTGGAGAGGGAAGAAAGGTTCATGTTAGAAATGTTCTCTTTCAGTCAAAAGTAAAACAGATGTTTGGTAAACATCTGTCATCTTTTTGTGTGTGCCTGTTTGGGAATAAATTTCCTGAAACTTGGATAATATTTTCAAACAAAAAATAGGCAAACTCCTCAAAATATAAAAATCAGGGGGAAAAAATCAAATGTGTTATTAACTCATTTCCCTCTGTGGTTAGACATTGTGTCCCTTGTATTTGTAAGGCTGTTGTTGTTTCCAACAGGTTCAAGTAATCTGTTCTCCAGTCACATTCTTCTGGTGGACCTTACTCCCTAGGCAGAGACCTGGTAACTTCACTGTGGTCAAGCCTGTGTAGAGGAAGTTGTAAGATCAGGTCCTAAGCATGCCTTACTAGACATAAGATAACAAAGGCTAGAGACCTAAAGTTAGTAGTTTTCTTGCTAAGAGAAAAATTAAACACTGAAGCTGTCTGGGGAGATTATTAGCTTAGTGTTAGCACAGGTGATGTAATATGAAGAAACATAGTTTAGCTTCCGGGAGGAGTTCTGTGGTCTTTGTAGGGGCTTCGCCTGAGCTGTGTACTGTTTGACAGTCTTTTTGTCATTGTTCCCCATCATTTGTTTTTTTGTGAGCTTGAAGATAAATGATTGATCTTTGCAGCTTTGCATTAATTTGATCACATCTCCTAAAGCTTTAATAATTTAGCTTTGGAGGTCAGGAAATGCCTTGGCCTCCCACCCAAGAAAATAATGTTGCTGCCAGATGTACTTTGAATTTAGTCCAGCATTCTGTAATCAGAAGGAGTTAAGCCACTCGTCTAGGTCAATACATTATACTTTGCATAGATGCAAGCCTCGTGCATGTTCTTTGCCTGCTGTACTGATACCTAAGCCCAGCTCTGCCAGGCTGTTTCTTGCAAGAATCACAAGGCTTTCAGGACTTGACAGTATAGCTGAATGTGTTTCCTTTATTGGGATCATATAGGTGTATTTTTTCTAATTACTTTATGTCTGCTCAAAGTGTTTGGATGTTGTGTTGCCTAGTTTTGCCCATAATACGTAGTTTAGACAAAATATTGGAATGCTTTTAAGATTTTAGCCCTATTCTAGAAGAAACTCAGTTTTAGAAGATAAGACTGGATGATTTAAACTATTGGAAATACTCTGATAATGAGATCTTAAAAGTACAGTTGTCTAGAAACATGGAATATAATCCCTCTTGCTTGGGCTATAATACGTGCTAAACATGGCACAGTTAACAAGGTAGATAAAATTAAATAACAAATCTCTAACTGGCTGGTCCTGTTTTTATTGATTATTTGTGGTTATGGTATACTAACTACTTAATGTTATATTAACTTGATAGTCAAGCTTCAGATGCAGAGGTACTTAACTGTAACTCAAGTTAAGGCAAACTTGATGACTTTACAAAGTTCAAGTAAAATCAACTAAATGTCACAAATACTTGCAGCAGAGGAGATCAAAAGAGGGTGAGAAAAAATTAGACAAGAAAAGGCATGATGGAGATGACTCTTCTGTCAGAATTGTGAACAGGACTTCGTTCCAGACCTCCGCATGCAGCAGAGATTCTGTGAAGCCAGGTACAAATGTGTCATTTGGTTAGAAGCACATCAAATAGACATAAAATGGTTGACTGTGCTATATCCTTCAGTTTGTGACCAAGTTTCTAAATCTAGAATAATTAAGGAACAGGATTTCTTTCCTGTGTGACTTTTTGACAAGGCGTGGTGACTTAGGTCTTTTTGCTGATTGAACAAATTCTTGTAAACTGATAGGAAAAATTTCCTAAGCAAGCATCTGAATTTACAGTTGCTTGTTGAGTCAGTGTTGTGTATGCACATTGGTTATAATTGGTAGCTTGTTTTTTTAATATGAGCTATGTGTAGCAATAGTTCTTGTGATGATTACTGTAGTTATGTCAACACGTGTACTATAAAACATACCTAGAAATGATCACAAGCAAGTTTAATTATTTAGACTTGACATGCTTTATTCAGACAGGTTCAATAAAACTACAAACAAGAAGTCAACTCAAACTTCAAAACCAGAGTCTCTTCCTGTACCCACATTTGAAGCTACCATTCTGGATTTCCACAAGTCACAGAGTTTGGGAAGCAGTGAGATATTGAATGTACAGCATAAAAGTGGACCAGTGTGTGCAGCGGAAAGTAACATTGCGTGCCTTAGTCAACCACAGATGTCTCTTTTGTTGAATACAGAGGTTAGCTGATGCTTTCATGTTGCAGAACTCGTAAAAATAAAACTTGTCTAAAGTTCAGGCATTTCTGAATGCAAGTATTTTTCATTCAGTATGGTAGTTTAAGACCTGTTTAAGTACCTTGCAAGCAAGGAGTTTTGGAGGTAGAGGTTTTATGGTTCTTTTAGATGGTGGTGTCAGCGGTTGATGTCTGCTCTTTTAGCCTTTCTCACTATTCTTTCCTTGTCTGTGCTGCCAGTAGATAGGGGAAAGCTAAGTATGGTTAGAATTTAGATTGGTACTGCTATGGTCTAGACTTCTAGCTTGCCTATACGGAGTACATATGTTCCTGAGGTTTCTTAATAGCTTCTTGTTTCTTTCTTGCCTGGAAATAATAGGTAGGCAGTCACTTCTCCGATAGTTTTAACAGATTTAAAAAAAAAAAAAAGGTTGGAGTATTGTACTTAATTGCTTTGTGCTGAAGATTAAAAATGAGAAGCTGAATTCCAGAAGGAGGAAAAAATATTATTAAGGCATAAGCATTTAACTTTATTCTTCTTGATTTTCTTGGTTCCCTATTTGTTAGTAAGTACAATACTGACACATTTAGCAGTATGTTACGTATATTGAATCAGAGTTTTCAACAGTGATTAAAGATTAATATTTTTGAAGGATCCAAACAGCATAATATTTCCATTGCCTCTGCGTGGAAAACTGCCTGTGATGGAAAAAAGACCTTTCTGCTGTCATCTGGATTTCCTTTTTCATTGCTAGTTTGAGTTTGATGATGGACTTTGTTTTTAGTGTACTTGGAACATTAAAACTTTTTCTTGTTAGTTCTTAGAATCATTGTTTGGATGCTTTTCTAAAATGTAAGAAGGCATCATCTTGCTTGTACAGCAGTGCAGGGGCATCTGCTTGGTCGTTCCACTAAGAAAAGCAACAAAATTCCCTACATTTTTATCTGTGCATGGGTTGAGGATTTTTTAAGTTATGGGGGGTTTTATGTTTAGCTTTGTTTAGGTCAGTGATTTTAATCCTACTTTTGTGATACCTGACTGTCTATTTTACAGGAAAGTACTTCTGCAGAAAGCAAAGCTTCATCAAAAACTTTAGATGAAACAGTAGCCACCTTAATTCCCTCTTCATTTGATGGTAGAGGTAAGTGCTCCAGACAAATTATTTGCCTGTATTTCAACTGCTTGCATCTCATCACTTTGGAAAACTAAGGTGTTCTAAGAAGCTGTTAATGTGTAAAGTAAGAAAGGAATTAAACAGCAAGCTCATTACAAAAGGAAATAAAAACAAACGAATAAAGCTGTATCAGTTTCTTCCAAATGAGACGACCACTTACAGCTCATTCTTTCTTATAGATTTCATCAGCAGATAAAAACTGGGATTATCTTCCTTCTCTGTTTCATTCATGCTCAAGTGCAAATGTTGCTGTAGTTGCTTACCAGGTTGTTTAAGAGGAGAGAAAGTAATGCATATTGATAATTGGAAGTCTGTTGAGTCATTTTCAGATTTTTTTTCAAGAATAAATGAGAGGTAGAGACCTGATCCATCTTGATAAGAAGATTTGTTTTAAATAGCTGGCAGTCTCAAGTCTAGTATGTACCTAAAAATTACTCTGTGGCATATGTTATTTCTGTCAAGTCTGTTAAGGAAGGAGAGCTATGGAGAACTGTGATGCTGAAATATCCCTTTTTTTTGTTTACCAGTTGTCTGGGTGTGGGGATGCAGAACTTCTTTTTCTTTTTCTTTTTTTTTTTTTTTTTTTTTAAATTGCCACAAACTATCAAGTGGCTTGTTTCAAGTGAGTACTTAAACTTAACTGAAATACTTAAATCCAGAACTGAAAAAAGGTTCTGTTCAGCAGGACTTTGTCTTGGAGGCATCACATGCATTATGCATTGAATTGTCTTAAGTGTCTGTCATGGTTTAACCCCAGCCAGCAACTAAGCACCATGCAGCCGCTCGCTCACTTCCCCCCCCCAACCCAGTGGGATGGGGGAGAGAATCAGGGCAAAAAACAAGTAAAACTCGTGGGTTGTGGTAAGAACAGTTCAATAGGACAGAAAGGACGAAAAATAATAATGATAATAATAACAATAAGAAAATGACAATAGTAAAAGAATTGGAATATACAAAAAAAGTGATGCACTATGCAATTGCTCACCACTTGCTGACCGACGTCCAGTTAGTTCCGAAGCAGTGATCTACCCTTCCCCAGCCAGGTCCCCCCGGTTTATATACTGGGCATGACGTCACATGGTATGGAATACCCCTTTGGCCAGTTTGGGTCAGCTGCCCTGGCTGTGTCCCGTCCTAACTTCTTGTGCCCCTCCAGCCTTCTTGCTGGCTGGGCATGAGAAGCTGAAAAATCCTTGGCTTGGTATAAACACTACTTAGCAACAACTAAAAACATCAGTGTGCTATCAACATTATTCCCATACTGAATCCAAGACTTAACACTATACCAGCTACTAGAAAGAAAATTAACTCTATCCCAGCTGAAACCAGGACAGTGCCTCTCACTGGATTTCTGTGTATACACAGACACACACCAGCCTGGACAGTTCAGTCCTTACCTTCCCACTAACTTCAGTAAGGATTCAGAAAGGACAGGTTAACCTGCTGAAGTGTGTTGAGGGGCCCTCCAAAGATAAAGTTATTCCAGAAGCTTTAAAGTCATCTGATAATGTTTTCTCCTTAAACACTGTCCTTGGTTCCCAGAATAAAGTGGCAGTTTGTGGTGGGTTGATCTTGGCTAGTGGGCAGACTCCTACCCAGCTGCTTTCTCTCTCTCCCTCCTCAGCAGGATAGGGGAGAAAAAAAGGTTTAAAAGCTTGTGGGTCAAGATAAGGACAGGGAGATTACTCACCATTTGACCATCACAGGCAAAGCAGACTTGACTTGGCAAAGATTAATTTGTTGCCAATTAAAAATAGAAACAAAAACAAAACTAAAAAACTTTCCTGCAACCCTCTCTTCTTCCCAGGGTCATCCTTACTCCTTCATTCCCGACTCTTCTACCTTTTCCTGCCCCAAGCGGCACAGGGGGATGGGGCCTGTGGTCAGTTCATAACAGCTCCTCTCTGCTGCTCCCTCTTTTGCAGGGCTGCAGGGGGACAGCCTGCTCCTCCACCATGGTCTTCTCCAGGGGCTGCAGGGGAGTCTCTGCTGTGGTGCCCAGAGCACTTCTTCCCTCTCCTTCTTCACTGACCTTGGTGTCTGCAGGGTTGTTCCTCTGACATTTTTTCTTACCCTTCCCTCTCAACTCCTGCACAGCGTTTTTTACCCTTTCTTAAATATGTTATCACATAGACACCACTAGCATCGCTGATGGGCTCAGCTGTGTCTGGCAGTGGATCTGTTTTGGAGCTGGCTGGGGCTGGCAGTGTCCGTCTTCTCACTGAGGCCACCAAAGCAGCCTCCCCCCACTACCAAAACCTTGCCATGTAAACCCATAATGCTATTTAGTTGTTCAATGAAAGTTTTTCTCATTCTTAAAGAAAAATTTAGATTTTGTTCTGTATTTGCTGTGTGTTAAGAATACTTACAAAATTAATTGTGAGTTCTTTCAAAACATTGATACTTCTGAGTGGTAGCGGGTGAAATTCCTGTGCACTGAGGCACATTAGGAAGTCTTTCAGCTGGTACGTATGTCTATAAAACTGGAAAGTTTTTAGGAAGTAGAAAATACTGATGTGGCCTTGTATGTCAAAACTGTATGAATGAGATAAATATTTAAGGAATTTTGCATATAAATATAGCAGAAGTTCATTATTTTAAAGAAAAGTAGCTTAGAAAATTAGCATGGAATTATTTGTATGTAGTTAGTATGACACAATATAGATTTCCAATTATAATTTAATTGGGCTAAATGCATGTATATAGTGCTAGACAATATATAGAGTAGTTAAAGTTCTAGAAAGCTTTCTGGAGAAATTAATTGTATGAGTGTCTTATTTCAGTCCTTCCTCTGAAGGAGTATGGTGCTACTCTGTATTTGCTAGTTGTTGATTAATTCATTACAGATCCTTTTGAATACTTGAGAAATATTTTTGAGACATCTTCGTATATCACTTTTTTCCCCAGCGGCATTTCCTGAAACACCTGCAGATGGCTCTGCTCAGCCACATGTGTCTTGGGCTATGGTACTTTCACAGCCCCCAAAGAAAATTGTGTCATCACCAGCATCTGAAGGTCTTTCCAGAGGCAAAGGCAAGCAGGATAGTGAAGCAAAGGTACTTGAGAATTGTCTGCTCTAAACTAATTTCTGTCACTGTGTGATTGTGTCTCTTGATGTGTGAGACATGCCATTTTTTTCCTAGGCTCTGTACAGTGTCCACTTCTAATGTAGCTTGTAAGAAGTAATATAAAGTTACCTTGTCCTTATTAGAATTTTTCTTCTCTTGTAGTGGAAAAGAATAACAAGATGTCAAAAAGACAGTGCTACTCCAGCAACACGAACTTCCAACTTTTAGGCTGGACATTTTTCAAATTCCTGACCCTCAGAATGAGACATGAAACATGGAACTCTTGCCTTATTTGGGTGGATATTTCCTATTGAAATCTCAGTAGTCCCAATACATTCTGATAACCGTGCAATGTGATTCAAATGAAGAGTTTTTGCAGTAGCTTTGAATTTCTAAGAGATCTTACATTTTCCTTGTCCACTTAATGTCCTAGCCTGGATTGATTAAGATACCCTTTAGTTGCTTAAGTGTGGTCACTTGCATTTGTTTTGGTAGGTGGTATTGAAATAAATCAATTTCTGATGGTCTCGCCTTGTGATTTTTTTTCAGCAGTCAGAAACAAAAAATGATGTTAGCGAAACTGAGCCTGAAGAAGGGTCAGAAAAGAAGAAAAAAAAGAAGAAAAAGAAGAAAAAAACAAAGTCACCCACTGATGTAGAGAAACCTCAAAATGAACCTACTAAAGTACAGGAACCACCAAGGATTGAGGTATAGTGAAGAGGGGTTTTTTATTTTTCTTTTAAGTGTTATGAGTGTATTGGAAGACCAGATGTTAACACAGCTTTGTACAAATTTAAGTTCAAATCCCATTTGTAGAGAATATTGGTTCAAGTCCGTTTCAGTTGAGATGTTTGTCAGAAGTTACTGGTAGGGAACAGTTGTGCCTTTTGACTTACCACGTATTCAGTGAGGACAGAGGAGTGCAGAAGAGACTTAGGAGCAATTGGAGTGATGCGTTTGAGAGTCTGGATATTAACACATAACAATAAAAGTCAAATTTCCTAAATTAAAAATATTCTGTAATAACTGTTGCAGAAAGCAAAGTGCACAAGGGACAGGGAATATACTGGGTACCATAGTGTGCCACAATTTTAAAGAATGTGGTGCTGGTATTAAAATTCTACCCATCTTACATCTGGAAGCAATTTCTATGTAACACAGTTGTCACTGCCTACATTCCTGATTGTTAATTCCAGTTATTTTTCAAATCCATATAGCTGTAATATGCATATTAGTATTTTGATACTTTTGTGTATCAGTATCATGAAGGCTTTACTCGCCCACATTAGAGAATTTTTGTATGGTCCATGGTTTAACAGTGCTTCATTGAAAGCCCAGTATTGTACAGCACTATGTACATGTGTTGATTTATATGTTTGATCTAGTGTATGTAATTTTCAGTCTCTGAAATGACAGCATAAAGAAGCCTTCCTGGCTGGCTTCTGTTCTGTACATTTTAACATGGAACATGGAGCCAAACTGTGGCTACACATTCTTTTCATTGTATGGTTCATTGTCCTGGAGCAGCACAAGAAATGACTGTTTACAGACTTCTTTGCTAGAGAATTACGGGTAGAATTGAAGATCTGCAGGTTCTTTAGCTCATGAGAACATCCCCGTTTTTACTATATGCTGCCATAGAATGTCTGACCTGTGAATGACCTACCATCTAAACAGAAAGAGAATGACAGGAGTTGTGGAAAATAGTAGGAAGATAATGGTACTACTAAAGACAAAAATGGGAATAAAATGGCATAGAATCATAGGCATTGCAGTGAAATCTGTGATGTGGATGCAGGATCTGTTGTGGCAGCGGGGGACAGCATTCAGACCCTCCTGATTTACTGGGAATGCTTGTGGGCTCATCAGTTTGAAAAATGGGTGAGACACTTGTATGATGCTCTTGAAATAGAAAAGCATGAAGGGATCATACACACATAACTTCTGGCACCCAGGAGATTTAAGAAGGTTCTGCTACGTGCAGCAGCTCACTGGAGCAGTATGTTGGATTGCTTACTAGTTTTATAAAAGTCACTCATATATAGACATTGTTAATGAGCATAAATGGATGCAGCTGGGGAAAAGCAATCCTGTTTTTCCATACATAGTGATAGGCCCTGAGTTAGGTATTTTCCCTGAGGGTAAAAAAATTGAAGCTGCTATCGATAACCAGGTCAGTGCTAGTAGTACTGGTCAAACATGCAAACAGTGCTGGGAATTATTAGGAAAACAGAAAACAAAATGGATTGTGACCATACATAAATCTAGGATGTGTCTGATCTGAATATAGCATGGATTTTGTTTTCTTGTGTCTCCCTCACTCCTTAAAAAAAATACATACTTGAACTAAAAAAGGTAGACAAAAGGCTTCAAAAATAATCAAAGGTATGAAGCAATTTCTGTGGGATGCAAGACTGAATAAACTAGGTCTTCTCAGTCGGTAAAATAGATGGCAAAGTGGGAATCAGAAGTGACAAGGAAATAAAAAAGAAATTATTTGATCTTTCTCCTAATTTTGTTTGATGTCATCGGGTTCTTACAGGTGATGAGCTAAGAGCAAATATAAGGAGGTTTAACTCCACACTGAGTGGTAGATTTTAATTACGCGTGTTGCTACAGGATGTTGCAAATGCCAGAAATTTATATGAATTCAAGAAGTGATTGGACAGACTGAAATAAAAATTTATTGCAGTGAGGGCTGTTTAAATGGAAGGTACTGCCTGTGGTTCAAGATGTCCCTAAGCTGGAAGAGTATGTTTGTGAAACATTTTTCCCTTTCTTGCAGTTGTCTTTTGTCATACTTCCAAGGTTCTTTAAAAATAGTTCATTGAATGAGGTGCGTCTGTCCTTATGCTAGAGCTTCCTAGCTTGGGCTGTTCAAATGATGTCTTTTGGGCTGCAGAAGAAGTGTTGGTGTGTTCAGTAGTATTGTATCACTGCTAAAAAGGCCTCTTGGAAAGTGGGAGGAGAAGCAACTGAATGAAAACCACACTAGTGCATCAGGATCATTATGATTGAGATAGCGGATATAAGGTGACCAGTGTAGAGCAAGCTTCAACCTGTCTGCACTTAGTTAATCTGGAGTCCGGATAATGTATCTTCTGCTAATAAAATCTACTTTTGTGTCTAAACCTACATAATCACTTGAGTGATTTATCTGTTTATTTCCATACTGTAGTCAAGAGTTACTACCCTTTTGCCTACCCTTTTTGTTATTCACCACTTGCATGTTTAAGGCAGAATTGCACAGCTGGAGACTGTACTGGAAGAAGAGGGAAGTTGTTTGCAAGGCTGTTAAATGATCTGAAATACACTCCTTTAGGAGCCATTTACCTCTAATTATTTGTATCAGCTGACAGCAATAACAAGCTGGTGTTGGAAGCATTTCTCTTGTAAGCTGTTTCAGCCCTGGATTAGCTGCTGCATAGATGACTTAACCATTGTAGTGCTGGTTAGAATTGGTGGCACTGCACATGGGTTCTGAATTTTTGTACAGTGAAACAAATTATGATGAATGTTTCATAAGCAGGGAGAAAATAATTTGAATGTAGGAAAATCAGTTTTGAGAATATGGACTTGATAGTTCTTATGAAATGATCTTCTGATTTATTTGTTTAGGATGCTGAGGAGTTTCCTGATCTGGCAGCTGCTTCTGACAGGAGAAACAGGCTAGGATCTCAGAAATCATCATTTACTCCTTCTGTCAGAAAGCAATCTGAAGTAAGTAATCTTGCGAGATTATGTGAATGTTAAGAAAATAAGCAGGAAAAGACTGCAAGTTTTAAATGAGACTAAAGGTGGAATTCTTTTGACTAGATGTAGGTGCTTATGATGTGGGGTTCTGCCCATGGCAATCCCTGTAGGTACTCTGTGGACAGTGAAGAGCTATTCACTGTATTCAGTAGATTCATATCATTTCAAAGGGGATACCTTTTTGGTCTCTGAACTGCTGCCTAAACTCTGGGCTGTTAATTCTGACAGAGACCTCTGTTGTGGATACTTGAAGTTAGTTGAGAGGAATTGTATTTATGTAGTTTATTTTTGTACAGGTAGTGTTCGAGTTTAATTTTGCATTTCATAAAAATAATACTAAGACTGTCAATTTCTGCCTTTGCTGTTTGTTCATATAATCACATTTCAAGGGCATCTGAACAGCGTAACACTTTGTTCTCAAGCCATGCAAGTGTAAGAATTTGAGTCCAACATAAATTATAAATCTGAGCCATTTCTGTTTTACATGACTGAAATAAATCCCAAGGATTAATTTGGAAATTCATTCAATATGGGAATGAATCCCATACACATATCACAAGCATTGGAAATATGATTACTTTTGCAAAGCAAATAACATAAATACTAAAGGTGAAATTCCAGGTTTCTGTTTCTTCAAACCTAGTTTTGCTGCTAGAAATTTTTGTCCTTGGTTTTGATTCACTGTTAGTATTAGTGGTTTAAAAACAAAACAAAACCACAGGAAACCAAAACCCTGTTTGCTTTGTTTGAGACAGTAAATTGCATTGACGAGGAGGAGTGAGCAGCAGAAGGAAGTGTAATTGCTCAAACCAGATTTGTTATAAAGAAAGTGCTATACAGGCTTGCACCTCAAATGAGAGAAACCTTTTAGCTTTGTAGGCCTAAGTGGGATATAACCTCTCAAAGCGTATGTAAGCCATAGAGGCATGATCACTAAGCCACTCATACTCCTCTGTAACAGATATTTGAAGATGAAGCTGCATTGCTGTTTTTTTCTTCCAAAAAAAAGGAGGAAATCATGAGTCTGACTTAAGAAGTATGGCAGCCAATAAATGATCGTACTTTTAGGGCACAATAAGGTCTTCCCAGAGCCTTCTCTTCTCCAGGCTGAACAACCCCAACTCTCTGCCTTTTACCATAGGACAGGGGTTCCAGCCCTCTGACCATTGTTGTGGGCCTCCTCTGGACCTGCTTTAACAGGTCCATGTCTTTCTTGTACTGAGGACACCAGAACTGCATGCAGGATTCCAGGTGGGGGGACACCAGAGCGGAGGAGAGGGGCAAAATCACCTCCCTCAACCTGCTGGCCACACTTTGTGGGGGACCTCAGCTGGACTGAGGCCCCTGGACGAGACGGCTTTGACCTTGAGAAGATTCCAGTCTACCTGTGAGAGAACAAACAGGAACAAGAAGAACTGCAAGATAAACAAGTTTTGAGGCAGCGTCGACTGCAAGACAAGGCATACTTGTCCTATTGGCAGAGGAGCTGAGTTGTGATGGACTGTGCAAATGTTAACCGATGATAAGACAGCATAACAACTTTGAACCAATAAGAAAGAGACACATCTGGGGAAGCTAAGGGGAAAGAGCATAAAGGAACAGAGAAGGAGAGCAATTAAAGGCTTTTGCACTAGTTTGCTTTTACAAAGTTTTGTTGTTTTGTCCGTCTCGACCGCAACAACACTTCCTTTGATGCAGCCCAGGACGGAATTGGCTTTCTGGCCTGCGACCTCACATTGCTGGCTCACATCCAGTTTTTCATCCACCAGTACCCCCAAGTCCTTCTCCGCAGGGCTGCTCTCAATCCCTTCATCCCCCACCCTCTATTGATCCTGGGGGTTGCGCCGACCCAGGTGCAGGACCTTGCACTTGGCCTTGTCAAACTTCATGAAGTTCACACAGGCCCACTCCTCAGGCCTGTCAAGGTCACTCGGGATGGCATCCCTTCCCTGAAGCATGTCAACTGTACTACTCAGTTTAGTGGTATTCACAGACTTGCTGAGGGTGCACTCAATCCCACTGTCTATGCTCCATTTGATTTTAATATCATTTTCACTTTACACTTTTGCATGTGTCTTAATATTTCCTCTTCCTCCCTGTCACTTTTTGTCTCTAAATTTCAAAGATCCATCTCTCTGAAGAGCCTTGGGATAGTCGGTCTCCCACACTGGATGGAACTCCCAAGGTGGTGGATGGACTGTCAGGGAAGCAAGCTTCATCTTCTGTGTTAGAAAGAAAGAAAATGCAGGTAAATTAATTCACGTTTGAAAACAAGTTTGCAACTCAAAGTGACAAAGGAAGTTAGCATACTTAAATATAAGACGTAAATCCAAGCTCATCTGCAATTGTATTCATACTTTGTCATTCATACTTTGAGATAAGTGACAAGATTCTCTTGATCAGAAGCACTCAGTGGTAGTAATTGCTAACCCCCAGTTTGGGGTACAGTGTTTAGGGAAGAATACTAGCTTTTCATTAATGTCTGCAAGTTTCAGATACTGTCTTACTTGATCATGGCATAAGTGTAGTCTAAACTGATTGTCTTAAGGAGTTGGGAACCTCTTGAAAGTGGTTCTGCCAGCTTAAGAAAAGGAGGCAAGGAGATCCGCTTAGCTTGGGGCAAGGAGGAGAAATACAGAGCAACAGTGAGGTCAGTAAGTAGTTCGGTGTTGGTCTGGCATACTTGTGATGCAAGATGAGATCCTAGGCTGAGAAGATCACATTCCTTAACCCTGTTATAACAGGAGCTATAATGAATTGATCCTCCAGGATAAGACTTCAAAAAGTACAAAATCTGTGAGTCATTTCCTTAATATGTTCTGCCCTAGTAGTTTGCCCTTTTGTAGTCTTGCTAGACTATTCATTTGTAATCTTTTTATATTCTCAATCATAAAATGTGCAAAGTGTGGGATACCACTTTTGCCTTTTCAAAGCAGACAGAAAGATTATGGCTTATGAGGAGGTGGTGCTTAAAGATGATGACCTCTCTTTTTAATAAGGCATTGAACATGTTATATGTGTATTGCAATCACATACCCTGGAATATTCACAGAGTAGTTTTTCTGTACTTTCAATAAACCTTTCAATTCTGGTAAGCATTTTTTCTTTTTCAAAGATAGGTGGCAGCCTGACCAAAGTGGGAGCTTGACATAAAGCGCCTCCTTTATTAAAGACTTTATACTTCTATGCTTTATTCCAGTAGCTATTCAAAAGTTATTTGAACCGTTTCTGATTTTTTATTTTCACATTAAAGTTGATGTGTATTTAAAGATCAAAATACTTTCATTGAATCAAGTTAAAAATCAGAAGTATCATGGATGAAGATGTTAAGAGTGTATTACATACCATACAAAATAACAGTCTTTACATTCTGAAATGGAGAGTGTTACTAATTGCTACTGAACTTGTTCAGGAAACATCCAGGAGCAGTGGTAAGAAGAGTCAAATTCCTGTGCAATTGGATTTGGGTGGCATGCTGGCAGTCTTGGAGCAGAAGCAGCAAACTGAGAAGTCAAAACAGTCTTCTAAACCTGTCGTGCTTTCAGGTATTGGTTACAATGAAACTTCCTTTCTTTCAGCTTGCGTTGTTTTTAAGTATTCAGATGTTAAATGTGGCTTGATTTCTGATCTGTAATGATCTCTGAATATGCAGGCAAGAGCACAGTTCACAAGATACAAGAGAAAATAAAGGTTTTTTTTAAAAAACATTTTAAAAGCATGGCGATCTAAATTGTTTGGAGGAAGACTTGGGAAAAGAAAAATCCTCAGGACAATAATTTGTAAAAGAATACCTTATATAAATATGAGAGGTAATTGAAATTTAGCTTTGACGAAAATACTAATGTTTGTGGAGGTTTTTGCTTTGTCTTAAATATGTGCGTTACTGTTGTGATCTGAACCTGCAGGAAGGGGCTACACAGTAACAAAGGCTTTCTTAAGCTCCTGTGATGCTAGAAATCTTAGAGCTGTAACTTGAGTGAAAAAGCTCCTTTGCAAACAACAGGGGTTATACAAGAGTCAATCAGCCCAAGCCAAAGGATGAGTTCTGTCATGCCTGATAATTGTGAAATAATTGCTGTTAGCAAAATGCTAGGTTTTGGTGATGGAGAGAATGTTTCAGAACTTGTGGATGCATAACCAGGAAGCAGAAACAAATAGCTCAGTGTCTTTCTCATTGTAGGTCAAAATTTAGTTTTGGCTATGTTAATGCAGTATATGTTGCAAAAGCAAGCATGATGTCTGCTAGAATTCAATAATGATAAAGTTTGTCTCCTTATTTCAGTAAAGACTTTTTTAAAAAATTATTTCAGAAAGACAGCTATTCATGAGAGAATTCATCTCACAACGTTTAATGAGATAGCTGATCTTTTAAATAAAAAGGTCAAAATACCAAGCATTGTTGAGATTTTCCTTCACTAACTGAGAGAACTTGTAAAATGCTTTTTTAGATTCTCATTCTGCCATTGATCTCTTTTGTTTCATTTGAGTCAGTCAAACTCAATGCTGCAGAGGTGCTAATAACCAGTTTTGTTTCTGTAAAATTACACAGTGCATGGATTGGCAAGTAGATGGTGGAGCACAAAGGTATGGGTCACAATACCCGTTTTCTAATATTAAATTGCCTGTGTCTGAATCTGCTGCAGAAGAAAAATTGATATGTCATGTTCGTATCCTGGAAGTATAAGGCAGATGTTACCTCAGCTTTATAATTTTTTTAGCATGATTCAGTGTACCCATTAAATTGGTGTGTACCAAAATGTAACTTCAGTTTGTGAAGTCTCCTTGTGCTGATCTCTGTAACCAGAAGAGAAGCACACTGAAAAAGAAGGGCAAGGAGTGTGACTGCAAACAAAGTTATTTTATTCCTATTATTACTTCTTCTGGTAAAAAATGTGTGGATGGAACAGCATAGTAAAGCAGTAATTATTTTAATTTAAATTACATCTTGGAAATGCATCAATCGTGCAAAATGACACAAACTGTTAAAGCCATCAAGTTCAGGAACATGAGAACTCTGTGAATTTGAAATTAAGAGATGAGGTACACAGTGAAGGAAATACCATGTGTGTGCAGGATGTATACTGAAGTATTGCTTCAAATCTAGCTTCAATTCTTGTAGCCATCTGTGCTAACATACTGCACAGTGTTCTTGGCAGTGTTCTGAATTTGCCTTTGTTACATGGAACCAAAAAAAGAAAAGTTGTGGTGTAGCAGTTTTATGAAGTAAACTGTTTATGCTAATAATACTGTATGTGGTGTTGGAGGATCAGCATATAAATAGTTTGGAATCACTAAATGAAGATGGCTTAAGACAAAGTGCCAGAAACTTTAGGTGTTTTTTAGGAGAGGGAGGTTGCCTGAGGTACAAAGGTGTCAAGCTCGTTCCACTTATCCTCTTCATTGACTTGCTAATGTAACCTGGTTTATATTGCAGGTAACTGAAGTTTGACAAAGTGCTCTCACAGAATACAGCAATTCCTACTGATAGCAAGTTGAAAAGGGAGAGTAGTTTTTAGGGTGTAAGGTCATGGTTTGGAAGGTCCAGGTTCAGTGACCTGGCAATTAACAAGTCATTTAAAGCTTCTGTGGTCTAAGCCCTCTGAAAAATGCAAGTAGACATCTCCTGAGAGCTGTGCTGGTTAAGCAAAAGAAACTTACCTGTAGCTTTGCATTACTCATTATCCATCTGCAAATGAACTTCATCCAACATCATTAAGGTGTAACAAATGGTAGGGGTAAATGCTCCAGACTATTTACAGCAATTAAATCTAAAATCTGTAATACTGCAACTCAGTATTTATCTTAACACAGCACAGAATCTGTGGAGGAGGAAATGCCATTGCCATGAAACATGGGGATTCCTGAAGGTTTACCAAGCTGGCATGGCATGGTGTTGAAGGTAGCCTGGAGTGGAGTATGTTGCCAAATTCTGCTTTTGAGAGTTCAGGGACAGAGCTTGTGATTCTAGTTGTATAATAAAAGTAGAGGACATGTCAGTCTTTTGGGAGGAGTACCTTTATTAAGTAACATTGTTTAATGACACAGGATTGCCTATAAATATTCTTAATAGCAACACAATACAAATTTAGTATGTGTATACTAGCTCTAATCCAGTCATTAAACTTGCATTGGATTCTAGTTTAGGTATTTGTTATAGTTGTATGATGCAGACTTTTTTTTTATCTCAGTTGGTGGTGCCATACCATTGCTTTCTAAAGAACCTGCTACAGCCACAAAAAGTCACCGGTTAAACCAAGGAAAGATGCCTCATAACCCTTTGGATTCCAGCGCTCCTTTGGTAAAGAAAGGGAAACAGAGAGAAGTCCCTAAAGCAAAGAGACCAACACCTCTTAAAAAGGTGCTCATATTTTTACCTTAAATAGTACAATACAGGCTAATGTAACTTCAGTATTACTCTGTGAGTGTATTAAACCTTCTGGTATGGAGATTTGCATCTCGGCGTCCACTTGTCTAAATTCAATTTTAGCTTTCCTTGGTTTAAAAAAGGGGAGGGGGTGTGGGGGAGAAGAGGGGAGTCTCGCTAAATAGCATAAACAAATTTCCCCAAACTATATTTTCTCACTTAAATCACTTGATAGCTGAAGAAGTGCCACTACAAAAGTGTCCACACATCATTGGTACAGGGGGACATCCAAAGAAATCTTACTTGGTTTGGACAAGATATGCTTATTTGCAGGACTGGGGAGAATGGATCCAACAAAGGTAGTATTTAATGTTTCTGTGCTCTTCCAAGCCAGAACTTGAGGTGATTCTGCAGCAACTAGTGTTAGATTCACCTGGCCATTTCTCTTGTATCTTCCCTCTTTGCCCATTCACATTGCTTCCTATCATGTCTTCTGTATAGAGGATTTTCAGATACTGCTTCATCGCTGGTCACTTTCTGGTCTAGAATTCTTGTGGAGCTAGTGAAGGTAGCTTAGTGGTTATTCTGTTCTGCTTAATTGAATTTGAGAACTGTACAATGTAAACAACATAGAACATATAACAAACTCTGGGGGGTGATAATAATTGCTTTGTCTGTGTAATACCTGTATTCTGAGTATGGTAGGGAACTTATTTTTTTTGTTTGTTCATCTTTGACAAATGCAAATGGAGAAATTTACTTTTGCAATTAGTTTCTACGGTGTAATTAATTACAAATTTGGGGTAGATTAGCTAAGCTAGTGGTCATATATACAATAACTGTTAGCACCTACGAAAGCAGAGAAGGAAGATGAGTTTTAGGAAATTGATTGTTGCTTTCATCTACGGTAGCATGTTTGGATCCAGCTTATGTCCTACTTTACTTCCTTCTGTGTACTATGTGCTTTACCTATCCGTGGTAATTTCTTCTTTTTCTTCAACCAGCAAATTCAGAGACAGCAATCTATTAGACTGACTCAAGATTTTTAACAGGGGAATAAGGGGGAAGAGTAACTGTGCATATACGTGTATATATATATGTACTTAAGTGTTTGGCTGAATTACTACAAATTGACAGTCTGAAAATGAAAGGTAAAGAGGGAGACTTTTTTACCTGCTTCTCTGCATTGAAGCAATTTGTCACTTCAACTTTAGTTCTGCCCTTGTAGTTGATCCCTAGTATTATTTTCTCCACCCAGACACTGATAATCAAGGAAAAAGTCCTTTTTTATGTAGATTTAGGGAATATCTTTCCTTCCTTTTATGTGCAAATAAAAAAAACCCAAATGTTGTAAACTTCGAATGACAGTGCCAAACTTCTTTATGAATGGTCTGTATGTAAACACTTGGTAAGAGAAACTGCTTTGTTATCTATATGACATTGAATTGATTTGGGTTTTATTTATCTGTTTTCTAGATTATTCTGAAAGAAAGAGAACAACGAAAACAGCAACACCTGTTAGAACAGACAGCAGTACCAAAAGATGAAGATAATATTTGTCAGTCCACAGAAAATATTACTGAAGATGAAACGCTTCTACAGGATAGTCAAGCAGGTATCTTTCAAGAGAAAGCTATAATACCATATGTAGATGGAGATTTGAGAGTGAGCACACTTAGTACTTTCAAAAATGTGTACCAGATACTGCCAAATGAAAACTGTAACTTCAGAATTTTCTAAGATTCAGCTTGGGCTTACCTAGAGTTTAAAGCGTGCCAAAGCTTGTAGTCGATGCAGTTGAGTAATTGGGATTCTGATTACTGTTCCACACTTTTATGCCTGTTGGATTTATTGTATGTTGTTATAAAAGTCTCTACATCTTTCTGTGAATCTGTTTATAAAGAGGTACAATAATAAAAATGAGGAGATGAAAAAATGTATGACCTGTTCCCCTACTACCACAGACTGTTGTAATATTGAAGTAATGTCAAGTATCTCTTGCAGAGACAAGTTAGGCTCTTCACAGTGCTTTTTGGTCTATCTTTTCATTGAAATATCTTTATTTACATGATAGCTGTTCCTGCAGCACAAGTTGCTGAAGGGTTTCTGGAGAACACAGGGATCAAGGACTCAACAGAAAGTTCTATGTCTTCAAAGCAGCTAACCTTTAGTCTTCCAAAAATCCATAGTAGGAATTTTAGAGAGTAAGTATTGATTGTATTGATATCTGGTTTTCCACAGTACCACCAATACAGCATTTTTCAAACAAAATACATTAATTGCATTCTCTGCAACAATAATTGGAGTTTAGACTGAAGGTTCTAAATTTTTTTTTTTTTCCAGTTTTTCTGTAAGCTGACGCATAAAGAAAGACATGGTATCCAGAGAAGTAGTCTGTACACTTTTGTAATTCTCACTTCAAAATGTATGTTCTTTGAAGGAAAAAAGGTGATCTGAAATTCATTAGAGGCTAAGGAAGGAAAAGGAGATGCTGTTAAAGTAGAAGTACCTTATTTTAAATAAATGGAGTTCCACCTTAAGATTTAAGACAAAGAGTAGTACACCTTATTTACTTTTAGTGTGTACTTTGGTTTTCTGCTGCCAGACCAAAGGGGAAAGATGTAAAGAATGTGACTAGCCAGATGACATTTTCCTGTTGTGGCTAGGGAGAGAAATAAAGGGCAGATTTATGGGTTATTATGTGCAAACACTTTTAGTTTTGTTTAAGCAGATGTGTATAGATGTTTCATTATAAAAGAAGTAGTAGTCATTACTCTCTATGTGAAGAGGTCAGAGATCCAGTCATGACAGTTTGTAACAGTTATTTTAGGTAAGCAGTGTGTTAACTTTTAGTTTTCCTCACATAAAGTCACCACCGGCCTTTCTGCAGTTCATGTTACAGTAATGGTTAATATTGATACAGCCATTCTTTATCTTCCTGATGCTATGTGTTAGCTCTAATTTAACTTTTCATTGCATTAAAAATTACTTAATTTGTGTCTATGCAACACTGTTTTACTGAAAGTAAACAGTATGGGTTGAGTATGTACTGGGCAACTCAGTCCTACCTATTACAGGATGTAGAGCATTCAGCAAAGCTTCGAATATTTTGTGTCTTTAGATTAGGTTTTCAGTGTTTTAGTAGACTTGTCTTTGAGACTTGGTGAAATCAACTGGAAATAGTAAATAAAAACTCTTGTAACTTCAATAAAATTTTGAGGTAATTGTATCCCTAAGATCCAGGATAGATCTTGCGATCTCTTCTCATAATCTTATGTGAATTTGCCACTTGGCATCTTTTTGTTGACTGTGCAGTTGAGATATCTTTAGTTTTTCTTGTTGAGACCCTTCTTTACTGAACGATTCTTTGTGTAAAAGATGGGGGAAAAAATAATTCAGAACCACTGATCTTTCCCAGGGAATACTAGAAGGATGAAGTATGTCTGGTTTTATCCTTTCCTTATGAACACCACAAGGCTGTAGTTTGATAAGTGAAATAGGATGATGGACAAAAAAATAGGAACCTGGGGAGGAGGAATTTGATCCAGATTTCCGTCTTTGTTATAAGTAGCCTTGTATTTGTAGAAATAACTTAGAATTTTATACTCTGGTTGCTGTACTTTGATTTATATAGGTCAAAATAAATGCCCTCAGAAAAATGCTTCAACAGAAAAACATGTACATACATATTTATTGGTATAAAAAAATATATAGGCTTATTGTACATGTGTATGTATTCTGAGTATAGTTTGATAGGGGAGTCAGTTACCACAAGTTAACAAAACTTTCTATAAGTTCTCAGCCACTGAGAAAAATCTTAAGTAAATTTTTCTTCTCGTGTGTATAACAAGTGTGTTTGGAGTGGAAACAGAAAAAAGACAAAGACATAGCGTAGAATGTAAACTGTTTCTATTTTACGTATTACATATTTATGTGTTACATATTTGTAATTTTAGGGTTTTTAATATTTAATTGATTCTTTCTTCCAGTTATTGCAGCCAGGTACTTAGTAAAGAAGTTGACAGTTGTGTGACAGATCTCTTAAAAGAACTGGTTCGTTTCCAAGATCGCTTGTATCAGAAAGACCCAGTAAAGGCCAAGATAAAACGCAGGCTTGTTATGGGTCTTAGAGAAGTTTTGAAACATCTGAAGCTGAAAAAACTGAAGTGTGTCATCATCTCTCCTAACTGTGAAAAGATTCAGTCAAAGGGTAATTAAGTTTTTAAAAAAAAAACATGTTGGTTTAATAAAAGAAATGTAAAAAAGCAGACTCAGTATGCTGGCAGCATTATTATTATTGGAGGAACTTATTTGAGTAGCCTTTGAAATGCAGTCATAGAAAGATGCCTTCTTTCTTCAGATTGTTTACTGCTGAAGTGTGAGCTGAGTCAAGACTGTCTGGGGTGGGGGAAGTTACCTGAAATGAGCATCTGTTTAGTTATCAATTTGCAGTGCAGCTGCACAAAAGATTGCACTGGCACAGCTGAGAAGAGTCAAAGGTTACTAGTGCCAGCTGTGCCACCACAAGAAGTCCTGCTGTGTCAGTCTCTTAGGCCACAGATTGACAATAAGTTGTCAGTGATAGTTTGTTTAAAATTTGTTGTCATTATTGTCATTACTTTCTATTAACTTTTAAATAATTTCTTAGCAGCTGAGTCTTTAATACTAGATTAGACTATACTACACATAAAATATGGAATAGTAGCAGTCTAAGGATACTGCTAATTAAGAATTGAGGAAAAAAATGGCAAATTCTCCTTTAAAAATTGAAATCTAATGCTATTACTGAGATCCATGTATTTTTTCCTAATAAACTCTTGTAATTTCAAAACACACTCATAATCTTAGGGTATTTTTTGCTGTCTTTCAACAGTACTGTCCTTTAGTTAGAACCAGCTTGAATAGTATCATTCTTTGCTAATTCTGTTGTCTGCTCCAGGTGGTTTGGATGAGACTCTACACAACATTATTGACTGCGCCTGTGAACAGAATATCCCATTTGTTTTTGCCCTGAATCGCAAGGCCCTGGGCCGCTGTGTGAACAAAGCAGTGCCTGTGAGCGTGGTGGGAATTTTTAGCTATGATGGGGCTCAGGTAAGCTGAAATACATAGGTTCGTGTTTTTGTCCAGCTTTACTTTTTAGCTATAAGGCGGGGGGGCGGGACTTTTAAGATTTTCTTTGTTTGTTTTGCTTCTGCACACTTAATATTAATACTCTTTATCTCAGGTCAGTGACTTATACAAAAAATTGTGGCTTTAGAAGCACAGCCACTCAGCACTGTTCAAAACAGTAGTTTGGGCATCTCTTCCTGACATCCCCTCCATCTCAATCACTTTCCAAATTTTTTTTTCCAAGAGAATTTGTTGTTTTTATAAATGGTTTAGTTTTCATGTCTTTATACATACTTAGCTGCTTAACTTTTATATATGAACATGTATGTTCTGAATAAGGAATATTCATTACAGATTTTCATGGAGATGTTGAAACTTAGTATATCTTTTAAGCTCTCCTAATATTTTATATTTCCACAGGACCATTTTCATAGGATGGTACAACTGACAACAGAGGCCAGGAAGGCCTACAAAGATATGATAGCAGCTTTAGAGGAAGAAGCTGAAGGAGGACTAAGAGAAACCCAACCCAGCATCTTGACCACTGATTATGAAAAAAATGGCTTAACAGAAACTGTTAAAACATCTTCCAAGGACTCCGATGAGGATGTACCAAATTATAGTAAGTATTTACTGGCTTTGTTTTGGTTCAGTTTTCATTCAAAAAGTGCTCTTCAATTCTACGATTTTCACTGAAACAAATGACACCTAACACTTTAGTGGTTAGTAAGGAGGGAAATTCTGCTTTTCTGTGATTTCTCCCTGTCCCTGTAATTTTAAAAACCTGAGGTCAGCTCTTGCTAAGGAAGTCTTAGAGAAAATTCCTCTCTGAAATCCACTGATGGCAGGTGGTACTCATTGCTTTGTCCAAGGAGGTTTAACAGAGCTCCTTATTTCTGTTAAAAAATCCTCCAAGTTTTTTTCTGGAAGTGCATACTCTATAGCCATGGTGGACTTAAGTTTTATATTAAAGCCTGTTTAAGATGCATCTTCCTGTCCAAAAGTGTTCATGTTTTGTAAAGGCCTTCCACTTCTAGAAACATGTTCCTCCAGCTCTGCTTGTACAGTCACCAGACAACAACAGTTACCACTGATACTAGGCAACTTAGAACTTCTTTGAAAGTTTTGAAAACTTCTTAGTTTTTTTAAAGTAGGATCCACCTTCAGAGTTAGCCTTGCTTGAGTAGGGGGCTGGACACAAGGACCTCAATGGATCCCATCTCTCCTAAAGTATTCTTTCACGTGTCAGCCAATGTCACATGGAGTACATGCCAATATGCCTATGTGCTTACTTAACACTTACTTGGAGGAGGAGGTAGAGAATCACTGTGACTTTTTATTTTAAAGTTATTCCTCAAGTACTATACAGTAACCGGTTTGTTGTGGTTTTTTTGTTTGTTTTTTCTTTTTATTCTAACGTTCCCTAGTTAAAATCTGGAAGAGAAAACTTGAAGAAGAGTATAACCCATATGCACTGGAACTGGAAAAGAGTGCAGCTGCTGACATGGTGATAGTGAATTCAGAAGAGCATCAGTAAATCCAGATCCAATTCTATTGGGGCTTTTAATATTTTTTTTTAGACCCCTAGGAAGAGGGTAGCAAAATAAAATAAGAAGTATATGAAGTCAGCCAAGTAAATTGTTCTGAATCCATTTAATCAAAATACACACTGCAGCACATGAGGCACTGGCTAATGCTTTTACATTTTATGTATTTGGTTGATTACTATAGCAGACGACAACAGCAAATTGTCTTAGCCCTGAACTACTTGAATGAGCCTGGCATACTTCAGTGGTTTTATGGACTAGCATTGATTTGTTAGTGATTAGAATTTGCTAACACTAACTTAGTTAGTGTTAGAACTTGCTAGAATGATAATTTCATTTTGGAAGAGATTCCGTGAGCCAGAACGTTGGGGCTTGCAGGGATTTGCTTTTTATTTTTTACTCATTTAAAGAACTTGGGTTTTGATAGTGGGTTTGGTTTTGTTTTTTTCTTCTAAATAAACCTGCTCAGGTGGGCAGGCTGGCATCAATTTTCTTCCAGTCAACAAGAAATTAATTTTCAGCAGGCAGCTTGATTGAAACGAATTAAGGAAGGCCATGAGACAAAGTTCCCAGTTAGCTCTTCTGTGTGATATTTTGTTCTTCTGGGATCATACAGCAGATATAAAGGAGAGAGCATGGACTACAAAGGTCTGAAATGTCTGAAGTGAAAATGCTCTGTTTAGAAATATTATAAAGTTGATTCAGTGTATAATGATGATGTTTCTGCTGCTACTGAGACTAGTTTATCATAGGTCCTGCTTTGATGATTCTGATGCTACTGAGCCTAGTTTATCATAGGTCTTGCTTCGAAGTTAGAAGATATTGAAGGACAGCAAACATGCCAGCCTGCTATCCTATCTGTACCTTCTCCATGCGAACAGACTCCTCATTCCTTCAGTTTGGGGTTGTGTTGGTATGTATGTGTAAGAATTTTTGATCAATCTCAGTTTGTATCTAAGGTAGGGAAAATTTGTATCTTACAGGAAATAAAAATTGTTGTATCTTACAGCAAATAAAATTTTTATCTTATAGGAAATAAAATTTTAAAAACAATGTTCTTATAATGGTGGTGGAGCACCGTAGTGGGAATGTCCTGTATAAATAGCATTATTTACAAGTTGCAGAAATAAGAGGGCAAGCATAAAGACAGTAATTAGAGGATGCACATGGAACTTTGGTCAACTGTTCTGGAAGATGATACAGATGCCATGTGCTGCTACTAGCATCACTGAAGCATGTCTGTAAGTGCTTCACCACATTGAACATTTGTAGTGCAATACTTTGGAAAGTAGCTGCCTTGTGAAGTTAGAAGTGATAAATAATTTTGAAATTCAAACAATTTTGTAGAATGTAAATTGTATAAAATATGTTACAATATATTGATTCTATAAAGTATGTTTGTGACTTAAGTAAACTTCTGGTGGGCATGTAATGATGATTGAAATGTCAGTTTTGAGGAAGAAAATTGGTGAGGGAAGCCAACCTTAAGCTGAAATGGACAGTTGGTCACTACTTATGATGATGATACTTATGATGATGATGTTTTTGTATTAGTTTCTTCTAATCTTAAGTGGAAATTGAGGGTGAAGGATCCCAGTGATGAAAGATAGTTTTGGCCAGCAGATAACATTATCCAGAGGTAAGCTGTGATTTATTTGTACTTGAGCCACTTTGATACATATCTAAAACTCTGCAACTGCTAAACCTAGTCACTGCATGGAATGGGGACCAGTTGGTGAAGATCACATTAATAGCTGTTTTTAAATTATTTTATTACTGTAGAAGAGCATGAAAAATTACTTTGGAAACATTATAGGTTGTTCAAAATCTTAGCAAGTTGCCTCCTGTTCTTAGAATGTAGCAGAAGAATTCACTGTAAGGCGTCAACAGCTGTGTTCACTAATTCTGTTAGATGTTTTTTCCCAAAGCTGAGCTAAACAAGAGATCTGGCAGTGTTTTTTTTTTACTGCTTGCAGTACTTTGCTGTAGAGGCAAGGCAAAGCCTACTCATATTTCTTAAACTCTGACCTTAATCTTACTAAGCCTTACATTCCCCCTCAGCACTATACTTAAGTCTGTTCCAAATCTATTGAACACATAGAGGAGGGACAGTTCAAGGAAAGTCTTTTGATAATTGTCCCTTAGCCATAAGAGAAGCACAATGAGGAAAAAATTCCCTCTGAACATTGGTGTCAGAAGTCTGCATTAGCATTAAATTTATGATTACCAATGTGAAAAGTAGGGAAAATGGTTTTGTGTGTAAGACTTTTCACCCTGCATGTGTGACCACAAGGTGGTCTGGTATTGGAAAAAAAAAAGGGGGCTGGTGACTCAGGAAAGTCTCTGAAGAAAGCATTCTCCTTACTCTATGTGGGAAATTATTTAATTTAAATCTTACCTGTTAAGGGATAATTTAGGGACAAGTATGAAGCTTTCTGGTATTGCTGGGAGCAGCTGTCCCCATGGACTCAAGATATAGCAATTCTTAGGTGGAATCTTACATGCTTCCAGATTGTTGAAAACCATTGAGAAGATAAGACAGAAAACTTGAATTATGCCTCAGCCTTTTCTTTATTAAATGCAGGTCAAAACTCTGAACAGCAATGCAGTAAAACAATTTCACTGTGGATTAAGCAAGTGCTTACATTTTCAATCTGCAGTTGTTCACTAGGAATAGTCTTAGAATTCATTCAACATAGAATTTTTTAAAGTTACCACAGTCATCTCAAATATAGAAGAATAATTTGCAAAAACTGAAGAGTCTGCTTTAACTTGGGTGTTTTGTAATCTATCTGTATTTTGAGCATTAGTCAGAAGTTCTTTATATGGTACAGAAACTTCATTACCAAAGGAAATATATTTGAACAAATGAACTTGCTGACACCAGAAAGGAATGCTTTTCAAAACTCTGGGAACAGAGTATAAGGGTAAATACAATAAAAGAAAATAAATGGGTGAGTTGAAGTGCCTTTAAATAAACATGATTCACATCTTATTATTAATCTCTAAATCATATGCCAAGACCCTCAAGCCCAAAATTAACTGCTTTGCTTTATGAACTCAGAACAGAAGCCATACATCATATAACATTGTTTGAGCAGCACAAGTCTTACTGAGACCACTTTTGTTCTTCATTATGGCGAAATAACTGGCATCAAAAAACCAGAGATAGTTCCAGCATGGGACGGGTGGCCTCTCTTGTAGCATGTAACTTAGATATTTTTTTGGTGCAATAAGGATATCCTCTTCCACCTCAAGCTTCAGGCGATTCTCCTGAATATCAGTGTTAATGCTAGCACTGGTACTCACAAATACCTCTCTGAATGCTGTGATAATAAGAGGACTGGGTACTTTTAACTTGCATACATTTCTCCTCCTAGCCTGTTTGTTTCTTTGTCCATTAGAGGCTATTTTTCTTCTTGCAGCTTTCCTGAGGAAGTAGTTGAGAATGATGTGTTAATATTGCTTTAAAAATTAAAATAGGGTTTAAAGCTTGCCTATACTAACTGTTCCACATGCAACAAGCATGTATTGTATCCTAAAGCTACCAAAAGTAATCTTCGTTCTAACTGTTGGAGAAAAACATTAAAAGCTAAGTATGGACTCCTTCTTTTAAAGGAAGGCCAGCTCTGATGGACAGTACCATTTATGAAGTCCAGTAGTCTCTGCAATCCAATTAGTCTACAGACGTGGTGAAACTAATCTACTGTATTCAGTATACACAGACTTAACTGTTTTGGGCAGGATGAGAACTACTGACTGATTAGCACTTGGCTAGTGGACTGAAGGAGCAAGCTGACATAACTAATGTATGTCATGGATGGAGCAGATTTTACTGTTGAGCGTCAGGAATGATGATGAGTACAGGAACACCGATCACTTTGTTACGTAAATACATTCAGCTGCAGAAGCATCACAGGCTATGTATAAAATTGGGACTGTAGTGCATAATGTAGAAAGCACTGTAGGAGATATCTTTTCCATAAATTCTTACCCACGTTTTCCTCCAGTTTTGCATCATCTTGTCATGTTCACTGATGGCACTTCTCCAGATACTAAATTCTTTGGCCCATCCATCTTGACCAGCACCATCTGAGAATTGCACACAGGATGATTACGTAACTACATAATGATGAAGTAAGTTGATATCTGTTCAGTTGCAGTACTTACTGGTGGAGGATTGAGCTAGAAGGAACAAGAGCCACCACCTTGTCCTTCATTTTGCTCTACCTTCTCTCATGTTACTTGGAAGCAGTACTACTCAGATGCTCATGTCTCTTCCCCTCTGTAGCAAACTTAATAGCCTCCAGAGTAAACAGATTCTGTGATTCGAGGTCTAGAAAATATGACCTACAAGTTAGATGGGTTTGAACTCTTAAGAAACACAGGAATGCTCCATTTAGATCATACCAAGCCTGTGGTGAAGAATGATATGATACAGCTGACTATGTCCAGTTTGTAATTTCCCCATTTTTTGGTAATGATACATAGTTAGTTATTCTTTCCATTGAGAGCTTAAGAAGGGCTATTTTATGGCATCTTGATAAAATTCTAATTCTGTCTGCCAGTTTTACTTGCAGAATGTAACACTGGTGTTGATACACATCAATGTATTTTCTATTTATCTGTCAGGACACTAGCAACAGTATATATAATGCTTTTGGAGCATAGTGAAGGCCCCTCTCTGTTTTACATTTATGATAGTTTCACTGAGATGCTCTTCATTCTGCTTCCAAGACACTTCAAAGTTATTGGAGTGATGGCAAGACAACTTGTGTAACTCCTGCTGCTTTTTTCTGTCACTGAAAAAAGAAGGGTTGAGCTGTTCTTGACAAATTTGTGGTTTTTAGTAGCCAGCTAATTAATTTTTCCTTCACCCTGGCAAGAAAATCCATACTATATCATCTTCATTGCTCCAGCTGTCTTTTTTAAGACTATCCAGGCCTTCTCCAGACCTGGATAAGTTCTCAAAAGCTAGCTGCAAATGATGCTCAAGCTGCAGCAGTCAGTTGTGGGTACCCAAAGATCTCACAGAGCTTGCTGAAGTTAGTGAACTGACCTCACCCAACTACAGGTGGTTTACAAATCATCTGATTTTAAAAATCTTGGGTAGTAGGCATTTCTCTTTACCATCTCACTTCCTTGGCATTAAAATTTTTCTACATTACCCTGTAGAGTTCTGGCAGAGTACCTATTTTTAACTCTCTAGTACTTATCCGACTTCCAATTTGTGTCCTTTAGTTTAGCAGTTTTGGTTTCATTTCTGGATTGTATTTGCAGGTTAGTCCTTTGTGGGATGGGGTGGAAGAAGGAATTTTTATGGCTCTAAAACCTTTTCATAAACAATTGATATGGATACTAATACAGTAAGCAGGAGTTACCATCTTCAGACATGCACATTTTATGGGTGAAAGTTACAAAGCTTTGTTTGTATTGGGGTCAGGCCAAACGTGGCATACATTCAAAACCAACCTACCTTTATCTTCCACTATGATAAACACTTTTGATGTTGTGTTCCCAACTTTTGAGATGAATGAACATTTGTATTCTGTATTTTCTGATACTGAATCTGTCACCCAACTCAGGACATGCACTCTGCCATCAAACAGCATATGAGATTGCTCAGTGATGCATGCCTTCATTTTCTGTCCATTCTTCTTCCAGACAAAATAGGAGTCATCTGGACCTGTAAAAAATGTCAGCTTATTTTGTAAGAAAATACAAGATGAGACTTTGAAAAACAAAAACAAAACCCCAAGAGCCTAAGACCTCACAATTAGGCTCAAAAGCATAAATGATTGATTGTAATGGTTTTTAGGTTTCTTTAGCAGAAATTCTGGGTACCAAAAAATCTGGGATAAAAAGGATCTAGCACTGGTAATTTATGTTCACACCAAAGTTGTAAGTGAGTTCATATGTATAAAGGAATTCTGTCTGGATTCTCACAAGGGGGAACTTAAACCACAAACATGATAGAGGAGATGATGAACATCAGCATTATCTGTCGACATGATTTCCTGTAGAGCTAGGCCACACTACCTACTGCTGATCAAGCTAGCTTCTGGTACAAAGCAGAAACCATCTGAGACATGCCTTGCAAAATCTGAAAAAAAGGCCAGGAGGGGAAGAAGTTCAAGAACTCAGTGCTTCAAAGATGCTGGAACTAATAATGAGAGAAGCAGAATTGGAAAAAGCACAGAACCATTAGTCACAGTAGGCAATTAGGCAAGACAGAACTTGGAAGAAGCCTGGATCAACAACAAAGAGCAATCTAATCTTTTAGCCTCGTTGCTATTATTCGTCTTAACCTGCAAAGACAGAATGTGAATAAATCAAGAGATTGACAGTAGCCCAGAGGACAGAACAGCTGTTCCCAGAAACTTAGCAAGGTTGGCTGAAGTGTACTTGGCAGTATCAGAGCCTTTTCATTAAAAAGGAGGACATCTAGGCCAAGTTAAGAACTTTGTAGTAATTCTGATGTTTAAAACATGCCTATTTCTCCCTTGGGACATAGGATCCAGACTAGCCTTAGCAAGAGAAGAGATAAAGGGAAATTTGGGGTAAAAAGAAAAACTTTTTGCATGTCTTGAGAGAACAGGTAATCTACTACGTAAGTCAGCTTTTACTGTATTTCAGATTGCAAATCAATGCGGCATTTTTCTCTAGAAAAAGATTTGATTCTAGGTTAGCATCTTGAAAACTAATTAAATTTTAGACAGCCATGCAGGCAGAGAAAAAAAAACCAACCAAACAAGGTAGTCTTTGTATCTGTGCACTTTCTCAGCATATGTTAAATTCTTAACCTGTTTGGAAATAAACCGAGATACTACAAATATGGAGACATAAATTAGTAGTATAAGTAAAGGTGAATGATAGAGAACATGATCTAGTTAAAGCCTGGTAGTGTTTATCCCTGAGGGAAAGAAGCAGGAGGGAAGTGGCACAATCTCTTTGAGAAGGACTGACAACAGCTCTGACAAAGTGGAAAAGGCAAGCATATGCTGAAGTGAAAACAGCTAGCCTAGCACACATTAAAAAAAAATAAATAGTGTCTTATGGATGATTGTACTTATTCTACAATTAACAGTAGATGGGCTACATGTCACTAAAATCATGGGAAGTCTGGAATCAGGGACAAATTATTTCAGTAAACTAATGCTGAAGTTGGAATTTGGACAAATGGGAGGAATAGTAAGTAAATACAAGCACAGCAGAAAGATAGAAATCTTTAAGTGGAAAAAAAAAAAAAGGCTTTGAAGAGTAGAAACCTACCTTCAAAAAAATACTCTGGATTATAATTTCTAACAGATGCCACAATAAATCTGATAGCATTAATATAGAAACAAAATTAAGCGATAGTCTTCACAGCGGTCAAGCTGACTTGGAGAATTTAAGACCAACTTGACCACAGTGGAGATCAATAAGAGGGCACAACATCCTGTGGGACAAACCTCAGAATGAACTTTTCCAAGCATAGAAAAGTTACTACTGTAGCATTGTAAAGCTAAAAGCCAGGTGCTCAAGTAAAGCCACAAGCTCCTAAGTCTTACTTGCCATAGTTCAAGCCTGACCCATGGGAATAGGGCCATTACCTAAAATCATTAGGCTGAAAAATGCCATTTTAGGTCCATGTGAGGAAGTGGCATGTTCAGTACAGGACACTTCCCTAGACTTATTTCAAATGTTACTTTTCACACCAGAGAACCTCCTCCATTTTCTGGTGCTAAAGATCACAATTGTTCCCGTTACCGAAAGACTAAAGTCCAACTATTTTCCTTATATGGGAAATTTTGCAAGCTGTGTTGTTTCAGGTCAGCCCCTTAGGAAGTTGCAACTGGGCAATTTTACCCTACCTTTTTTTTCTGTGCAGTCAGAAGCACTGGAAATCCCCAGAGAGACACACTCATCCCCACTCATACAAGTTAGTCAACAGCAAAATCTAGGTTCAAGCACCAGTCATTGGGGTTTTTACTGATCTTCGTGTTTCATTGCAGTTTATTCCTGATTTTCAGGGACTGTGCTATTACTTTCTCTACTTTGATTTCCTTTTAAGGATTAAGCAATAGAAAAAGGACACCACGAAACTGTTTCATCTGCAAAAACTTTGAATCACATTGGTTAAATGCAAATTTTCTAGAATTCTAGAGTGAGATAAATTCAGACTCTGATGTAATGGATACAGGAGTATTTTTTCAAGGTAAAGGAAATTAATATGAACATATACTCTGCATTTGTTACTGTTGCTATAATACAAGTTAATTACATGTTTAGTGCAAACTTTAAAATACGAATTTCTAAAACATTTGATCTACTTACTTTGCCATCCGTTTTAAGAATGCTTGAAAGATTTAAAAAAGTCATCTTATTAAAACAATATTCAAGCAGAGAATTAACACATCAGTATAGGTATGTAAGTAGCTATGTTTAAGCAACAATGAAAGATACTTCAAACAGTTAACTTTGAAAACATTGCTTCCATCTCAGTAAATACATGATTAATAATCAACTTCACCACCTTAATGATTTTAGAAAGGGAAAGTTTAATAATTATCAAACAAAATAAAAAAGCCTTGCTGCACTGTCTGAACTACCCCTTTTCTCTGCATAAGCCCTTCTTAATTTCCAGTGTCTGTGGAAGTGTTTTCTACTTTTCCATATAGCTTTCATTTTCTACACCCCTGCTTCCAGCATTTGGAGTGAAATGGTACTGCCTGGGTAGTAACAGCCCAGGTACTGCTCAGGTAGTTTCCACTGGCAAAATGGGTTCTCTGACCTACATCAATTCAGGTAGGTTTGCACAAACCATGTATTTAATAACCAGATGATTTTGCCTGAAGATTTTCCACAAGGAAAAATTTCAGCAGCCATAGACAGCATTAAAAACCTAAACCACTGCAGCTGCTTGAAAACTTCCACCCACAGTCTAACTGTATTCACTGAATTACTGGTGTAAATTCCATCTTAGGTTAAAATAAATCAGTAAATAAATAAATCCAGATTTAAAGAATTTGTAGTGTACAGCTACAGATTCAGAGTGGGATGCTGATGTGCCCTCCTAAACTGTACCAAATCAAGCATTTGCCATATATGCATCAAATCCCAATAGACATATGGCTTTCAAGAAAGCTTAGAGGTACTAATTTAAAAGCAAGAGATTAGGAATTAAGTAGAGCTCACTGACATAAGGCTGGGGTGGAGGAGCGAGAGGGAGTACTGGCCAAGCTAGCTGCTTTTGCCAAATGTTGCAACTTGGAGAGCTGTGTAGACATTTCAAAAGCCACCCAATGAAGCTGTATAGTGAAACATTCAGAAGTGCTACCCCACTGGTGTTGGTTTAGCACACCATTTCCTCATTTTTAACACGGTTCTTGAAGGGTAACATTAAAACAAGACTTCCCTATAAATTATTCAGAGAAACAATTCAAGACGGAGGCAAGTTGGGTAAAACAAGATCAGCAAGCCTAAATGTCTTAAAGCTTTCACCAGCTAAACTAATCTCTGAAAGTTGACAGCAAATTCAAATCCAATGAAGGTAACTGACAGGTATCCCACAGAGAAATTCTAGCAGGGTAACAAAAAGTCTTTCTCACAAAATCCTGTAATCTAGACACAGAACTGCTACCAGAGGCCAGCTAGAGTGACAGGAAGTTTAGGTTTGGGGGGGAAAATCCCCTGTATTCCCCAATACACACAAAAACCCTTTCCAAAGATCATACATGCAGCAGATTTAAAAAAAGAAAAAGTTACTCTTAAAAAAAAAAAAAAGGCATCTGGATTTAATGCTTGCTCTCTAGCTTGCAGCTTTGGCTTGTACTGAATGCTACTGAACTAAGCATCCCAGATTTCAGAAAACCAAGATCGTATAGGAAGCTCTCATCCAGAGCAGGGATTAAGTTTTAAAAAGACACTATCATCTGGATGCAGAAAGATTGTTTTAAATCAGAGATCAAAGCCCAGGAGAAGGTCAGTGAATAATTAATACAGAAAACAACCACCAGCACTACCCAGTACATGAATGAAAGTTAAGTTTTAAGGCTGGTCACGGTTTCTTGAGTGGTAGGAGCCTGAGTTGTAATTGCTGACAACCTAGCAAAATAACAGAAAAATAGTAAATGAAGCAATCAGGATGGTAACAGATTGGAAAAGTGGGGAAAGAAAGAATCTTTAAATTGAGAAAGCACCTTTGTAGTTTTCTAAAAATAGTGCACAAGGTAGGTAGCCTGTATCTCAGATAACTGGGTTTTTTTTGTAGTTTTGTGCGGTTTGGTGGTTGCTTTTGGTGTTTGGGTTTTTTTTTAAAGCAGGCACAATACATTCTAGACAATAAACTGGAAATGGCTTGACAGCAATGGAAAAAAAAACACATAAGCCAAGGAAAACAGACCTCTCTGAAATGCCAACAAAGAATATTACTTCAAACACCAAATCATTCATACTAAAGAACACATGACACACTCCTTCAAAAACCTGGTGCCTTTGTTAAATTACTAGTCCATTTGTGTAACATCAACACCACAAACTGATGTAGCCTTATTAAGGCAGATTAAAAGCAGGAAGTGCTTCCTGTGAAATGCAAACCACATAAAAGCTGGAAGTAGCCCGTCACCAGCAGAGGTGATGCACAGTGCATGCAGATGAAAGTAGGACACAGCATCTGCCTTCTCAGAATGGAATTTAAAAGCAGATTGGGAAAATGGCTGCCTCGCCTATGAGATGAAGATGCAATTCATAACTGCCCACGCTTCCTAGCATGAACAGCATTTATTTAGATATCCTCCAAGTGGGTCCCAGAAAAGGTTTTGCAGTTGGAACCCAGATTATTGCCTGTGAAGAATAATTAAATGAAACACTAGTAAGCTAGAACCAGGGACTAGTTATTTTGGGCCCTTGTATTGGCTAACAAGGCTACTACAAATGTAAAGTTTTAAAATAAAGTGAAGAAAACTGGAGAACACATTTTAGGGAGTAACGTGCTCTCCAGAAATCACTCCTGCTCTAAAGAGAGCATAAGCTAAGGCTTTTGCTCCTTTGCTTGCCAGACGGATCTAGCAGGAAGATGACTGAAGAGATGGAAATGAGCAATGCACATGTCACACTGAAGCAGCTCTGCTAAGCAAATTCTGCTGAAACCATTAAAAAAAGGTGAGAACTACGTTCCAAATCAGTACCCAGTTTATCAGCCATGACACTGAGAGATTAATTATTACAAGTCTACAGGTTGTAGTTCTTGTGTGGAAGACAAAAGTGTACAGGCAGTCAGTTTGCAAACTGGGCTGGTGGGGGTAACAGGAAGTTCTGAGGAAAAGAGCATAAAATCACCGTTATGTTCAAGAGACTCCAACACCAGCCCAAACCCATCACATCTCACTAGGCAGCACTGGGAAATCCAGCTTCTCAATCATAGCCAGGGTTTAGGAGTTAGTATCAGTGTACTGCTCCAGGCTGAGACATTACTGAATCACAGTTGCATGTTGGCCAGGAGAAGAACAGTTTAAATATCTATGTTGAATTCAGAAGGAAAAAAGCTAAGCTGGGAGGTCAAGTAAAACCTTGTAAGCAAATGGTACACAGATGCAAGTAACACCAAAGTGAATCTCTCTCCTGAGAGAAGACACATGCCAGAAGTAATTTAGAAATTACATTTGGATCTTCTCCTTTTATAATGTATACATATAATGTATGTATAATGTTCAGTGTATGACACTGTCCAAGGTAAGATTCAATTCAGCAGAAAAAAATTGAAGGAAATCTTTTGAGGAAGAATTAATAAGACACTCTTGGTTCTACTTCTCCTCCTTAATCTCCCCTTTTTTTAACTTGATGTGCCTTATGTTTATGTTTACATTGTTCTTATTCTAGTCCTTACAAGAAAGTAATGGGGGGGTGGGGAGGGTGTTCTCCCTGCACACCTTTCCACAAATTTCTTAGCTTGACCATAACCTTTACATATAGAACTGCACAGCAAAAGAAATTTCTACAGAATTTTTTTTAAATCTGCTGTTGATACCAGAATTTAAGAATGCATCATCCACCCCATAATCCTTACAGAAATTAATTTTCAGTTGTCTTACAGATGTTACTATGGAGGAAGCCACCAGAGCCAGGGTAACACCAAAACTTAACAAAGGTGTTTAATGCTGTCGGGTTTGCATGCAGAGTTAGATGTCGGAGTGCCACAGCAAGCCCTGATGTCTGAAAACAGAAGTGCCAACGTTCAGGTAAGGTAACTGCAGCCCTAAGATACTGCAATCTAAAATAACAAGAAGGATACTTCTAATGTCTGTGGTTTTTATGCAAAATGGTCTGCAATGCTTACTTTATTTTATAATCTTAAGTCTTCTAAGTCCTCTTCTGTTAATGTATTAAAGGAACAATCTTATTTTTTCAACTTATCTTCTAGATGCATCTCAAATAATAAAAAAACAGGTGGCATGTCAGAGATCTGCACAAAGGAATGGTTTTATCATACCAAGATGCCTTTAAGTGATCAATGTTCAGTCAGTGCAGAAATCACTGAAAGAAGTGGTACAAACTACAAAATTACATGTTTACAGCTACTGTCGGATTACTGTAGCCAAAGAGGCTGAAACTGAGTCATAGACAGATAGCATGGGATAAAACTCCAAAGGTCTGCAGAGAAGCTAATTCATAAAGCGGGATATGGAACTGTTTAACAAGGTACAAATTTAGCATTTTCATGAGGATAAAGATAAGCCAACCACAGATTACTAAGCAACCGTACAGATTAAAGTCAAGAGTATTGCTTCAAAAAAGCACCACCATTGAAATCTCCAAATGTACTGCATAAAAATTTAAAAATTATTTTAGAAAGTTTTAAAATATTTGTGCAGGGGATTGAATTGTCCTGGGAGATGCAGAGCTTTTCCTTTCTAGGCTACCAGTTAAACCACTTTCAGGTTTCAAAAACTAATAATGTATCTGTCCACAGGCATAATTATTAAGAAACACTGACGAAGGCAGGAAGAAGAGATGTTCTGGGCATTATTTTATATAACAGTTCACAGAAAGAAAAAAAACTGGAAAACTGCAACTGATGATAAGACACAAGTGTATGCCCACAGAAAACTGCTATTTGGTATTTGTGTTCTTGTAAATGTAGACTACAGTTAACAACCAAAGTAAACTCCCTTTTAAGACACATTTAAATGCTGTAATTTGTAGTCCTAGACAAACATTTTGTTGTCTAGCACAAAGTACTTTTCCTGTGCAGGCTCATTCTGCTCTGGGTGCTGCATACGCCCATGCCTCTCCTGACTGAGCTCTTAATGCACTGCACCAGGTCAACCAACGAGAGCACCCCAGGGCACCACAGGTGATGCAATTAATCTAAAAAACCTCACACAGGAATGACTTATGAAGCCACTTCCAGAGAGAAAGCTGACTCACTTCTGTGCATAGGTCAATCTGAGAGATGAGCACCTTCCCCCAGGGGCAAATCGGGCATACCTTGGGGTGTAGGGACTTTGGAGCCCTCCTGCTGCAACCTATGTTGCACAAACACTTGGAGACACCAGTACAGCCAGCCCTCAGACACAGCCCTGGGCAAAGTCTGTCTCAGACTCGCTCTGCAGGCACTTTGTCTAGTTTTACTCAGTCTGCAGCAGCGCTGTGTGAAGTGCAGTGCATCACATTTTCCCCACCCTTCAGTGCAACTCCAAGTTTTACCAAAGAGACAAAAACTGTAGTTAATCACTTGCGATTCTGATTCTTGTAGTTACAGATCGCTTCCTGCATTCCCGCATGGCTGTGGTAAGCTTTCTTGCACTCCCTTTAAAATCGCATATCCACAGGGAACAGGCATCGTATATGAGTGTTATCAGATACCCATCTCAGTATCTCCATGAAATAGTAACTCCTTTAAAGTATATTGCTGAGTTTGCAGAATTTTTATGTTCACACTCCAGGGGTTACTTCAATGAGACTAAAAAGTTAAGAAACCATTATGGAAAAACTCCAGCTTCAGACAAAACTAAGGGAGCAGGTAAGACTTCTGACATCATGGACACCGAGAGTCTGAATCTGCAAGCCAGAAATACAAATAAAGCACAATGTTTTGCACTGTTTCTGATTATAAATGCATTTAAATTGTTGCTCAGCACTTAAAATATTCTACTATGTCATTCGTCTGTGAAGTTAATGTCAAGGATATACTACTCTACAGCTGGGGGAGGAGGTGTCAGTAGAACATCTTTAAGCAGAACTAAAACTGCTAGGAAGAGCCTGTTTCTACCATACCTAAGTTCAACAGAGCACACCAGAGAAACTATAAAGCAGGTGTATACATCATCAGCTCACTGCCTTTCCCCTGCACCAGATGGTGTAGTGTTTTGTTCAGCTTATTTGAAGCCTGCTTCAAATGCCTTTAAAGAGTTTAAAAATTCTGTAATGGGAGAGGAAAGTTCTATTAGAAAAAGTATATAGGAAACCTGAAGTCTGCCAGTGCATTATCTAGCAGACAGGTTTTTTTGAGAAATGTGAAGATGTAAGGCTCTTGAGGGGAGTAGAGAGAAACAGGGAGGAACTTTGTGAAAGGAGATATATGCCTTCCTTTTCAGGAATGGCTGGAGTACTCCATTCTTGAAAAACATCGTTTTCCAGGAAGAAAAAAAAAACAAAACACCACCACCACCTGTATGTGACAAGTGGCTGTTTATGCTGTATCCACTTTAACTTAACATTGTTGAAATCAGCCAGTTACAAGGTTGTAAAATATTATCTTTAGGCAAGCTTTCAGGTTAAAACATGTGGGATGAGTAAGAGATGAGCAAGAGAACTCACCAACTACTCCTGAGTTTCCAGAGAGCTTGAAACAGGCATTTACAATTTAAAAAAGGAAAAGATTCAGTAGTTCTCATAAAAACATTAGAAACTTAAAATTAAGAATAACCTTCAGGTTTTTGACTGGATGATGTGGCAATCTATGTATTTGCATCATACATTTGCTGATACCATATCCTTTAGGCAGACCAGGTATGACATTTAATTCTGCCAGTCTCGTTAACCCTCCCGCTCCTTGTGAACACCTTATATTTTACCTTATATTCATAGCTGAGGGAAATAAAGTTCCATTACAGCTATGCTTATATACAGAAACATCAACAGGCACTGAAAGAACGTAAATAAATCCAAGTAGAGAGCTTCCTAGTAATAGTAAAAGGATTTGCTTAGCCACCCTCCACCCAGGATAAATCTATACATTCTCACGTGCAGGTCCCAGAAAGTTACAAAAGATCTAGATATCAGTTTGGTGTGCTGGTTTGCATTTGTTGGTTGGGTTTTTTTAAATCAACAGAATAAAATTGTAATTCTGGGTAAGAGAAGGGGGTATCTATCAGCCAAATGTCTTGTTTCCCAAAGGGAGTAAAAGCCACATCTGTAACGCGAAGTCCAGTCCTTCATTGCTTTCTGAGAGAAGTTGGAAACATTTCTACAGCTGGCTCATCTCACCCCTGCCTGCACCATCACTGCATGTCTTGGATGTCTGATTCCTGTTACGGTTTCTTCCGCAATTCATCCCTACCTCCTCAGGAGTGAATTCCGCATGCTGACTTTAGGACACTGCTCCTCCTTTCTTAAGTTCACTGCCAAGGCAATTACAATTACTGACAATTTAATAAAAGCAGCACATGAGTTATCATGTTAAAACAGACACTGCTGGATGAAAAAAGTAATTTTAAAACAAATCCAAGATCTGCAGCATGATTATCAAACTGTTCAAATGCTTGGTGCTATTTACGCTATTACTACAATTTTTTTCATGACAGACAACAAGAAGTTTCTGAATTGCTGATAGCAACAATGAACAAATTATTGCTGAAAGGTCTTTTCCAACCTAAATGACTCTATGATTCTATTCTATGAAAGAACCCCGATCCTGCTGTTTGTTCTTTTTAGCCATGGAAATACAAATCATGCCTTTGTTAAGACCTACTCTAATATGCATTTTGATCTGATTCTCTGTCACACTAACACACTCTAACAGACAGAACAATATGAAACAATGCTACTTCTTTAAAATTAATCTTTATCTATAATTTCTTCTTTTAAGGAATAAGGTTACATTTTAAGACCTCTTTAGATCCATTAGATATCACTTTGCTTGAACAGGCGACTACTATCCAAACAAAAGCTGAAAGACAAATGTTAAATTTCTATAGAAAAAATAGCTTTGTCCTTCTCCTGTATACCTCAGATAATATATTCCTTGTAAAATGCATGTTGTCATTACTGGAAGTACTTGACGATTTGAAGTAAGTTAATACTAAAAAGGAATAACTGACCTGGTCCAGAAAAATATGCTAAATTCAAATGCAAAAGAAGTGTACTTTTTAAACAGCATACATACTGACATTGAAAATACTTAACCTGTTAAACATCCATACGCAATCATGATTCAGTCAACTCCTTCAGCATGCAAGTGAGCCTATAAAATCAATTGACTATTAATTTACTAAATTAGACTGCTAAATCAGAGCCTGCATTTTACAGCACAGTATTCACAGTGCCAGATTCATGGTAACAGCATGTTGACAATACATCCCAAAATGGTCTTTTTCTTTTTTTAGACATCAAAAAAGTAAAACATACACAGTACATGGCGACATATCTAAATCTTTAATGTAGAAAATGCTGGTTTATACAGGGGTCCTCCAACTTACCCGTGGCTTGGCAGAAGAGGCGAAAGGGTCCCCGGATACTAACATGCTGTGCCTGGTCACTTAGGAAAGGTGGCAACAACATGACCTTTACAGGGTCTGTGCTAGACCAAACATCAGGCTGAGTACTGGTGGGTGAAGGAGGTGAATCACTTCCCACACAGGACAAAAAGGAGGTACCAGTAGGAGGGAAAGGTATAGGAGATGAGGCTGTGTGACAGAAGAGGACAGAAAAGAAAAAAAAAAAAGAGGGTACTAAGGAAAAAAGTTGTAAGAAATACATCACACGCTGAAGAAATAATGCAAAAAGACAAATGAACTTTATAAGGGTAAGAGGAAGTGTCCCTAGGTGCCTAGAGAAAAGCGCTTTCCTCCTTCACCCACATTTCTTTTTCCAACCTTCCAATCCCTCCCTGCTCCCCCACCCTAGGTTATAAGCCATTCAACTAAAGCTGAGAAGAGAGTCTGCTTCAAATCAATTACAAAAGTTTTCACTTTCTCCCCTTAACGGAAACCACAAGGAACCTTAGTACTTGCAATATGGAAAGCAGTGTCATTGTGTCAAGTTTCACAAAAGTCAAGATATAATACAATTTATTTTAATATTTATTCTGTTATATGTACATAATTAAAAATAGAAAAATAAAACCAAACTGAATCTTATAAAATATAAACTGTTTACACTAAGATAGTCTAAATTATGTTCACATGAAAGTTCAACATAGAAAAGCAGCCCAGGCATACTGCTATTTACTGTTAAAATGTATTCTACTTCTAGCAATATTTACAGAAAGATGCAGTGAGAGGAACAATTCTTCAGGACTGTACCGCACAAAATGCTTTTACAGACAAACAGTGCTGCTGTGAACCAGGCTGAGAACAAATGCACACTTTCACGTTTGCAGGCATGATTCACATAAACAGTTCAAACAACTGATTGAGCAGCTCCAGTTTCAGTCTCCAGTTGCATAGGAGATTGGAAGGTGTCATCCAGAAAGGGTGACGCTGCAAAGATTTGTCACAAAAAGAAGCTGAGTTATTTCTGAATCTGAAAAAAAGAAGAAAAATCGGCAATGCTTTGTCATCAGGCTGTATGCTAACAGTCCATTCCAGCGAGTCACTAGCTGAATTATTGTAGTTAATTCTTCTCGATTCCTGTTTTGCTTCCACAGTGCAAAAAACCTCTCTCTGTGTCACTGCTGACAGCTGCTTGCCTGCTGTGTTTTATTAAAAAAAACCAAAACACCCCAACACCAGCAAAAAAATCCAGTTTTGTATAGAAAATAGAATGTGACTATGTCCAACTTGCTGGTTAAGGGGGAAGAAGAAAAAAAAAAGGAAAGAAAAAGCATTCCTAAATCTATTATTTCCTCCCTCCCATCCCCCACTTACTCCATGTTTTGTACTGATACTGTTGTACCTAAATTTCTAGAAAGCAGCAAAGAAAAAAGCCTTTAAACAAGATTATCCCTGAGAGTCTTACACAAATCGAGCCAACGCTATCCCCATTATACCTTAAAATTTAAGATACTTAAAAAGCAGTTAAAAAAATTAACTTTAACCAACTAAAGAGACCTAGTGTGCCAAAACACAAAGCATAAAATTAAAAATAATCACTAGAAGCAAAGAAAAAAAATGTCCCAATCTGGACAAAAGTCTATAATTTACCAATCTGATAAACTAAACTTAATTTCCAATTTGGAATTAAAATGAAACTAGGTCTTTTTTTAATGGCAGCTAAAATGTGTAGACTTAAGTACTTTTTTAAAGCCAACTGAATTAGAAAGTTACTTTTATCCTATGGAAGAACAGGGCTGAAGAACAAGCAAGTAACTGTTCACTAGAGCAAAGCGCTCAGTGGGGGAAAAACTGGGAACAAACAAATGGTGATCTGAAACTGGCCATTTGAAAAAAAAAAAGACAATACAACACAAGATGCTATGGTCTGCAGACAAGAACACCAATTCTCTAATCTGGCGAGATCTGAAAGCAAATTGGCTTGCTGTACAGCTTAAGCATGTATCCCCGCTATGGCTCAGCTGTGACACCCACGCTCTCTGTGCTCAAATAGCTAGCTGCAGGACCACAGCTGATTTCCACCACTGAAATGGACGATTGGGTCCTTCAGTCCCCCTCTGCGTCCGAGTCAGCATACTTGAGTTCACACTTGACATCAAAGGGCTTGGCCTTGGCCTCACGGGATGCCTGCAAATCCCCAGGCTGAAGCTGGCCGTTCCCGCAGTCGGGCTCAGTCTCATAACCGGTGTCATGCGCCGGCTTTGGCTGCTCGCCACTCTGGTGGCTGACACTGCCTTGTTCCACCAGCGTCTCCTTCACACTTTGCTCACAATCAGAAAAATCTGACTTTGTTTTCTTCTTACCAAGCAGCATAACAGAGCGGAATTTCAAGCACTGCCCTGGCAAGTACCCTTTGTAACAGTTGTAGGAGAGCAGGCACAAGAAAAGAATAAAAAAGAAGAGGAAGAGGAACATCAACAGAAAGTTATCATTTGACTTGAGGAACATCGTCTTTTCTGGGACTGCGTCAGGAATTGAATTGAAGAGCTCTGTGTTGGAGGCTGCACTTGTTAGGACAGGGCCAATGGGCTTTGTTACTATCCTTGCTGTCGTTACTGGTACCATATGAGCGGTCGAGGTGTGAGCAGTAGACCCCTCAGTTGATACAGCTGACACTTTTGGCACATCGCTATTACCTTCTGTTGGTGCAACTGCTGTGGTAGGGCCCACCGTGGTATGCTGGATCTTTTTCAGTTCCAAAACATGCTTAGCCAGCACTTGAGAAAATTTCTTATTCTTCACCTTTTCTTCTGACAAACACTGGTAAACACCGCTGTCTCCTTCAGATAAATTGAAGATAAGTAGCGCCTTTTCCAGCAGACGGTACTTGGGACTCTCCACTCTCAGCACATCGTCTTTGAACTTCCAAACTACCTGTGCCAGATTGGACTTTTGAGAACACTTGAGTTCTGCTGTGCTCCCATGCTTGAATGTATGCTGTAGGGAATTCTCTCTTACTTTATCTGGAACATCAAAATAAATGTGCAGAGTATCAGCAATGATTCCCATTTGCTCTCATCTGTACAGTTTCATGAGACTGTGCTATAGCCTTAATGGAAACGTAGAGATTACGGCATTCAGATTACCTCACAAGATTAAGATGACAGCATGCAAGAATCTCAGTGAAATACCAAGCCATAGCTGCGAGACATCAAGCCAGACTGAGAGACAGGACACCTCAAACTAAGACACCCTCCACTTCTAGATAAAGATGAGACCTTGTTGATCCACAACTGAGCATGCATCTGAGACGAGTCATTGTTTGAGACAACATGCTGAACTTGGTATCACTTTATATGCACTTAGTGCATTTTAAGTAAATCAGCAACTACAAAATATGCAAGAAGAAACTGAACAAAGTGCTGTTACTCAAACTCTCTTCTAAAGTAATATCAGCACTTACGGCACACCCACAATGCAGCACCATAAATTAACAAAAAAACCCAAGCAGAACTCTCGTGGAAGTCCATGCTCTGCTTGGATTAGAAATAGAAACAGAGTAAATCAAACTCTTAAGAGCTTTGTTTACTGCAGTACAAATCTCTAATACTACTCTTCTTCAAGATCTCCTTGATCTAGTGGCAACAGCACACACTATAAAGAAAGGACCTGTGGTTACTTATCTTAAAACACTATGGAGGTTACTTCAGCTGCTCTGTGTCATGTTCTGATTCCCCCTCCCCTCTCACCATAAAACCAGCTTTTTTCAGGATCATTTCATCTGATCCAGCAGCAATAACCAAGCACTTATCAAGGCTCACAGTAGAATGTCAAATGCTGTATCACAGAGACAGAGGCCTCTGCACTAGAAGTACTTATAGTAAATATTGCTTTCATTCACAAGTTGCTGTTGAGGTGCCTCTGTTCATTTTCAGGGCTTTGTGCACTGCACACTGAAATATATACAAACACAGACATTTTAAGACAACATGCAGGCTGTACAGATGCTCAAATATTCAAAAGCAGAATATCATACCTATTAAAATAGAAATGAATGTCCGGATAATCACAAACACCAATATGAACTAAACACAACTCTTTCACTACTCCACCTAAACACGTGAAACAGCTCTTCAAAGACTAACTCACCAGAACAAGATGATGCATCTCCACCTATGTTCTGAATCCAGTTCCTGTAAAAGTAAGTCCAAGTATTACAACTTCAAATCTCATTTCCTACACCCTACCCATCCTCTCATACTAAGTACTATTCATCTTATCAAAATAGCACAAGCAGACATGGATAGATAGGAAAAAGTCTGTACTTGAAAACACTGACTTAAAAAAAAGCCTGTTATCGATAAGGGGCAAGACTGATGCAATACAGATTGTAACTGTAAAGTAATCAAAGACTACCATTACCTTTCAATTTCACTTTCTTTAAAAGTATCAGTGCAGGAAGCTTCAAGGGGTTTCCAAGCACAGTAAGGATCCCTTGCTAAAACACAGTCAACACAAGTGGTGTACTTGTCACAGAATGCCACTGGTGACTGAACCACACCAGAATTTGAACCAGCATAGAGGTATCTTCTGCCCTAAAAGAAAACAAAAACAAAGCACAAAAAAAAAACCACAGCCAATCACTTTCACAAAGCTGAACAATCCAATTCATGAACCAGTTTAAATGTTAGAAGTAAAAGAGTTGCATACACACAACCATGTTTGTAAGAACTGGAGCATGAGGGGAATAAGCATTTTGTCTAGAAAGGAAAGGAAACTTATCTTGAAAATATTCAGCAATGCTGGAAGTGCAAAAAGACAAAACGAACAAAAACCTGAAATAGCTACAGTTTATGAGAATGGAAAGTAACCATGTCTAACCATGGCTTCATCACACATTTTTTCCACAAATACATATGCACCAACAATGCTCCTATGAGGCAAGGCAAGCCTGTGCTCATGATAAAGCTGCAGCAGGCACACACTAGCCTTAACAGGCAAGGCTTGCTTTTATGTAGGACCTGCTCCTGCTCCTGTTAACCCAAAGCAGCCCTACTGCCTTCAGCTCTTCTACCAGTCGGGTCTCTGCAGCCACATCAGCATCAGCCTTACAAGAGTCAAATGCAGCTGCCTACTTCCTACTCAAGGAAGAACACCGGACAGTATCCAACGGAAACAGCACTGGCACCACACCTAGGAAAAGTGGGATATAAACAGAATGGCTGTTTGACCCACTGTTGCTGGGGATCCCCAAAAAGTCTTACTCTGAGCACAGCAGGAAAAGACCACACTAATTCCAAACATCCTTCTCATGAAAGCCAGGCAGCTGCCTTATTTCACTCAACTGTTTCAAAGCTCAAGGAAACCAATGGCTAAAGGTACACTGTGAATTTACATAAAATTATGCAAAGCCTCAAGAAAGGGGCCTGCGCTGCAACCCAAAATGACCAGTGACCAACCGTACAGTCCTTCTGAGAGGCTGTGTGTACAAAGCTGAACAGCACACCCCACCTTGGCAGTGGGTTGGCTTCATCCTGAGCAGAATATCAAGTAGATTTATCAGCACCCTATCGCAGCTGTCATGGCAAATGAACCAGATCCAAGCACAGAGTGGCTTTTCCTGCACTGCAGCCATACTAATCTCAGTATGCAGAAAGGTACTCAGGGGTCATATCTGCAGTGAGACTTCCTGACTCCGGCAGGATGAATATAGTCACAAAGTGATGGGCAGATATCCAAGACAGATTTCTAGTAGAGATTTCTTCAAAAACCTCACGGTTGTGGTGCAGACTTTTGGTCTTGACATCAGCAACAGCCTCAAGAAAACAACTAACAGGACATCTAGGGGCTGAATTTAGGTTTTGGGGTTCCCTGGCACTCTTTCACTGAAGTTTAAGGAGGTTTTGCCATGAGAACTCGGACAGGTTAGTCTCTTTAATGCAATGATCATGAGGAAGTCTGTCTTAAAATTAAGCTAAATGAACAATGCATTCTGAATAACAGCAGTCTCTAGAGGAAGCTGCAGACCAAGCACAAATCAGTTTGGATCCATCTCATATATGAAGCAGGCAGACAGCTTTCAAGAAAACTCTTGATACTGGAAGTTGAAAGACAAAACTGGATCAAAAAAGAATCTGCTTGCACTGCTGGAAGATAAGACTTAGAAACAGATTTCAGCAACATACATTCAAATGCAGTCTTTCATGCTGGAATTTAACTTAGGTTAGTGTTGGACTACGTTGCAGTGCCCACAGAAGGAACTCTGCAGTGTTGGAGACGTACAACTTTCTAGGAAAAGCGTCCCACTCTGCTAGAAAGCTCCTCCAATGCACTGAGCACTGCTCACCTCTCTAATGCTCTACTAGCTAACATCCAAGCCAACAGCTGCATATGGGCTGTAGTGTCTCAGTGTGGTTCCCAGCTGGTATATCCATGAGTTCAGAGGACTCATCAGCAGACCATTTTAAAAGATCCTGACATATTTTTCAGTCAAGCAGGAGTTATGAGGATCTACTGTGGGCTCATCTGACTCTGCCCACCACCTTCCAAACACAGTGGATTATATGGGAAGGGCCTGGGGGATACTGCAACAAAGTGTATAGAAAGGACTCTGACTCCAGAGAGATCTGAAGCCCACCATCAGGCTTAACAACTATTACCCTCTTGTGGTTAATCCATTACTATGGGATGCCACTACACATATCGCAATACCAGCTCTATGAAGGACTTAGTAGCTACTGACTGTGATTGCTACTGTGATGTCCAAGGAGGTAGAAACTTGTGTTTTCATGCTGAGGAGCAGAAGTAATCCCTGCTTGGGTGGTACCACAACTATACAGCTTTCATGACTCTGACACCTGACCCAACCTCTAACTCCTCGCTGCTGAAAAGGGCCACTGGTTTTATGGAATGTACTGGGCAGCACTGCTTCGGTTTTGGGTGTTAGTTTTATGTGTCGAAAGCTATTCTAGCAAGATGGAAATTTTCCCTTGCAGAAGATAAAAGATGTTACTCTCCACAGTGCCATGCAGGAAGCAGCGTTTTCTTTCAATCCTAAGCTTTGAGAGAAGTTTCTCTGTGAAAAGACAGCATATTTCCTGTGCAGCCCCTATGCCATGTCTCACACTGCACCCTTTCAGGATATTCTTGAAGAACTGAGAATGTGTCACTTGGATTCAGAGTGAATTCAGTGCCATCATTTCTACACTAACCTTGGCTACCAAGAGTGTGCTGAAACTGCAAGATCACATGTCTTTGGTATCAGGCTGTAATACCTATCCCTTCCCTTCCACTCCCCAAAAATGGGGGAATCAGAATTAAGCCAGTGTATGAATGATTCCAAAATTCACCCACAATTAGAAGAATGGGCATTAGCATATTTATTAGAATAGTTATCTATCATTATCTTCTATCACAGGGCAAATGCTGAAGCCTCCTGTCAAAGCAAGACATTTGAGGCTTTGCAGATAGAGCAGAAGAAACCAACATTTTTTTATTTTTTTAGATGTATATATACACACATATATATACACACACATGTATACACTATATAAAGTTGCCAGTGCAATGCATCATACAAAAATAATATAAACTTATTTACCGAAATCTATGAGCACCAAAGCTTTAATCACTGAATTCATCTGCCTATCAAAACTATACTCTGTCCTCAAGACTTCTTTCTATTACAAGAATGAAATGACAAATAAGTGTGCAAGATGAGCTTGAAAGAATTATGGCATAAAGTTCTCTTCGACTGAGCTGATCATGTTGGCATGCAAAGTTTTAAATATCACACAAAAATAAAAGATGTTTCTAAGAGATCTTGGCAGTATTCCTAAATCCCTAGCTGCAGAGCATTTATCAATCACGAGGGAGCTACTAAATGCTAGTATTAGTACCGGACACTTCACAAGAATTATTCTTTCCTTAAGAAACCCAAAAATTTTGCCAGTTGAGGGGTCTGATGCTACAAGCCACTGCTTAAGGTAATAATTTCATAGATATTCACAAATTTGCAGGTAACTAGGGCCAGAAGCCTAACTTGTGTAAGAAGTACACACAGTGATTATCCTCCCACTGTCACAAAACCACTCCAAGATTAAAACCTAATGACTGATAATAGCACAGAACAACCACTGGGTTTGGAGCCCATGGCAAGGCTTGTGTCCCCTAGCTGGAGTTGCAGCTGGTGCCCTGCTGGGCAGACAGGACCTCACCAGAGATCCACACCCCCAGCCACACCAACATGATGGGTCTCACAATACATTTAGTATGCAGGAACCTGTGGGATGTGGGACACCAGAAACCAATCAGTTACACATTTATGAGTCTCTCTGCTAGGCAGGACAGTTCTCTCAGGTTTATTTCCTCAGAAAGATGTACCACTCCTCTGCTAGAGCCCCGAGGATTTTTCCTCACACATTAGCAATGGCCACAAGGGGTCAGAATTTTACATTACTGCTGATCTGAAAACTGGTACCTTGAAACAACGTTACGGCTTTCAGTCTCTACACATGGAATCCAAGTGAAGACTTGCACACCTGTGCCCCCACCCCACCACTTTCCCCTTATCTACAGACCTTCAGAAGCTTGTCATCTACCAAACACACTGAAATGCAGCAGGCAATACATGATATTGCTGCAGAGTGAGGAGTTACAGATCCAGCTTTTTGCTCTCTGTACAGTGATGGTCATCTTCTGTCACAACCAGGTTACAAGGTAGTACTAAAAAGTTTTGTGGAAGAGCAAAATGAGTGTGACGCTTATAGCACTTACTTTTTTGGATGAAAGCAAGAGAGTTTGGATTGCCTCAAAGTTTGGAAAAAGCTGTGTTTCTTCAATAATATGCATTCCATTTTCATAGCTGATAGCTTTGTGCAGGGCTCCTCGATCTGAAACAACAAAACAATGTATTTAAGTAAGATTGTTAAAATAAAGGGGGGGGGGGGGGGGGGGGGGGAGAAGGGGCACAGACTCGGACTATTGCTCTAAGTTGTCTCAGTAATCTGCTTGCTGTTTAGCTGAAGACTTCACACAACTCTGTGCCAATGCCAACCATTAAATTTGCCATTGTAAGAAGCTGTGAGCAATTTAGGGACAAAGAATGACCAGTTACATCCTACCTTACACATGCTTTTGCTGCACTCATTGCAGTTCTGCAGTTCTTTTCCTGCAATGCTTTGGCAAAGCACGCAAGATTCTCCACTTACTCACCATGGCCCCTTAATTGTTAATGAAAACACCATGGTGTAAAAGCACTGTAAATATGGCAATCTCAAGAGTTTCTCTTAGAACTTACTTCAGCCTAAAGAATCAATGCATCATCAAAAAAAGTGTTTTGCAGAACTCACCTGTACTGATGAACATAACATCATATATGGTGCCATTGAGTGCTCTGACTCTGTCTACTACAATCTGGGTATACTTCACATCTCGTTTTACTAGTCGAGGTCTGTCTCCCATCGGAGTCACTGAGTCATCCATTAGAGGATGATCTTTAACAAACTGCAATGTTTTGTCTGGTAAATTCAGAGAGCTCATGTAGTTTGATGCTCTGGCTTCATTGTTTATACACTAGTGGGGGTGGTGAGGAAGGAGGAAGAAACAAACCAAAAAAGAGACAATCAAATTACATCATTTACTTGGACAAAATAGAGACAATTAACAGCGGGTATATGCATTTTCTTCTCTGCACTATTTTGGCCAGTAAGCACACTTTTACGTTATACTCATTCTACTGAGGAAGGTCCTCAGGTCTCACAGCACTTTGGCTTCTGTGATGTACTAATCACTAAGCTTCAGACTACATTTTTGCTTAAGCCCAAAATGCATTTTAGGAAAACATTCTTTCTGGAGTCTCATGCTTCTCAGCTGCTTTTAACTGCCCCTCATTCAGCAGTAGCAACAAGATGACCGCAAGGAACATGAGAAAGTAATAAAACTGTGAACGACACCCAGCACTAAGAACATTTAGTTTGCAGAGCAAGGCACTGCATTGGACAAACTTGCTGAACCTATGGAGACAATGCAACAATTGCTATACTTCTGTTCATCTGAATTAAAAAGTACTTGATGTTGCCTAGTGTATACTGCTATCTTTTTCACCACAAGACAATTAAGACAAAATGATGAAAATACAAAACCAACAAATAACTCAATTACAAATTTAAAAACCCTACTTTGATTCCCAGATAAACAGTTTAGAATAAATCACTTGAGTGTTTTTCTACAAAGTCTTTACAACAAAAAGTATCCAGATCAGGGCGAATTAAAATTAAGCTTTAGTATATTACCTAATATTTTCTATTTTCTTTGCTCCTGAGTATTAAAAAAGAGACTAATCATCAGCTCCATGATTACAGGAACTTACCGCACCAGGTCGAGGATTAGGAATTTCCCCATTGTATCGCACCCACTTTGTATGAGACTGTTCTACTGTAGCACTCTGCATGTATTTTCCTTTTGAGAAAACCTCTTCTACAGTGGATAGATTGTATGCACACACTGCTGACAGCCCCACATTATTCCTAAAAGATCAGGATGAAAGAAAAAAAAAAAACATAGGAGTAATTATTACTTTTTGTGGTAACCAACCGAGATTAAAAGTACTTCTCTAGGAAAAGGCTCTACAACACTTACAGCTGTGGAGTGAAGACTCCATATATCACTGGTTCCTTCAAAGTTGGAGACTTGAGAATAAAAACATCATTGATGATATTGAAAATTAAATTCTTATCAGGGATGGTACAAATCAATCTGGCCTTGAGAAAGGAAGTCCATTTTTTCTGCAAAGTCCTTAATCCTCCTTGGTCCCTCTTTTGATATTAAAAAATAAAAACATGTTTGTGAGGAGAATTAGCAGCATTTTTGCATTTAAGAACCATGCTATACAGCATGAAATTACTGAGCCCTGTTATTTTCTAACATTTAATCTATAGCAACATCAATAAATGTTAACACATTCACAAACAGAAAAGTAAAGAAGCCGCAGGGAAATCAGCTGACTCAACAACAAAAAAAAATGCAGAACAGTTTCCATCAACAGAGGTAAGGTGAGATATGATACTTATAAAAGAACCATATTTCAGCAACACTTGAAAAATTGAGCAGTGTGCCATTAGGAAAAAGAACACTTATTAGAATACGTAAATGGAACTATTATACTGTCCCTTAAGAGAAATAAGCAACACTGAATTTGTTCTGTGACATCTAAACTGATTTTAAATTCTAATGTTCCAATGTGCATTTAAAGTTGCCCGACACTAAAAATTTCAATAGAAGAAATGCAGCAATGGCTTAATACTGCAAACAGTTACCACCTTTATTAAGGATTTGCAGTACCAAGGCTTAAAGAAGTAAAGATACATTGACTAGAAATGTTTCAAAATATTTGATACTCAAGCTGTAGCTGTGTTACTTCTCTTCAAAAAGCAGGGCATGTTTGAACATTATTAGTATTTCCCATTCATTATCCAATGCTGTTATGCAAAGTATTAATGAAATCTGCACAATTTATAAAAACAATTAAGTATAAATGCTTATAGATTTGCAACCTGCCATTGATTCCTATTTCAAACAGCCAGCAGCAATAAAACTCTCATATCTGCAATACTCCCCTTTTAATGCACGCACAAGCTGTCAGTGGGCAGAGGGCCATAATAATAAGCCCCATGTAAACCTGCCTCCAGCTGCTTGTTCAATGGAAATCTCAAGGGCACTAACTTGTTATTGATGTTTTGACTTCCATGTTTAAATATAAAACAGTAAAGTAAAAATAAAACATTTCAACCTCATCAAAATGAAACGGCTAGAGAAATTTCCTGTTGGAAAAAAAATCCTGAGGAAATTGATACATTCCACTTCAAAAAATTTTTTGTTAAATCAGCGTTTCTACTGGAAAAAGCCTCTTTCATCAGCAAGGTTTTTAACCAATACTCCCGAGTATGTATGCGAACCAGCCTATGAGGTTTAAACACAGCAAGTGTGACAGAATTAGGCTGCTGGTGACCATTTTCCTTGAGGCTCTGGCCGCTCTAACAGCTTCATGGCAGTCCCATCTGCTACACTGCAGTCAAGAGCTATTCTGCTGTGGACACAGCTACAGTTTTGTTTGTATACAGCTACTTGAAAGTAACTTGACAAACATCCCACTCACTCAGCTCCAACCAAAGGCAGTTCTTCCCAGGGAGCTGTACTCAAAAACTTAAAAGTTGTTTAAAAAAAATAAAAGGAAAAGCCAGGGGAGAGGCTTTTTCTGTTACTGGGTTTTGTGATGGTTGTTCCCCCCCCCTCCCCCCCCCCCCCCAAGGGGTGGGCAGAACCCTCAGATGTACTGAAATTTCACTGTTGTGCAAAACTAAATTAAGTATTTGTTCCCAAAGCAACAATTAGGCTTTCTGAGTTCTGAAGAATTGACTGAAACTACTGATTCACTAAGATTCACTAAGTTTGACCACTTCCATTTAACTGGCAATAAGTCCACAATAATAAATGCTTTTTAACACACACACACACAAAATTCTAGTTAAATTAGTAAAAGTAAATTGAACTATGGCCCACCTTGCACACTCTAGCTATTCTTGGAATCATCAGTTTTCCAACAAATTCATACTCCACAGACACTTCAGTGAAAAAGAAGTATATCTTGTCATCTTCTCCATCTGTGCTGTTTTGATCTGCTCTTATCACATCAGCAAAAACAAAATTGGGCTCTACAGACACAAAGAGAAGAACTGTGTATCATATGTAAGACTACTAACTTGATTTCCTCAAAGACCCTCTAGGAGTCCTCTTTCACCCAAACCTCACACTCCATTTACCTGCTCTCCAGTCACTGACCTGCCTACAGTTTGCTGTTCATAATATGAACAGCATTAAAAAAAAAAAAAAAAAAAAAACAAACCACAGAAAAAATCAAAACCATAAACCCTATGTGAAAGCACTAAGATACCTGAGATATCTCTGTGGTCTGATACCCCATTATTTCAATGTTTTTCAGTCCACACTAAAGCGTGGTTTTCTAATGGGCCTGGAATGGTACCCACCCTTGCCTGCCTCTCCTCTATTTCAGCTATTAGCTGAAACACTAAAAATGACAGTATCATTACAACATGTATTACAAAACTCAGTATCCTGTACTTTTTGGACATAATGCATCTTTTGGAATTTGCTAACTTCATGATTTTGGTCCTTTCTGGCAGAAAGCCACAAGCCTCTGAGCATTCACAAAACTTGGTGGATTTTGGAATTCAGGAACTGAAACCATCAGGAACCATGACCAGCTCAATTTGAAAACTCGTTACAGACCAAAACATTCTCTTCCTTACTATATCATAACTTTGCTGCATTATTGCAAGGATGAACAAGTAGAGACAAAATGAAATGTAGTACTTCAATGTCAAGTTGAAGCTTGTATGTCTTGAAGCTGTTTTCATTGTTAATGCTGATAAAAATACTGAAATTTCAAAATAAAATCTCTTGATGACACACGTGAGGGCACACACTCACATGTCAGTGTGTGCCAGTATAACAAAAGCCATTCTTTTTGAGATATTAGACAATTGCTCCTTACCCCAGGTAACACACTTAAACTCTAAGTGTGACATTGGAGAAGGAAAAACAATTTGGTTGGGCCAGTTCTCATGCCCACTTACCATTAAGCCAAGGTATTGCATACTCTGTTCTCAGAGGGCTCTGATGAGAGTGCCGTGAAATGATAGGTTCACTTCCCAAGAAATTGTAAGACGTCCCAGAATAAAGCTCCTCATCTTTAACACAAAACCAAGTATTTTAGACTTTCTTATGCACTGGATACCAAAAAGGGTAGATGAGTATTTTGGGAGACTATGTAAACTTAAACTTCCCACAAGAAAAGATAAACAAGGATTTCCTCTAAATTGCCCCAGACATGTATTCTATGTTTACAATTCTGCTGACCATTCTCAAGGCTAACACTTCAACAGCTGGGTTTATTATCACTCTAACACAAGCAACTGGCAAAAGTCAGCATTGGTTTTGTGGTACTTAGGAGTAAACCTACAGTTTATGTACAAACATGCAAATTTACTTAAGAAATGCCACAGAAATTTTGGAAGTAATTATTTTACTCTCTATGCCACCAGTATTCAAACTCAAGTTTTACAAATTTAAGCAACAATGCCAGGAGTGTGTTCTTTTTTTCCTCATTTCCTGTTTCGTATTACTTTGAGCTTCTCTTTTATGAATTTGCCACACCAGGGTACAGCCATGAACTCTGGTTTCACCAAATCAAGATTCAGTGGCGTCTAACCATGCAGTAATATACTCGCAATAAATATCTTACTTCCTTATTCTGTCTCACAGATATGTCTTCAGGACTGCTAAAAAATTCTACTTGTTAAACTTACTGAAATTACAGTAACTGATACTACAAAGGCAGTCAAAGCACATTTAGACTACCTGGACTAAATATGTTAAACACCTGCAAATATAGTATTGTAATAGTATTTTAAAAGTTACTTCCGAAACGACCTAGAGTTTTAAGTTCTCCTTTTAAAAAAATATATTAACATAAGTATTTTAATGTCTGTCTAGATACACAGTAAAGATGTAAAAATATGGATGCAATCTGCTATTTTGATATTGAGAGACTGGAGAATGACAGTGGAAAAGATCAAACATTTTTATACATAACAATGAGGTATGCAAAGTCTGAACTTACCAACCATAACAGATGTGTAGCTTTGTGCAGGATCAAATGGACATCTGCCCTTACCATCTTCATTTTTACCTCCAAGTTCAAATGAAATTAAATTCTGAAAAAAATTAAGTTGAAAACCACAAAAACAACTGTTAGCACTTCTTCTTTCAGCCACTTGACTCGTGCAAAGGTAACTGGAAAAGTAACAATAAATAATGTACTATATCATCAACTTCCAGCATCAGAAGCATTTTTTGTAAGATTATAAAAGGCATATACATTTTCAGAAAATCTTAAGAATCCAGCAGACAAGAGAGGAAATGTGATCCTATGATTTGTGAGGGCGGGAGCAGAAAAGAACAGAAGACAAAGTTAAATACAGACAGACCTCAAGAAAGAGCACCCCAAAAAGCCAGACAGCAGGAAAGGCAGAGAAGTTAACTGATATATGGAAAGAGCTGGCAATTATTGAATTAGCCTGCACAAAAAATGGAGAGTTTTAGAAGTTAGGAAAGCTTTCTGAACTGGATTTAGCAATTTTTGAGATTATGTTAAATTCGTGAGATGGGGCATAATCCAACTAAATTTTAAAAAGCAACAAAGTACTTTGGCTGCTACTTTATAAAACCCTTAAAAACCAAGGGAATGAGGATCAGGAAGATAATGGAGAACTGTAGCCACAGTACTGGGGAAGTGATCAGTTATACTGTGTAATGACACTGGAGGCTAAGGGCAATGACTTCTGTCAATGTTCCAGAGATGATGGCAAGCAGACTTGCAGACACAGGACTCAAAAAAGAAGAAACAATTACAAGATTTCTTAATTTCTGTACTGTTAAGAGCCACAATAAGGAGAATGATACAAGAGTCAGCAACAAGTTTTGATTCTGCGCCAAGACTTCACTCTGAAGTGTTCAGCATTATGAAGCTGTGGCATAGCCAGGAGACAAGCAGAGACAGGAATCTGAGAAATTTCAGGGAGATATGGCAATGGATGGAAGTTGCAAAAAGTGCAATTTCAGTTTTAGAAATCGTTTTTATGCTAACACACATACACACTAATACACAAAGAATTATGAAAGCTAAGAAAAAGTAAATTCACAGTTAAACAAGATGAATCAGTAATTCAGCACGCGCTTTCAAAAAGGAACAGTACAGTTTATTTCCATACTCTATCCTTACTGTGGGACAGCGTAATAAATAGAGGACTTGCACTGAAATTGCAACAGTCTTTGGGAATGGACACTAACTCATCGTTTACTTGAGCTGCTTTTAGCTTACAGTTGTTATTGGGTCAAAACATATGTACATTCTTACCAGGTAATCACATGTTGGCTGAAACGCATTAGTTCCACACACATAGAGGAAAGTATCGTTCAGCTGTTGCAAGACACGCACATAATTACGACACTCTGTCTGTAATAGAGGATGAGAAAAGGACCAGTCTGATAAACCACAGCTTCCACATTCCAACATAAATAAACAATTAAAGTTGTGCTGTCAGGTCATCTGTTGCCACTACTTATGCCACACCAGTAAGGCTGGGTGATACAGTCACCACTAGAATACCACCTGCCTACAATCTCCAGGAGCTCTAGTCCTGCAGCATCTGGCTTCCTACAGCCAGTAGTGCACAGCTGCCTCAGCATACCTATCAGGGTAGCATAACCAGGTACCTACACTCAGCAGGGTGCATCTCAAGTTATTTCATGAAAGCACAAGCTCCAAAGCCATATCCAATCCATCAGAACAACTAGTTAAACATGGAGTAAGTTTCAGACTTTATCATCCCTTGTAAGCCTAGATCAAAAACAGTAAGTGATGGGCAAGGTAGTTTCTTAAGATAGAAACCTCTAATACCATTAAATTAGCTGCACAGCTTTGTCACTTATATCTGTCTTTTTTTTTTTTCAGTCCTTGATATCAATTTCTTTTTCATCCAAGGAAACCTCTTAATTCCTTTCATTCTGAAACAGAACAAGGAGTTTGAGCAAAGCCTTGAATAAAGGATACCATAATGTTTCAGAATAATAACCAAGAAAAACAACTCTAAACACCCACTTAGACAAAAAAAACCAGTATCAACAACACCCCTTAATTCTTGCTGGTACAAAGCCAGATACCACCACTGTACTGTAGTTCCAAAAACCACTTAAGTATAAGCACTGTACTTACTCTTCCTTCCTATGAGCCAAACCACGTATTTCTGCGACTGCATGGTGAGTTCAGTATGGCAAAAAACTGGGGGTGGGATCAAAACCAGTTTTCTGCCAGATGAGGTCCTTGAACAGCTGCATAAATGCTTTTTGCTGGCACTAAACAGCATAGTGGTGATGGGTGGGGGAGAGGACCGCCCACTTTAGTGTAAGAAATAGCAGTAGTGGCTTAATACCTTGATCCTTTTGCAACTGTTGCACTACGCAAAGCACTACGCAAAACATCACAGCTACAACATAAATAAGGCTAGTAAAAGGTTATGCGTAGAGTGAGGAAAAAGTATGGCTGGCACTAAGTGTGACTTGCTAAACTGAGGGCAGGAAAAAAAAAAGGAAGACAAGTTTGGAGCTCTAGCAAAGTACCTATTTATGGGGTCTAACATCCCTTCTAACTAACACCAATAATCTCTGCAGAGGACTGGTGGAGATGGACACACTGTCCACTAAACTGTATGCACATGCAAGAAATTCACATCTCTCATATTCATTGTGGCTGTGTGTGAATATTATTGCCAGTAACCACAACTGAACCTGGAGAACAAATAACACCCTCTGAGTGCATCCTGACAAAGCAGACAAGGAGGAAACAGCCCTTAAAGACCCACCACACCTCTTCTTAGGATAATATACTGATGGTTGTCACTGGAAGGAAAGGCAGTAAATCAAGCCAAGGCAGAGAGAGCCCACTCCCACCTCAAGGAGGCCCATGAATCCAGGATGTCTATCAGCCCTGAATGCCACATATGGGGTTTTATAATAGTGTGAATCAAACAGACTGGTGGTTCGGGGATGCCAACGTCAAATCCATACGGGCATACAGTGGGACTGCTTTTTGTATTCACAGGGCTTGCAGACTTTGACTTTCAAACCTGTGCTGAAAGCCTGACCATCAGTCTTCCCCAGCAAACCCTCACTTTACCGTATCACTAAATGAAGTGGCACTACACAAGGGGAAAGGTACGTCCACATACAACCACCTCAAGTAAACAGTCTACACAGAAAGGCAAAATAAGCAAGCCAGCCTGCATGCTGGCAGTCATGAGGAGTCTGCGGTTCCCAGAAACACCGAGGGATCCCGGGGGGCTGAGCTGCCTGCACTGCCGAGCAGGCAGGAGATCAGTCTGCTCAGGTGCCAGGGAGCTGTCTGAGCAGTCACACCAGCAAGGTGCTGCCGCAAGGGGCACATCTGCTGAGCACCACAATAAGGGTGTCTGTAGTTAGTGAAAAATACACTGGTGGAACAGCCTTGGCCTAGTAAATAAACCCTATGCCCTAAAGCAAACAAAATTATCAGTCATTTTCCAAAATCAAATGCTGGGGAGGAACTATTGCAATAACAAAACACAACAGTTGTTACCAATTACCTCAGTGAAAGTAATACTGATCTATCATTTTAATGAAGAACTTGTAACATTAAGCACACATCAGGGTGTGTTCAGATTTTCAAACATTCAAATAATATTCACCAGCAAGAAATGAACCAAGAATTTAAAAAAAAAAAAAGACGACTAAGCATGCTGCAGTTTCTAGGGCTCAAGTTAATTAAAGAATTTATGTGATTATTTGGAATTTTAATTTCAAACAGTTGGAGCCTTTCTTCTTTTAACATCACTCCTCTTGAAGTGAAACATATAACATCTTTCTCAAAGTTCAACAGAAGTACATACCTGTTCTGATTTGCCCTTGACTGCACATTTAGTCCTTTTATCTTCTGTGACCTTCCAGTGTAACTAAGTGAAAAAACAAGCCAAAAAAAGCCACAAAGCACTTTAATTCAATGCAAGGTCTGAAATCTTGCAGTAAAATACAAAAAAGGCAATCGTAAGACTACTTGCAGTAAATGCAAGCCATTTTGCTAGCAGCTTCCAAAGGTTCAAAGCCATTCTTTCCCGGGGAGGTGACACTTCCAAATGCACATGCCTTAAAGCAGGGCTAAACCACTGCTATTATCTTTTGGGTTCATCATGATGTTTCCCCTCAAATTGCTTAATGAAGTTCCATTACCATATGCATTAGGGAAATGCAACCGTAAGTACTTCTCAATTCCATTCACACTTGAATGAAAAACATTGGGGGGGGCGGGGGGCAAAGAAAACTTATTGGACCAATTTACACTATACAGAGAAGTACAACTTTGACAGTTACATGCACTCGTAAAGCAAGTTTTGTATACTGGTGAAATTGCCCACCATCACCCGTGAACATTTTGCTCAGATTAAAAATCATATAAACATCTTCCAAAACATCCTGGGTGGGACTGCATCTCCAAGTGTCAGCCTGCACTGCTGATGGGATGAGAAGCAGGAGCCCAGGAAGAACTGGAAGCAATACAGTGTTAGCAGACTTCTGTATGGGCTAATCTACTTTGGGAAACCAGCATCAGCGTATCCATAATACTTCTCTGAGCAAGCTGGATCAGACCTGTCTGCACCACTGCTTGCTGTGCAGACGCACCTAGAGTCACAAAACGGAAGCTGAAACCAAAAGCACAGGGCCTTCATTTCGTTTGAAGCACAACTCCAGCCTGCCACTCCTGAGCAAGCTCCAACTTTCCTTCCCATTCAGATTAACAGGAGATGGCCCACTACTGATAATCAAAATGTGTAAGAACCACCATTACAGATGATACCCAAAGCCCCTCCAGTCCAGCATCCTGTCCCCAAGAAGAAAATACCTCAGGAGACCTCTAACTACTCGTTTATACCCAACTTCTCCTTTCTTCCTCTCATCTGATGGCATGTTTTACTCTACAGTATCTTCCAGAAATAACACAGGAGCAGTCCACACAAAGTATTTTCTCTTTTAGGTACCTACCACCTAAAGTGCCATGCTACTGATACCAGAAAATGAAGGCAACTTTGGAATATGATTTTTACATGGAGGATCATGTATTAAAAAGCATACCTCGTGCTGTTTTTCAGCAATATTCACTGCGTTTAATGCAAAGATCACTTCTCTGGCTCCTACATATAGAACATCTTTGTCTTCACTTAACAGGAAGGTTGAATAGTTTGACACTTCTGATTCATGAAAATGTATTAGCTGGACCTCTGTTGAAATGAGAGAAAAATAGCACCACATGAAGAAACACAATCACTTACGGTCAAGTTTATGGGTCATTTTTCTAGGTTGTGTAACAGCTGTTGTGTACCTTGAAACCAATAAAGGTTAGTTCAGACAGCTCATGTAACAGATGAGAGACCCCTCAGAAGCTTGGTTCAGCAGAAACAGCAGCTCCCATCATTAACGTCAAAATCACTGGTCCCTGCTCTCTTGTCCAATTTCAAATGCCTAAATAACTCCTCTTGTAGTGATCCCCATAACTCACATCTTCCTTCCTTTTTTTCTACCTGTTATTCCCCTTTTTTTCTAACCTTCCATTTTACACATCCACTGTCAGGTCCTTTCTCACCTTTTCCTTTCCACATATCCACCTACTATGGAAAATCAGTTCAGTCACCATATCCCTTGCAACTGCCCCAAACAAATCTCATAAAAAATCCTGCACCTTAGAAGATGACACTTCAGCATATTACCATAGCAGAAAGAAGACAAGCTAAAAAAGAACCATTTACAAAGGGTCAATAAGCCGATTTTGAAGTGGGGACCAGAGATGAAAAGCACATGACAGAAAGAAATAAAGTGAGGGAAAATCAAGATGAAAAGGAAGAACATGAGCCAAAGAGGGAAACACAGGGGTAAAGCAGTGGAATGAGGAAGCATGCAGACTGGGACAGAATGGCATGGAGAAAGATGACACAAAATGACTAATATACAAGAATATTTTTTCTGCATGTACAACCATAATGGAAAAATGACTGAAAGCTTGGGAGACCATATTTGTGTGAAAGACTACCACAAGATTGATTAAGCGTGGCTTTTTAAGATACAGGCAGAAAACAATGTATTATTGCTCCCAGTTCTAACATTAGAAATTGCACATTTTCAACTCTAATACTCTGGAAACATTAATTTTAAACTAGATTCTCAAGAACATCATTTTAAATTCTTTTACTTGGCAGGAAAATTTTCCCCAAATGGATGAACTAGTTCATACAACTCCACATGTTCATTCCTCCACTGAACTAAATTCCCCCTCCTATTCAAAGTAGGCTTCCCAGATTTAAATGCAATAATCTTCGGCAGACAGAGACAGGGAAAAATAGCAGGAATGAAAAGAAATTCCATTTATTATACGAGTATTTTGGATGTGGGTCTGCATAATACCATTAAACAGCAACTTGCTATAATATTTTAACATTATACAAGATAGGAGCATCAAGGAGTCTAAACAGGAACTACAAGCCGTGTGTAGATCATTCTTTCCGAAAAGCTACATCAGCAACTCACTAATTGCTATACCAATGAACAGGAAAAACACCTCCTACAGTCATCTCAAATCAGTTTATCATTACTATATTCTTAATCTCCATCTGTCTTTTCCTACACTATGACTGCTCAGTATTTAACATCCTTATTTAAGGCTGCTTCTTCATACTGCCCATATACTTGTTTTTATTTGGTACAGCACACTTGGTAAGTAATTGTTGCTAACTAACTAGTAGTAAAGGAGGACCCAAAAACAAAACCTTGTAAAACCCAAAGCATCCATGCCCCATGGCAGGGGTGGGGGGCTGGGGGGGGTGTGGGGGTGTATGTATTCACAAACAGCAGCAAATAACTACTCTTTAGTCCTTGCTCGCTATTACTCCTCTTTGCATCGCATTTGCTGACTTCTGCTGATTATATTGGGATATTGTGATTATTTGCTGCAGCTTCAAATACAGGGCAAGTGGTGTTCTGGGAAAGATTTTTTCAACCATAGACACCATATAATGCTGTCAGAAGAGGGCCAAATGCTTATCTTGCCTTCACCTGGTGATTTATTTAGTGCACAGGATGGCTTAGTGTCAAAATACATCTCAGTCTGAAAAAGCATACAAAAGATTTTTAGCTGGAGAGGTACATTTTGCTAATATGTTCAGATTCAAAGTAAAAATAATTTGTTTAAAACAAAATACATCTATTGGGGTCTTCTCTTGAAGCAAGCTTCAGCTGCAAGATCCTTCAGCTGACAAAGCCAAATTCAAAATTCCAACAAAGCTATGTTTTCAGAACTGCGTGAAGGATCTGAAATCAGTTAACCCAGTTGTCTGAGTCACTTTCAAATATTCTGGTCTTAAGCACTTCATAAGCTGAGCAAAGGCAGCAACACCTGACCAAACTCACAGCAAGTAGGCTGGAAGAATATACAGTCTCTACGGGTTTCAGATCCCACAGAAACAATGAGGTTGTGGCAGTGTCCCATATTACACTACTTAAGTTTCTCTTCTTACCTCTGTGTTCCCAAGTGATCCTTGGTACTGGGCCAAACGCTACTGTCACTTTCAGTAACAAACCCCAAACTGCATAAAAAGCACACAGAGCCATCTTCAGTGTCCTTGCTCTTCAGGGCTCCTTGAATAACTGCAGCAGTTAGCTTTTCTTCAGCAGAATAAATGCAAATTCCAGGGAGTATTAGACACCAGGCATTTCAGACCTTGAGAGCAGTGCAACAAGGCAGGCTGGAACAACTGTACACAAGTACGTGCTTTTCAGCAGATCACTTCTTCAAGGGAATGCACATTTTCCAGGATGCTGCATACAGAGACTGCCCACACTCTCCACAGGCTGCAGAGCTGCTGAGAAGTACAACTGAGCGCATTCTTCTGTTTCGTTGCAGAAATAAATGATGCTGTGTAGAGAGGAGGGGAGCAAGAAGTAGAAAAGAAAGCAAACCAAGTACTGCCAAAAATAGCATATCATATGCACTGATCTTGCAATGCTTCTACAGCTATCTGCACAGCTTCATTTGGATAAAGAGTACATTAATTGGTGAAAATACAATTCTTAAAAACCAGCGGCACATTACATGGCAAATAGGCAATAACTGAAAGCAATCATTTCAATCTAGAATGCCACATATAAGTATTTTGAATTGTCACTTATGTTTAATGCACAAACTTTGACTCTAGTTTACATGTTTTCTTACTTTTAATAGTAAGTTGAAGAAAATCCCACCTCTCTGATAAATGAGAAAGGTAACAAAAATCACTATGACTAAGTTCAGAGAGCAAAGGACATGAGAAATGCTGCATTCATCTTAAGCATCAGTTACACAAACCTGCTGTACCTCCCATCCTTGGGATCTTACAAACGGAAGTGTCATTTTTAGCAAAGTCTTTTCATGCTACTAACGCACTCAAGACATGCAGGGGTAGAAAGAAATACAGCTACAGAAACAACGAGCGAAAGCACTGCATACAAAAATAAACGGAGAAAACGCTTAAATACTAAAACGATAGACAGTCCTATGAAAGTCACTGTGTCTCTGAACCACGCATTACCCTTCAGGTCCAGAAAGCGCTCTGTCCTCAGCAACCAACAAAACCATTCACTGCTTTCTACACCATCTTCCAAGAGTCTCCACTGCTCCCATCTTCCTACAACCACTCCTAGGTCAAGACTCATTTAAGTATTTACCAGGAGAAGCAAGTGCATTTATCAATGACTAGATTACTGCATATGGATAAATTGAGGGCTGTACACTCAAGGGGGAGGGGAGTGTAAGAAAAGTATGTTTTCCATTGCAGCAGCACACGGAAGGTGCTAGATTTACACTGTGCCACAGCCTGAGACACTAGTGTGACCCTACTAAGAAACATGCCACAATCCTTTCTTGAGAAGGACAGAAATAAAAAACTAAGGCGAAACTGCAGCCAGAACATCTCTAATGACAACTGTGATGCTGATAGCCTCTTTGGGAGGGAGAAGCCTCGGGTTTAAGCAGGCAAAGGCAAGGAACCACTGGGCAGTACAGCCAGCAGATCCGCTATGAACACAGAAGTAACATGGTTGAATAGAAGATGGACAAAGACATCAGAAGCTTTTACACCTGCTTTACTAAATGATCACAGGCAAGGTTAAAAAAAAATTTAAAACTCTTATTCCTACCAATCTTTTGTCTACTAAGAAAAAACCCACACAAAACCACAACTTCCTGAAACTGTGACTTAAATATTTTGTGTGTGTATATATATATATTTTTATATTTATTATTTTTTTTAGTTTTGGTAAGCACTTTGGATCAGATCCAACTGTCATAATGGATCATATAAATAATTTCTGGTTTTAAGGCATCATATTTTCACAGTTAAGCTTACTAGGCTTGTTCGTCTGTCTTGCAGCCTTCCTGTTTATCATCATGTATAAGCATGTTTTGCTCTCCAACACGTTAAAAAGTGCCCACTCAGAGTTGCAAGGTATCACACAAAAGTATTCTGAGGCAAACAGCGTTACGGAGAGTGAACAGTATTTCAATGATTAAGTTCAAGGCAGTTTAGAAATGTTACTTTAATGGAAATGCAAGGGGGAGAACAGTAGTTTGAGTAAAGATCCTTGAGCCATTATTTCTACATAGTGCTAATTTATTTTTTTCATGCCACCTTTTTTTTACTGAAGACTTGACATAATAATCAATTCCCCATTAACTCTTGATTTTTTTTAAAGAGAGACAGCCAGAATATCATTATTCAGTACTAGTCCCAGCAATAAGCAATTATTTATGTACAATACCATGCAGTAGAAATGTCTCCAGAGAAAATTTCTAAGTCCTCCTAATTTTCTGGACTTTAAAACAGGATTAGCAAATCTATGCCCTTGTAAAGGAAAATCCTGATTCTCCCTACAGCCGTGGTTACACTCCTAGCCTAGCTCACCTACCTCAGAAAATGCAAAATGACAACAAAATCTGAAACAAATTACACTACCTTCTGAAGACAAAAGGTCTGGCTAGGTTAGTTAGTGCCTGCTTTGCTGTGTGCCAATTCTCTGGACGCACAAAGCAGAAATCTGTCATTTTGGTCCCACTGTATGGGTTTATACCTATATATAGGTATACAGACAGGCCCTTTTTCACATTAGTAAGTTTGACTTGTGGGACATTATTTGTTCATTTAAGGTAAAATTTTGCATGCTAAAAAAAGGAGTGAGACAGACTACAGTGAACGTTATGTGCCTAATCGTGCAAGATCCACTTTGTTCTCATTCCTATAAGTTTAAATAGAGATGAAAATGCACTCGGGACCTTGTCCTTTTATTTATACTTCAATTTAATTACACTCCTCCTCCTCCCTGCCCCGTGCTCAAAATTATCTGGAATAACTCCTTCACTGACATCCACTGGGAAGTCATCCATAATCTAATATGAACCTGGTTTTATATAACACAAGGGGTAGAAGGAAAAAAAAAAAAACCAACAAAGGCCCAGACAATGGCCTAATTTTCCAAATTAGCTCAGTTCCATTGCTGTTCACCGGCTTTGATTAGATTTGAGCATGTTGCCTTCTGAAAAGTTAGGTCTCCTAATGCCTTATGTAAAAATGAACCACAATTTGCTTGAAAATATGAACCTTTAAGAAGTACAGCAGATAGAAACTTGAAAAGATTGGCTACATAACTAAACTCTAATTAAAGTCGCCACAGGTCTACCCTTTTGTTCTCTAAAACTGCTGGAAATTTTCTGAGGTAAATTTAAATGAGTAATTTTAATTTACGTCATCTGCTGATGATTCTTTTAAATCGATGTATAATGCTGAACTGGAGCAAAATAATATGCACACTACTTGCATATGCAAGTTTTCTATAATGCTTGGTGACCAAAACCAGGGCAACTGTAGAAGAAGAAACAATCAACAGAGCTCCTGTCAGTTTGGCAGAGCACAGCTGGAAGTTCAGAGCTGTGAATATTCCCATTGACATGCACAGTTTTAGTGTACAGGCAGATAAACAGGAAGAGACAAGTTTCTGCTCTCTCAAAGGACAGAAAATCAAAACTGTTAGAAAGAAAAATTTCAAGCTGCCCAAGTGCTAACAGGGAATACTAGCACAAATTATGAAAGCAGGGCATTGCGACAGCACATCTTGACTGTTACCAAGGTCCAAAAACATCTGGCTCTCACATTGCCTGTGTCAGTGGGCATCAAAGACACAGTGCTCCAGTCTACCTTCTAAAAGAATCCAGAATGCTAGCCCTGCAATGGGAGAAGCTGAAAAACCAACAATGGGAAGAAGATTGCCATCCTTCTGATCCTCCAGGACACAAAGGCAAAGTAAGAACAAAGGTTCATATGAACATAAAATTTCGTCTTTCACAATGTCAATTCAGCAACCCTTAACAGTACAATTTATTTTTTTTTTTAATATAACTAATGAAACACAACATCAAAAACCCAGAGGTCAGTGACTTCTTCCCCAGTCGGCATGGTAAAGCTGGATACAAGTGTGCATTTTGTACACACAATACTTGCACAAGCTGTCTAAATTCTGGAATTTCAAAGTTAGGAAATGCCCAATTTTGCAACCCTGATTTTGAAATATATTTTTTTTCTAATAAATACTTAGTTGCATTGTGCAACTTCTGAATTCTGCTCAGTATTACACAAATTGCTGAATGTATCTATCTTCTCTATGAAGGTTTAAGCCATATGAGAGTTTACTGACACACACAGAGCAATCAGCATTATGGCTAGGATCCCTGAAATTCCCAAGAAATGATCATTAGCATCACAAAGTATCTAGCCTCTCCCTGCAGAAAGCCAAACAGGCACTGGCCCTCCTGGCCTAACCCTGTCACTCTTTTCATGACTCCCCAAGCACACCAAGTGTCCACATTGTTTTCCTCCTATTTTGTATTGCACTTTATTCTCCTCCTGGGGGTTATTTTTTCTTGCAATCCCCCACCTACTCTGTGCTTATGCTCCCATCTGTGGTATTGCCACAACCTCCTCCCCAACACAAGCAGTGCACAACTACATGACCACAGGTGATGCAAGCCATGGTGAGTCTGCCAGACTAACAAACACCTTCCCCTGGGCTAGAAGGAAGACCTCCTAACATATATACTTCCCTACCACTCCATGAAATCACTTTCACACCACTTGCTGTTCAGGCACAGCAAATGAGGGCCTCACAGTAAGCAATAACTGATGGCAAGGCACCCTCCTTTCCTGCCACAAGGAGCAAAAAAACATGGCAGGCTTCCCAGGCAGCCTACTCTGGTATTTTTAGCTTTACGGGGAAAAAAACCAAAAAAAAAAAAAACAAACAAACAAAAAAAAAAAAAAAAAAACAAACCAAACCAAAACAAAAAAATCCCACATTTGGAAAACTTCTAACTTACTATGATGAGGGATATGAAGCTCAATATGTTGAGACAGGCAAATTTATGAGCAATTTGCTTCCTCCAGCAGAAAAGGGGTGGGTTAAAGGATTCATCTGTCAGAGGGCATAAATTGCAATTTCTCCCAAAATAACTTTCTTCAAAGGCTTTTGAAAGCTTTAACAGAATACAGACCTGCTTCAGTGTTTACTGATGCCTATTAGATAACAAAGATTTTAAGGCTTCATACATTAAAAAAAAAAAAATACCAAAACACAGAACTCCAACTGTGAGATTCTGCTTAAACCTGATTTTTTTCAATTTGCCCAAAGTTTTGTTTCCAAAAATAGAAGTTAGCAATGCTTGTATTCTAAGTAATCAGAATTACACAGTAAGAAGTGTACAGCTTACCCCTGACAGCTGAGTTTTATTTACATAGTTCATTTATTTTAGACCAGTAAGGTCAGGCTAGATATATCCTTTGCTTTAGTTCTCACCCTTTCAAAACCTCAAGCTCAGTGACATTTTTAGATCATCTCATGAAAAACATCATTTTTACAATCTTTTTCTTATTATACAGTACATATGGACTAATTTTCTGCTGAGGCAGAAACTAACTAGCAGACTAGTAGCCCTTTATGACTAACATACATGTAAAGCATGGGCTTATTTACATTTCAAAACTGTAACCAAAATGCTTTGTAGTTGCTAGGTGCTTACAAATTAGATGAAGCTTTTTAGGATAATTTGATGTGGTCTTTACCTCCACCACAGAGCTTGCTGGAGGAGGTGCACTAGTGCTAGAAGAGGATAAAAATTCTGAGGAAATTGAAATTCCCAGTTTTAGGCTGAAACCTTATGTGAAGACCGAAATTCAATATTTTCCTAATTCTGCATGATAAATATGCCATCAAGAAGTGCTCAGGAAATTAATGCTTGAGCTTAACGCAGAGAATATTTATAATCTTCTGTGGAATACTTGGAGAAATCCTTTTTTTTTTTTTTTTTTTTAACTCACATTCCTGTTTCATTTACTACTATGCAATTTTTTTCAGGGGCAAAAATTACAAGATGACAAAACATTACGCCCCCCTCTCCCCCCAAAGCAAAGATTACAAGATGACAAATAGAAGATTAAAATTCTTATTTTTCAGATTATTGGGGGTGGATTGTTAGAAATATGTTAGCCTTCAATTCCAAAGAGCAACAGGAAAGAGTAAATGGGTTTGCTTCTGCTTACTTTGTCTTTCTTAACAAAAAGAAAGCAAATTCTGGCCTTGGACGAGTCAACTTCTGAGCTCTCAGAGGTTGTAGGCACTGTTGTGGGTCCTCAGCCTGGCTGAACAGAAGCAAGCTGAAGAGGAATTATTAACTTAAAACTACATGGATGATCAGTGGGAGTCAACCACAGCTGCAGTACCAGTACCTTCTGCTAACTTCAATGTTGAGCTATCCCACATCCAGTATTCAAGAGCTCCCCAAGGGACAGATGTTTTACAATCCTTTTCTGCCTCACTGGGTTCTTCCACATATTGAACCTGGGCTGTGACAGTGTCAGTGTTGCAGTAGTAACTGTTCAAATGACCAATAAGTAGTGTCCCTGAAATTCCAAGTCCATCTTCCCCTACCTCTTAAACATACTCTCACAATAAAAAAAAAAAATATTGCTCAGCTTCTTCCTCATTTCTTCTCCAGCTCATAGGACTCAGTCAGTCAAAGTTACTTCAAGATGCCTACTGCCAACTAACAGCACTCACGAAAGTACCTCTGTGTCTAAATTAACAAGCATGTATGCTTAAAAAAAAACCCAACTATCCTAGGTACCCTGCAATATTTTTGAAGATTCAAATACCTCTGAAAGCAAGCCCAGTACACCCTCAAACACATAAACTGTGTAACACAGGAGAGCTGCAATCCTGAACAGGACCTTTCAGTGGTAACTAAAGCACAGGTAAACATACAGTATGTTCTAAGTGGAAGAAAGTCCCTTTTCTGATGTTTCTTGAGAAGTATTCTTGTCTTGAAGCAAAAGAAAGTAATAAATTGAGCTTATGATTAAATCCTTATTTTATGTTTTATCATATGAATTAAGTCCCTAGTGTTCCTGCAGCATATTTATTTGTTCTACTAACAAAGACACCTGTAATACAGCCACCACAAATCCGCCACAGACCCCTTCCTGCAGGGAGGGGGCGGGGGTGGCGATACACCTAGTTTCATTGTACGTACCTGCAGCCCCTTGGAGACTCCCACACACCCCTGGAGCTGGGGAGCTGTCAGAAACACGTCCTTTCTGCAAAGAGATAAGAAATAGGGTTTAACATCATTACCACATAAACCCAAAGGGCAAGTTTTGATATGGGAATTATAATATATCCTCCCACAAGAGTTTGGCTTTTATTTCCCAGATTACCAGGGCGGACCATTTCTGACAGAAACCAGAACCAACACATTTGCGTCCAACAAGCCAAGATCCTGATGCACCACTTAACATAAAAAACTATCAAGTCGTCCTGACAAAAAGCATGCATACCAGTCCTTTTCAAACTCAATTCATTCCCTCTATTCCAAGCTAGTCGGCAACTACTCAGTACAAGATTATTCAGCATTTGCATTAGAGTAGCAGTTATTGATCCTGGTAAGAGTCTGGGACCCCTCTTATGCTGGTACAAAGCAAGCTCAGAAAGGTCAGACACCAGCCTGCCCCACAAATTATCTTTACTAAATTAATATAGAGCACTTCCACCACTCTCCTGCGTTACTGAATGACTGCATTATGCACAAGCTTAGAACAAGAATATCTGCATATTTACGATGAAACCTCATGCATTCATATTTATTTTGGTGTAATCAAAAGAGAACACCAATCACAATGGGGTAGACGCATTTATCCCAACACTGTTCCAGGTAACATACTTCTAAATATGCAGACTTATAATACTGTTACATCAGCTTGTATTTAGCATATATACTTCAAACTGTTTACCCAACTGCTTTTAGAAGGGTGTGGGCTACCTGAAGGGATAGTGTCTTTTAAATGCAAGTCACCACGGGTCTGAGCTGGATTTCAGTAAGTCAACAGTAAGAGGGCTCCCACAGATCCAAATGGAAAGAGAATACACATTAAAAAAAAAATCTCCACTGCACATCTGAAGACTTCATTCTTGATCCAGAAGATTATCATTAAAGGCTCACAAGACAGAAGGCCCCAAAAGAAACAGGCTAGACAAAATTGAGAGAAACAGATCAATACTGCATGTCTGCACAGAAAGCAAGAGCCTATACAGGGTTTTTTTCAAAGGTACAACATACAGTGCATGTTTTGTGGCTGCCAGTATGGTAGCAGGTATCAAACAGGTTCATTACACCCACTTTTTGCCTACAAAAAAAATCTTTTCAAAATCTTTTGGATCTTCTGCATTATATATAGGGGAATCTACTTTGACTCTCCCACAACGCCTTTTCAACAAGACACCCCATGGAAATCCGTTGCCCATCTATGCTATTACCCACTGGATATTTTTCACAAGCCCTAGCAGGATATAACTGACTTATTTTTGCTGTAAAAAAATCTACTTTTCATTCTGCTGGAGAAAACAGAGGAGGCAAACTGTGAATCATCCAACCAATTATGAAGCTCTCCGTGAATCAGCTTACACCAGTCATCCCTATGGTTGTAGCTACTCAATATTTAAGTGGAGAGTTAAAATCTTACAAAAATTCCTGCTTGCCACAAGAGGCCATTGATTGCCACAGTCACTATTGCTAACCAGAGTTTTCAGATCCCAGTGTGCTTCCTTATGGCTTACTGCTTGCAGATCAAAGGTATAATCATCCACTTTAATTGTAGGTACCTTAAGGGGAAAAGAAAACTCTCTTCTGCCTCTGCTGAGAAAGGACTTCCAGCAGCCTATGACTTGTACAAGGACTTTCATTATAACTAAGCACTTGCATCTAAATAAACCGCTAGAGTAGGGTCCAACTGCCCACAAAAACCATTGCAGCACATTAGCTGACCTGCAGACTTTACTAGCTCTAGAAACAGCCTGTCTTCACAAGTGGCTCCAGGTTTCTGAGCTAGGGTCTGAGGCCACTGGGGACCCAAAAGCCAGACAGGCAGGTGGCTGGAGCCCAGGCCAGTTCTCTGCCAGCCCCTGGAACTCTGCAGAGGTGGGGAGAGGCAGAAGAGCTGACAGGACTTTGAAGTTGTGGCACCCTCAGCTCAAGAACTCGGCTCCCAAGAACAGTGCATCCTTCCTCGGTATGCCTCTTGGAATGGGCCACTAACCATTGGTGCTTCTGGCAGAGAAGCCCACAGACATGAGGTTGGGTGTGAGGGCGGCTGGGCTCAGGTGAAGGGTGGTTTCCAAGTAGTGGCTGATTCTTCTCCTTTGATCACACCGCTACTGGCTGCCTGTCTGGACAACACCTGTAGTCATGCTACGCACATGAGTAACAACTCATAGCTTGCCAAAAGCTATGACATAATTAAACCCTTTAATCCAACCAGGACTTAAGTACGAAATTAACATCCATGTAAGCACTGCAGGTTTGCAGGCATCCTTTAGGTCCTCCTGTTTGACCCAAGCCTCCCACGTGATCCTTTAAAGCGAGCACTGCCGGAGCTCCCTAACAAACATTATATGCTGTTGGGTTTTAAGAGGGATAACCATATTTCAGTGTAAACTTAAGGGTAAAAAAAACCTGTTTCTTCTGGCAACAATTACTTAAGCTTGGGGGGGAGGGTACAGGAACAACAAAAAATTATACCACGAAAAGCTCCTTATGACAACTGTGACTAAGTCCTCAAAGATTAAAGAAAACACCTACTGGATTATAAATAAAAGACAGCCTGGAATATATTATGTAGAATAACATGATAGTCACCTTAACGAAATTTTTCATTGAAGAGCCACAATCCTTCATATATGTGTGTTTGCATATATTTATTTATTTGAGGACTTGCTTCTGATCTGTCAAATTCAGAAGCACATAAATCTATTACAAGGTACTTCTGGCTGTCACAGCCCACTTGTATTTTAAAAAAAAAAAACAACCAAACCCCCCCACCACCACCATCATATAACTTGTACTACTTCCTTCTACATATCAATTACCATCCAGATCAGAAGCATTTCTTTTAATCCTCTATTCAAGCATATGCCTGCTGTAACCAGGTCCTAGGGATTCTAAATAAGGAGAAAGAAAACACAGACGAATACTAGCTTATAAGCAAATTTTCATTACTCAGAGAAGTCTTTGGGAGACCATGAAGGCAAATTTTCAGTTAGAGAACGTAGTATTACAGCACTATTCACCAACCTTACTGAAATACAATTTCCAGATCAATAACTTGATGATTGCAACTAGAGCTATATTTGCTACCCATATCTGAAGTCAGCCACAACCTCTATGCGCTAGCTTTTTTAGAAAAACTATTTTAAATGCTCGTACAGAAGCCACAGGTAAAGCCAACATATAGCTACGAATAACTAAGGCTGCACACACTGCCCACAGACAGCACACTAAAAACATTCCTGTGAATGCTATGAGTGGTTTTTTCCCACAGCTTCCACCCTCTCTCAGTGGGACTGGTGATGATACCCGCTTATCACCTGTGCAAGACACTGTGGCAAAGAAAGTCAAGTAACAAATACACTACAGGATTTACAGAGCAAAGCCACAAATGTTTTTCCCCCTTTCCCACCTGTGAAGCTTCACTTCTCATAAAAACATCTTTATTTCACAGAACCATTTACTGGCCTATCAACATCCCCCAACTTTTTCTAAACATTAAGTTAAAGGAAAGATAGGTTTGCCTCAGGTCTGACTTCATGTGCATCAGCTTTAACCTGCAGCAGAGCCTGTGCTAAACCAGGTTTTGGAGCAACAAAGCAGTAAAGCCCTCTTCGGTCTCAAACAGTCATTTTAATTTAGATCAAACCAGACTGGGATCTTCAGCTTTCAATTCCACTGCCACCCTGACACTCCTCACATCTCAGTTACAATATTATGCAAATATCAATGAAAGATTATTTTAATAAAATTTTAATCAAAAACATGGTAGTGGTTCTGACTCAAATTCCAATAAAGACAGAGGGCACCAGCACTACAACTGTGTAAGACCAAGAGCCACAGAGCACTAGAGAAAGGAAATGAGGATGCACAACTGTAGAAAGAATATAGGAAATACCAGTACTTTGGCTTCAGGTTGAACTCTTTAAACGACCACTTTAGGGACATGTAAAATTTATATGTACTGGCAACAGAGTGCATTTGCTTAGGGAAGCAAATGTTCTTTCAGAGGCAGCATTAGAATATTTTATGTGGTCAACAAACAACAGTCTTTGAAGAGCAGAGGTCACTGGGAGCATCCCCATATTCAACACATTTTTACTTCAACGCGGTCAGTATGAAGGAGACAATTACCTCTCCTCTCACCATACGAGCAACATCCCTTATTATCCTACAAGGTCTCCTTCTCCTATCACAAAAGGAGTAATCCAGAAAATTATTTGCTGGTACTAAAACCTGTCAAGAAGGAACAGCAGAGGACCCTCCAAATCTTACTCTAAGTATTCAAAGAAAAATAACAGAAAACAAAGTTTAAATTCTGCCTGTATTTTTGGCTAATGTTCTTTAACAGAATGAATGAAGCACACAAGAAAATCCAAAGGTTAAAAAAAAACAAAACAAAACAAAAAACAACCAAAAAAGCCCAAAACCAAAAACCACACCAACAACCAGGAATTCTACACTACAAGCTTTGCTTCACAGATGTGTCTTCCCCAAAAGACGATCAGCTGCCAATTATGTGGAAACACCTCGTAATATTAAAAAGAGAAGTGAATGAATGTCATGTCTTTCCATATTCACCATGACAATACGGCAACCCAGAAAAACTAAAGCTAAAATCAACATGCTGTATTATACCAACTAACTTAAGAGCTTAGACCACCTTTTGTCACTTTCACGTAACACCTTTCACTGCTTTTCAACGAATTGTGCACTTGCCACTGTTTACAGGTGAGAGTCTAAATGTATTCAAGAGAATTATCTGAACTTGAGATTACAAACCAGCCAGGTGTTACTTCACAGTGTTCTGTATTTAGCATTTTTCAATGTTGTCTGGACATTTTTCTTTCTCTCTTGCCTTGAGAAATGCATGGCCTCTTCCAAAAAATGCAGGCAATGAGAAGACATGGAAGCGAGTCTTTTAAGACATAAAGAAGAGTATTTTACCATCATGATAGCATAGAAAAACCCTGTTATTCAGTAACATATTCAGGCTTTCAAGACAGTGTAACAAATTATGCCAGTTACTGACAGGTGCCAGACCCTGAAGTTTCTTGACTCTCAAAGGACGCAAATACAAAAGCCACCATGTCCACACAGCAAAGGTTTTCAGTACCAAAACAACCTCAGCCAGTTTGCCAACTGAAAATACCCAGCTTATTAAGTTGTACATACCCATACACACTGTGAACAGCATGCACTGCTCAGGGGCACCTACACCAAGAAAGCAAAACGCAAACACAGCTCTTAAACAACCTTTAAAAGCACGTCAGAATCACTGCCTTTTTCTTCTCACCACCACCACCAACGAATTAACATTAGGTGGAGGACAAGAAAAAGGAAGAACAATTTTCATCTCAGCACACAAGATTAAAAAACAGCACTTCTCCAACCTGCACAGCAAGACATTTTGCAACTTACTAAAGAGAAACCTTAGTAGACGTTACCATCCTTAGGAAAGGCTTCTGTGCTGAGGAAACAAGCAACTTCAGTTCAAGGAGCTAGAGAGTCAGCTCCCTTGTTGTGTAAGTCACAGCACAGCCTCCCCGAGGGAGCTGTGCAAGGTTGCTGAAGTAGGGGATTTGAACCAAGTTATTCAAAACAGTGGAGAAATAACAAAAACAAAACTTTGCTGTGTTTGGCTTTATGAAATTCAGAAGTTGAACCTTGCAGCGGTATTTATTATTAAAAAACAATTAAAATTCACAGGTGGAATTTACCCTTTTTTTTGTAAAAACAAAACAAAACTGTTCATGTCCAAAAAAACCCCCAAAAAACTATAAAAAGGGATTTCCTCAAGCTTTACAAATTATGTAAGGACATCTCTGACTTATGAACACAGGTAAAATTTGTTCTGCTTCTCAATATCTTTATCTTACTGATCATGCATTAGAACTCCCTTATCACACACACCCCTTTAAAATTATCTTCCTCTCTCTCTCGTCCAATTGCACAAAGTCATTACAGAAGGAGAATGTCATTAGACTGGTTAGGGTGATACTTCGTATCATGTTAAAAACATGCCTGCTGGACAGCAAAACAACCAGAACATACTGCAGGAAATTCATACATTCCTCAATCCTCCTGTATCACATTCCCAGTTTAATTTGCTACAAAGAACTACAATATCCAACTGGCAAATGGACCTGCGATAGCAATTTTGAGTTTTCAGTTTTGGTTGCAGCAAGGAGATGGCAGCGTTGCTGCTCCCAGTGTTTCACCTGTCAGTCCATGGAGCCGCTTCTGCTGCCCACTACATACAAGCAGCTTTGCATTTAACATGAATCATGCTGGCTGAACAGTGAAAGCATGCAATTTTTCCTACATCAGGCATGTACATATGTTGAAGGTGGTGCAGTAAAGCCCTCTTTTGAAATGCCAGGTTTTTTCTTGATTAATAAAAAAATATATTGTATTTGTACGGCAGCTACTTGAAGAGTCACCATCAAGTGCTGTCAATTCTTTCCTAAATACCGAGCTGAAGCCAGTGCCTCCGTACAGGTGGTGGTGTTTTTGTAAGCTGCTTTTTCTGCAGCAAGTTTCAACACTCACATTTCCATATGAGACAGGGAGACAGGCATTTTGAGTTACACAGCACATCAATTCCTTTTCCCCCATCAACCAGTTGTGGGATGGAAGTTGCACAGGGAACCTTCTCAAACTGAAACCAGTTGAGTTTCTAAATTTACTTCCACTGAGAACCTGTTACAGGTTGAAGATTAACAACAAAAAAGTCCCCGCTAAAACTGATAATTTCTCCTCAGGTCATCCCCATATTAATGGAACAAATGTAGAAACATTTTTACCTTTTATTCCCATCCTTTGGTATCTAGCCCTCAGACAACAAATGTCAAGTTTTGTTTTCAGCCACAGCACCAACAGCACCAAGCAGCAATGCAGTTTTCCCTGTACTGACATGAGAAGAGTTTGACATGCTTAGCTCTCACACCTGGCCTATCACCAGGTCACTGCTGTCTTCCTCTTTCCCCTGCAGCATTCCACTTGTAGTATGTGGTAACCCACTCTTCTATCCATACTCTTTTTTTAATTACAACACGTTTAGGCTTTATAGGTCCTGACAGCAACTGTACACTGATAAGGAATTATGCAAACATCTTAGTTTTAAGACACACATCAGAAATGTAGCAGTGTGCCCGGTGAATGGCTTAAAAATTAACCCCTGGATCCCCAAAACAGGGCTGGAGGAAACAAGCTAGATAACTGCTCTTCCCCCTTACACTTATGAGGGGTCCAGCCTGCCTACTTAAGTTGTCCTGCCTACCTGCTACCTTTGGCCATTTGTGTCCCCTGGTCTCCATCCATGCGCACCTCCCAGCTTAAATTTGTGCCTCTGTGCAAGCAGTTATGGGAGTCAACTGATCAACTTCCACGGGTTAAAACCTACTTTGGGCGGGGGGAAAGGCCAGGGTAGTATAAATCCATCCACAATCCCTCTTTCAGTTGCAGTGCTAGCTTGTGTCAGATGCAATGTATATGCAACACCTTTGGAGACATGAAGTCTGAGCCTTCCTTGGGGAAAAAAAATGGAGTGGGAAGCCCAGTAAGTGCTAAACTCACACTCCAGCCTCACAGCCTCACTTCAGGACCAAAATAAGAAAAAGCAAGTAAGAGTTGAAGGATCCTGGCCTGAAGAAGTAAACCCTGAAGGACTGAGTGAGGGCTGTCCAGGATTAGGCCCATGATGGACATGATGCAGTTCTCCCCTCTGATGCTGCACAGCACCCACCAGGTGACTGACCTTTCTGCAGGACTGCTTGCTGGAAGAGATCTTGAAAAGACAAAAGTCAGAACTACTCCAGGGTAGGGCTACATCCCCAATGGTAAACATTACTCTTTTCCTGCTGCAGCATCATTATGAAAACAATTTACTTTATTCTGCCAGTGGTGAGTAACAAACTACAGTTCCTTCTCATCAGCCAAACCCTGGCCACAAGGGTATTACCCTTACATTTATTCACATATTCAAGATATCCAGCTGCCTCTGAAGGACTGGCAAAGAGCACGCACCATGGGACAACTGCATGTCCCAGCCAACCCCATGCGTATCAGGATATACCAGGTTTAGGGTCAAAATCCAGAATTCACACCACACTGCAAAGGTCATTTTAAATACTAAATCTTGACAGGCATAGTCTCCAATAGCTTGTTTTCTTGGCAAGCACCATGGAAATGAAGTAAAATAGCATGAAAATTTAAGAAATCATAATTTCACCATAACAAAAATACCTAATGCAAACAGCTTCAGTGGCAAGCATTTTTAAACGTTTGGGGTTTTCCTGTGTTTAAGGTTATGCTAGCTCAGAAAAGAGTTTGCCTTTTCTTCCATGCTAAAACCTCTACAACCCTGGCATTTTTAATGCTGAAAAGTAACACAACCATACTTTTGAAAAAAGCTGTTAATGCTTTTCACCAGTAGCATGGGCACGGATTTTACTAATCATCATTGGATTATTACACTGTCACTCACTAACCTTTGCTATTTTTTAAACTGTGTACAGCCAGGGGTCTGCACACTTCTAAGATATACAAAGAAATTATACATACCAGCAACTACAAGAAAGTTTAACAAGTTTTGTTCTGCGCAAACATAGGCATTTCACTGCAGAATCTGGTTAGCAACAACTCAGCTATGACTAACTCTGGAGTTTGAAAAAACAACTCTGACTGAACTTACACAAATGCAGTGATTTATCATGTGTTGCTACATCCACTCAATGAGGTTGTAGAGCATCAATCATATATCTGCTCCTGCCTCAATACAACCCTTGTACTGATACTAACAATCCAAAGGTCATTCTGACCTTTAGCTAGTAACTGGGTATTGGTTTGTGCCCATATTACTGCTTTCTCTACATTCAAAAACACAGGTGCAGATCTTTCAGTATAAGTGCTTCAGATTTCACATCAAATTATGTGTGAGCATGTCAGGAACAGGATTAACAGAAGCTTTGCTTGCAGAACATTCTCATGAGCATTACTGGGATTTTAACTCCTGCCAAGCCTAAAATGAGCTTTTTCTTATGCCAAATGAAATGTAGCAGAGAGAGTCATTATTACTCTTCATGATTAACTTTCAAGAATCTTATTTGCACAATCATTAAGGACAGTATGAAAGGGAAAGATAGATGTGAGAGCTGCAGACTACAGAGGTTCTACATCAAAGTTTCTTGATAAGACAGGTAATTACTGCAACTTTTCAGCCCTTGAATGCTAAATTTGAGGGGTTTAGTATTACAGAAAAGATTTTATGAAAGCATTAGAGGCAAGACAAGATTTATATGTTTCCTTCAAGGTTTAGGGCTCAACAGTGAAACACAAAGCCTTCCTCAGCAAAGCTGACCTCCACATGCAGCAGCAGTCACCCACGTCTTACCTCAAACCAGAGATCCCAACCCCAGGCCACTCAGAGCTTTCGTATTTCAAATATCACAATGGAAAAATTAGGTTAAGCTCAGCCATATGCAAAAATTAATCCCAGCCTAGAGAGAGATGTCAGAGAATTCGATGACAGTTAATGTTAATTGTGAACCATTCTGTAGAGGTGCTCAAGCTGTTAGCTGCTTCCCTGTATCCCTTTATAACCTTCTGAGGCTGGCAGCTACAGGTATCACATCACCAAAAGATACACAAAGAAAAAGGAGAACAAGCTTGAGACAGCTAGATCCTCTTTTCCTCTTTTCTGCATGACCAAGAAGAGGCAAAGACAGGACTCGAGAAGTTACGGTCATTGTCTATACTCCAAGTGTCATTCTGCATTGCAAAATACCCTTCTCTTCAAAGCACACTTAACAGAGCAAGAAACAAACCAAAGTCCCTATACAGCCTGTAAAAATAAATGGGCCACTTCTATTAAAAAAAACCAAAAACAAAATCATCATTCCATATTAATTCAAGTCAATTAAACTTTTAAGTTCAAAGTTCTCTGTGGATATAGTTATTTCCTAAGTTTAAATTTCAACTGTTACACCACTCATTTGTTGAAGGTTTGCTGTTTTCCTTTGGTTGGTTGGTTGTTTTGGTGTTTTTTGTTTTGGTTTGGTTTTTTTAGTAAGGGCAGATTTAATACAGTAAACAAAACAATGATTCTTACTAAGCATTAGTTGTCTTCTTGCTCTCCCTTGATGCTTCCCCCAGTTTTCTCTCATTGGAATATTAGCTTTAAACTACCGCAAAAGTATGTAACAGTAAAGCAAAACAATGCCCCAGTATTGAAATATGAGCTTAGCTAGGTAATGTTATTTATTTATGAACAGAGGAAAGTCTCTGTATACAGTCTTCTTTCCAGCAAACTATTACTTAGACTTAAGTCTGGAAAATTTTTTCTTAGAAATTGAAAAACACTAATCTTCAAGTTTCCTACAGGATGTGCAGACTTGCATTGAGAATTTAAGTCTACTAACGATCAGCTTGCTTTTCTGAAGTAGTTTTTGCAGTTCTCTTAGAAATCATCCATGGTACCCAGGAGTACATAGACTACAAGCTGAATATCAGTACTCCAGATTAACAACCATTTATTAGCTGTTTTCCTACTGCTCTTCCACAATTAAAGACCAAATGACAGTTTTCATTATTTCTGTTGCTAAGATACCTGTCTCCTGTCAGACTGTTTGCTGATCATCCTCACTTATTACAGCAGGTTTTAAAAAGCAAGCTTCATTTAAGCTTTCTTGTTCTTAAAGGCTGCAGACGTATTTCTGCTTGGCAAAAACGCTTATCGTCTTTAACAGATTTGCTGTTCAGTGACACCCAAGAAACTGCACTCTGGTTTGCATGCAATGGTCTGAGAAGTCCACCAGGAAGGTCAGCTGACTGCACACCTCAAGGCACAACACAAGCTGCTCCTTATTGACCCCAAAGCTTCCATGACTCCTCTCTGAGAAAGCCCAAAACTAACAGTCATTCTGTTGAAAAAACGTACGTAACTGAGCATCTATGCTTGGACAGCTTCTCTATCTTTCTAACATGGTGGGTACCGTGCATTTTATTGTTAGCTCTTTTAAGCCATGCCACTTAAAAAATATCTGAATAGGTTAAAGTTTTTTAAATTCTAACATGCTTTGAAAGACTGTATCTTCACATACAACATTTAAGTGACACATCCAACACTTAAGTGACAGCCAATGATTATGCAATTTCACTGCAGCTGACCCCTCCCTCAAGACTTCTAGCAAAACACTGTCATGCTGCGGGTAGTCATGGGTGATACAGACATCACTCTTCAGCAGGAAAAAAGCCCTTCCTTACTTATCTTTTTGTTAGCATAAAATAAGGAATTTAAACATTTACATTTGAAAGTATTGCTCGAAATTAACCTTCTGGAAGACAATGACATACTAGTGGAAAGCTAAAAAATTAGATTTATATCACTGCTGTAACGTAAGTGAGATGCATCATCTTGATGTTCACCTAGGTTCACCACACCATTCCTGAAGCACAGGGAACCAAACAACTCCTATCACCTGCAGCTTCTCAGGATATGAAAACAGGTGGCTTCACTTTCGCTACTACAGGATTTTTTACAGGATTTTCTACAGAAGTCCTTCCAGTCTGACAAGAGTGAGGCTTCACAGGACACCTTCTGAGAAATCATGTCCTAAAGACAATCTGGTCAGATCCTGGCCAAGATGAGCTGCTGACTAACAGTCTGTCAAACCACTCCAAGGGTGATGGGTCTTTCCATCCAAGGCCCAGAACTTCTCAATGGCATGTATCTCCTGCCCAATGCTTTGCTACGTTTCCAGCTCTCACAGACATGTGTTAGGTTTGACCTTCCCTTACATATGCCAGTGCAGTTGTCAGTCCCACACCTAAGAAAAAGTGCTTTTAAAAGCCTGGGATCAGCTACTTCACCTCTGAAGGACATGGTAACTGCATAACAAGAAGGTGACCATGCCTGGGAAAACAGCTGCTCAGCAGAGAGCCCCACCAGCTCCTGCAGTGCACAAAGGCTCCTGTGGTATGCAAAGGCTCCTGGTGAAAGCCAGGCTCAAGAAGCCAAAAGAAGTGTCATGATAGACTCAAGGAAAGGCTCGTCTTAGTAGAGCACAGGAACAACAGTTCAAATACGAAAAATTTTACTTACCAGGAAGACTTGAAAAGTCTTCAGCAACTCCAGTAGAAAGAAGGTGAGCGGACTGCCTACTGAGATCCACAGCACTGTAACAAGGATTGTCGTGTCACTTGTAAAAAATTACAGTTTGCACCTTTCAGTGAAAGTCTGCACCACACAGTTTGCACCACTTTCACCTTAAACATCTTAATGCTTATGTCACTAACCAAATAGTTTTTTCCTACATCTAAGACACTTCATAAGTTTTCATGGGGGAAAACAAGTTTAATACACATTATTTTTCTGGCTTTTTAAGGGGCTGAAAAGTTAGCAGCACAGCCTGCAAGAATCTCCCACTGCTCACTATCCTCGTCTGCAAGGATCTCCCAGCCACTCGCCGTCCTCCTCCATATCTCCTGGAGCCGTCCCATCCTAGCAGCCACTCCTTCGCCACCACGGGGCTCTTCCAACTGCACCCAATGACCCACGTCTCCCATGGGGCTGTGTCATCATACTTTCAGTACTTACAAGCAAAATCAGAAAACACCATCAACAGAGACATTACAGTCTCAGTCTTATGCATATGAATACAGGCAGGTTTGAAAAAGTGCCTCTTCTCACAGTTTCACCCTATCTGGTCTTTAATAGCTTGCACATGGACATCAAGCAGACTAACACTGCACTGCATGCAAAGGTATCCCAGCAGCAACAATTAAATTCTGTCACCACCTTAGAAGAGCAGGTATCATCTACCTTTTTCTCAACTCATCAGTATAACTGACATTAAGGGGAGCAGCTAAAGTGGCAGGGTATCTGCTTCCAAGGAGCTGTGGCTAAAATGGCATCGTCGGACTTCCCCTGTGCCCTAAGTAAACCCATCTCTACACACCTCTGATAAGTGAGAGACACAGGTGCAAGCAAGGGCCCCATGCCAGCCCCTACACTGCCTCCCACACTGCCAAAAGAGCCAAGGGCCAGGTGGGCAACTCTTCCCACGGCTACACAGGGTCCCGTTTCATCATTTTGCCTCTTGGATAGGTGAAAAATTTTAAGACTGACAAGCAACAAGATGCACTGTCTCTCAGTGCACAGCCTATTCTGTGACACCTGCTGTCATCAACAGGCAAAGACGCATTCAAAAAATAAACACATGATCATTTGAATCACCTCACTGCCTGAGCGGGACAAAGGCACTACAAAATCTAGAGGTGGATGACATTTCCCAGATGAAAGGTTCATAAAATAAAACTTCTGCAGTCCTCCACTCCTTACCCTCAATAGCTGTGAAATTGAGACAAATAAGATTACATGGTCTTAAAGTCATCTATTAAAGCAGATGAAGCAAACACTTCAATGTGTTACTGCAGCAAGCTGGAAGATGTGACCAAAACACAAATCCTGTTTCTCAAACGAAGAGGTCTTCAGAGCTGCAGAGTACTGTAGAAGAACATGGGGTTGTTTCTGCTGTTGGTTTGCTGAATTTAAATAGTAAATAGAAAATAACAATGCTTAGAGAACATATATTATTGTCAAACCCCATTTCAATAACATCAATTGCTCGTAGTCCAAAAGATTAAACTCTATTGGATTAGTAAGGGTGACACGTCACTTTTAGAAAAGCCCAGCTGTGACAATTATATCCATGAGACTGCAGAAGGCTGATCACCAGCAGAGGGAGGGTAAGGCAAGTCTACAGGCCCGAAAGTTAAGTATCAGTTAACTCTTGCAGACAAGACTATAGTCAGGCCAGGGTTTAAACAGCACCCAGGACAGGGAGCTACACAGTGGATTCTGCCTGTCAACCAGGACTTGAGGAAGCTAGTGTAAAACTGCCTCTATTTTTTTACCTGGACAGTAAACAACTCCTTGATGATTAGCAGGATTTGCATTCAGCACTGAAGAGAACACTGCAATGCAAGAACAGAATAAGCATGGCTTGCTTTGGCAAGTAATGCACCATGCAGCAATGGCCACAGGGTATGGTGGGGATAAAAAGAAAATAAAACAATAATAATAAAAAAATCAGAAAGCTATTTCAGTGGAAAGCTACTTCAGGGTAATAAGGTAAAGAGTACATTTAACCAGGACACCCTACAGTCCCAGCATCATTAAGATCTCATTGAAGGGAAGCAGCAGTGGCACAGGAGGTTGGGGATGGGAGAAACACGACAAGGAACCGGCAATTGCAGTAACTTAATTAAGCATAACCTGAAGCCATGAGTTAAGGCTGCATCCTTGAAGGACTGGCCTTCCTTCTGCCCCACTCCTGGGCTGCTTCCTGCAGCCGCTCAGAGCAGTGTGAAGCTGTTCCTACCTATGACCTTCAGCACTGACAACCAGCTCCAAGCTGCAGGAGTGAATATGAGAGCTCCAGTCCATTTTCCTTTGCTGCATATTAGGAAAGCTCTGGAAACAAGGCAGACTGTAACTCCAACTAATGATTATTTATACTATGGTCTTAGTGGACATTTTATCTTTTTAACATACAGGCTAGTATTACGGCTCCAGTTTCAAGGAAGGTGGTAATTGACTTACTCCACCAGCACAGGAAAACATCATCATCATCATCAACAAAAGATGTTTTCAGACATTGTGTGTATTTGGTCCAAACGAAAGCTGACCAGACACAAGAAGCGCCTGTTCTGCAATAGGTCTGCAGTCTTGCCTTTTCTTCCACTTATAAAGGTTCTATGACTGGCAAAAGCTAAACAGAGGAAGTGCAAAAGTAGAGTATTGCCTCAGGTCTAAAAATCAAAGAAACCTATACTGCAAAGTGGCAATCATTTCTGCCTCCACAGGAAAAAGCCAGAGTCAGAATAAGCTGAGTGAATTTAGTTAATCATAACCACATTAAGCCATTCATCTCTGTGGCAGAACGTCCCAGGCTTTGTAGCTAACATTTCTCTATGTGAATGGGTAGAAACATTTGCTCACATAAGCTGGTTAGATGTGATTCAGCCCAGATGTCCGAATAGCTTAGCAGTCTTTGTTGTGAGATGTTTGCAAAACATCAAAAAAAGACAGACACAAATGAATGACTGAAATCCTGTCCAGACGACGTGCAAGGCCTGGAGTTTAACAAGACTATTTTTGGTAGCATGTATTGCTAAAACTCACTGGTGGACCACAACTACAGTTATACAATGTTCAGTTCTTGTTCAACGAAAGGTGAAAATGGGATAAAACCTGGGCTGTAAAAGACCTGCCGATTAGGGTCCCCTTGCCCCTATGCAGCACTGCTGCACCCATCAGCAACAAGGAGGTGAAGCAGAGAAATGAGATGTGAAAAATGCTGCCAATCCTGAGCATCTTGGAAAATACCTGATACACCATGGGGTGGGGGGGAAGTGTTCCACTTACAGCCTTGATACAGACCCTCAGGTTTGATAAAGGTGTACCAGGGTAATTCCGGGAAGTTTGTCTTACAGGTAGTGGCAGGTGTGAGATAACTAGGGCCATAATTTTATTTAGAGTGTATCTGCTCACATAATTCTATCAAAATAATAGTACTGTCCAGCTCCTCTTAGTACCACATGGTTCTGGAAAACACACACAAAATATAGTATTTTAAAAGCAAGTATTATAGACGTACAAAACTTAACAGAAGAAGGGTGAGAAAAAACACAGGGAAAACCTCAGAACAAGGCCAATAACACACCAATAACTCACCCTGCCAAATACAAGGTCATTTTCTCCTCTTATTGTGAAATGTATTGATTCTAATTAAGCACAAATTTTCCTGCAGCAATAGTGGTTAATATGACGTCTGGTTCAGACAGTTTCTGCAACACATTGTACATTACAAATTTGCCCTTAAAAAGCAGTTTGGGGGAAAAAACCATGGACTTGCTATGTTATAAAAATATCTAAATACGCACGTACAAATCTCTGCACAACTATTACACAGAAGTATTTGGTTCAACATGGTGAAAAAACTGATCCACAACCACTTTCATAGAAAAAGGCATTCCCCTCTCAGTGATCTCAAACACCAAATGCATCTCAATGTCACCATCACAGATTACCATCTTAACAGACCATAGAGCTGAAATCAGTCAAGCAGCTTGGTTAGAGCCCAAATCTTCCCCAGAATATACCATATACCAACAGACAAGCCTCAACACAGGAGTTCAGACCTACCAGCAGCAGACCCACCAGTGCTCTTCTGCTACTAAGACAGGCTAATATCTAATTTGTAATAAAGAAGCATTTCACAGGCAAAAGCATGAATATGCAATAATCAATACCGATAAAATCTACCATTACAGCAAGGACACTGTCTTCCCTGCTTCCCAGATCTATTGCCTCCAAATCTAATTTTAAAAACAACAAATTAAAGGAAACATACGACTCTGAAAGGGCTTAACAGTTACAACATTTTTCAACAACTCTGACTTCTCATCTGCAAGAAGAAAAGTCAGCTTCAAATTCTTCTCCTCAACTCCATCCCCATCTTCAAAGACCAATAGACATTTTTATGCTTTTAGCAGGCTATTCAGCCTCAAAAAAAAGATATCACAACTTCAGAGTGTTTGCTTTGACCCAAACCTCAGAAGTTTTGGGTTTAACTTTCAGGGCAAAAGGGTAGGGAGGAAATCGAGCATGAAGTACCTAATTACAGCTTAGGTCCAAGCAAAGCAAAAATTTGCTCACGTTGTCCATGCTTAACTTTGATCCACGCAAGAACATTGAAACCCTGAGCAACCAGACTCTTGATACACTTCTGCCAGAAGTCTTTGTATTCTACAGGAAGAAAACTACATTTTGTATACCACTCTCCTTCACAAGTCACTTATAACTACACTTAGTTATAAATGTAGTTTTCCTCAGTGTTCTCCAGGAAAGAAGGCAAAAAAGTAAAACAAACAGAAGATTTTATGGCAAAGAACAGAACTACATGAAATGTTTGGGACTGAGGAGTAAAAAGCAAAGCAACTAGCAGAGCTTCCCCTGCCCAAAATTTAAAACATGCACAGGAAGTTTACTGATGAAATATTCAATCTTTTGTTCTAATTTGTACCTATCAGTTTACAGAATAGAGGCACCACTCTCCTGCACCTATTGTTTGAAGGTACATGGACCAATTGCTTTACATAAAATTGTTGTACGAATATTCTTGTTACCTGCCACACACTTGGGATAGCAATGAAAAGCAGTTGCTCTAGCCAATTTTCTTCCAAAAGCAGCAACTGCTCTCCTTGCTCCTAAAGAGAATTTAATGAAGCCATCTGGTTGTGGTTGAGTATTCTAAAAACATCCTGCATTCTTTATGCTCCTTTTTACAGTTCAAAGCCTGGCTAGCATCCCAAGGCTACAACCTTTGCAAAGAGCAAAGCAAGAAGCAGAAAGAAGCATTACTGAAAACATGTTGGTCATACGTACATTAAAATACTTCAGTAACTGCATATATCATATGCAGATATCATATTATTGACAACATTTTTGGCAATATTTGTATTTTAAAGAAAGGCAATATAATAGTAAATTGCAATGCGCATATAAAATTGAATCTTGCAATGCTTGTTTTTAAGTATTTGAATATGTTATCTTCTAAAGTCAACAAATGTCAAACCACGGAAGCCAACTATCTGATCCCTAATTTTAAAATACCTCAGTGCTACAGCCTCATATACGCATAACCAAGAAATGAAGAGCTTATGTACATTTAGTTTCCAAAAACTCTATCCAACCCATCTGTTAAATACCAACCCAGAGATACAGATTCAAAACAACTGCTACACAGACTATAAGAAAGGGCTGTCATACGACTTAACTGCAGCGGCCAGTTTCAGCTGACAGGATGCTGCGTATCCTTCAGGGATGTATGGGTAAGAGTACTGGAAGAGGCACAACCAGGCAAAAACGAACCCTGAGCACAGGTAGGTCTCCTACATGAAGTTACTGCTTTTACACAGAACAGAGATACGCAATATATTGACTTTTAACACCTCCATACTTAGAGGTACATTTCTCCAATTTTCCGTCTGTTAGCACACCTCTGGCAGTAGACTTAAAACATGATTTTTCAAGGAGATACACTGCAGCACAGGATTAAGTTCTGCTGCACCTGGCAGTGTAAATAAGCCTAAGTGTGCTTTTCCAAATGAAAAATATACCCTTTACTCACAATGCAAGTTCAAAAAGGTAATAACCTGCTTCGTTGTGCTTCCAAGACGACTCTGAAATTAATAGTGCTGCAAGTCATCTAGGAACAGAAAAAACATTCATCATGGTACCAAGAACAATGGAGCCTTCAATTTTGCCTTGTGCTTCTGTATCACTTTCAAACACAATTAATCATTGTGTTCAGTTACAAACAAAACGCCATCACCAAAAAAACAGCAAAAAACTCTAAGCAGTATAATAAAAAATACAGAACTTTATTTGTAGGGGAGCAGAGCCTACAGACTCCAACCAAGAGCAAGAGCCTGAGTATACAACATTCATGTTTTGGGTTTCACTGTTTCCACAGCAAGACTTTCTGAGAGGCAGGGGACAAGAAAGGGAGAAGAATCCCTCTTCCAAATTTTTTTTTATAGCAGTTTTCAAGAGGTATAGTTTCTCAGTGGGAGTCATATCTAACATAGTAAGACTGCATATTCAAAATTTCAGTAATCATCTGGTGCCCAGGAGAGTTACAGCAGTAGCACAGGACAGGCAAAAATCAGAGTAAAACTGCCATAAAAAATTCAGCAAAATCCCACACCAAAACCCGAGTGTGAACAGTTGCTCTGCTCTTGCAGCATGGAGTGACAAAATCCCAGTTCTGCACTCATACTTCAGAACATTTTGTCAAATAGCTGCTTCTTCACAGAGCCAAGCCTCTTGTAGCATGAAGAAAAAAAAAATCATCTTGGGTTTTTTCTCCCAGATTTCTCTGTAATAAAAAAACAGTCCTTGACTTGTATTCATTAAAAAAGTGTGTCTTCCAAATCTGGCCTTTTCACCTTCACAGAGCAACAAAAACAAGGCTGTAATTTTTGGATTTCATAGCAGGGAAATGCAGAAGTAGAAGTGGTACTGCAGTGACTAAGAAATGATTTTTTTTTCCAGTGCTGGGATTGTCCAAAATCAAGCATGCTGCTACTGTCACAGGCACAGCTAACTCATCTGAAATAATACATGGCTGACAGAGACCACTCCCAAACTAGCCCAAAACTACCAAAGGACTTTATAAGCCCCAAACTCAACTTCTATGAGAAACTAGTTCTCCCATTGCAAATGGTGGCATTTCTTCATTCCGCATGTGTTGGGTGACTGAAACATGAGGTTTATGAAAATCAAAGCAGAAGGCACCAAGAGTATCGGGATGCCATGAGTGTTGAAGACATGCAGCATCTCCTGTTCTAAGATGCAAAACCACCCTGTAATTCAGAGGGAAATGGTCTAAGGAGGGTGTTTGCTACACTCACTGATTTAAAACAAATGAACACACACACCCCTCCTCCTCTGCACTGGCCTGAGAAATTGTGCCCTGATGGCAAAAGCTTTACTAACTGACCCACTTCAGCCCCACCCTCTGTGTGGTAAGGCACATCTGGCAGACAGATAGCAGGATGGGCCTTGCTGCAAATCATCTGGACACCAGCACTGTAAATGCATCCATGACACTGTGCCCTGCATTTCCACGAAGGAGTCCCTAAAAACTCCTGGTATCAGGCCAGAAAACAGGCAGCCAAAACCACTTATCTCATCACTGTGCAAAAGGGAAGCAAAAAATCTTCCCATCAAAGATGGCACAGGAATCTGCTTGTTAGTCAGTGGCTACTTAGCAAATTGCTGCTCAAACAGCACCTTCATCCAACAACTCTTCCTCTTCTAACACACAAGGGAAATTCCCAGCATCATCCCCTGCTGCATACTGTACCAGCCTAGACTACCAGGGGAGACAGCTGCCTTTCCCTACCAACACAGCAAAAAGAGAAACAGTGCTCCCTCCCACAAACACACTTCCTTTTTAACCAGGGATCCTAGCTAAAAGGATTAAGGCAAGAACCCATACTGCTACCTGTTTTAGTATTTCTCAGACTTGACATGTTCTGGAGAATATATTTCTGAGATATATAAAAACAATTTAAGCAAAAACTTATTTTCCAGGCTAGTGCTAGAATCACATCTGCATATGCAAATTTTTTCTTCCCCTTGTTGTCTGGTGTCTGAGTAGCATTATCTATCAAGGATTAAAGAGGTTGTAAAGTACCAACTGCTTGAAGTTTGCTCAGCTGGAAAAGCCCCAAAGCTCACTTGTTTGAAGTGTGTCAGACAAGACAGGGCAGAGAATTTGAACAAATATTAGCAGAGCATTAATAGAGATGCAGAGACTTGCGAGCAGCAGACACGATCTCTCCACCTCCACAACCAGGGACAGAATATCATCAACCAAGGGACCAGAAGAACAGGACCAGGCACACCAGCAGAAAAATTCACAGGAGACTTTATACAGCCACCAGGCTGATAGCGCCTGGAATGACACCTGTACAACAGAAAATAAGCAACTCAAAGCAGTATGAGAGATGCAGAAAGCTTGGTGTGCACAGGTTTTCTTCCCTTGTTCTTAGAGATAAACAAAAATACTAAAGTTTTTGTTGGTTCAAGAAACTTATCCAGCTGAAAAACTAAGCCATTTGCTTTTATGGGAAGAAATGGAGGTTGTGGCATGCCACTTTGCAGCCAGATCATTTTCTGAATGTTGCTCACTGCACAGCCAGACGAGTTTTAATACTAGTGCAGGGAAACAAGTAAAAGCTCATTTAACTGCAGATTTGCAAGAAAAATACGCTTGGTCTCTTTCACTGTGCAGAACTGCAGTTTTGGAAAGCATTAAGGTTTTGACTGAAATTCTGCCAACCAGAGAAAACAGATTGGAAGCTACCAGACCAGTTGCTGCCATGGAACAAACCATCTTTAATGCATTCCTCACAAGTTGGGCTTTCCACTGATCCACTTGTCTCCTTAATTTGTACTTGCATTAGGGTATCTTTTGAGTCTCTCGTATATAATTTTCCTTCTGGCACTTGCACCAGAGACTTGATGTGAACTCTAAAACACGCCTCTTCGGCTCACAGCACACACAGAGTTAATCAGCTCCTAGGGCACTCTTGCTAACCAAGTGAGAAAACGCTGCCAAACACCAGCCTATTTTATTTGAACTCTGTGTAAACTTGTGTTAGAGCTCCAGAGAAGGTGAGAAGCATACAGAAAGGCTGGACCATCGTAGGCTCTGAAAGCCCCATGTTGATGCCAGAGGACTGAATAAACACAAGTGCAAATGCACAAGCTGTGCTTCTGTGACACATGGCAGGAGTCCACTTCAAAAACACCAACCTGAGCATTATTGAAAAACACTCACCACACAGCTAAAGGCTTCTGATTTACAACAGTTATCAACAACACATCAAAGGCTGTAACACAGATGTACTGAAAACCTGAAGATCTGGAGTTCAGAACAGCAGGACTTAATGCAGATAAGTCCACTTAAAGGACTGAAACAAGGACAGACAGTGCAGGCTTCAGCTCCCTCCAAAGACTGTCTCTGTGGCAGCGCACAGGGGATGCTTGGCCCCTCTTACTCCATTCCCACCCCCAGCCTTGACTTGAGCTGCTCGCAGCGGATTACAAAAATCACTGAACAGCAGCTCTCCCACAGCCCTCTTCATTTTCCATGCTGATGAAAGCTAGCAGCCTGTGGCAGGGACATAACGCTTCAAAATGGACAGTAGCAGGACCCAAAAAGGACCACTGAGGAGGAAGAGAACGGGACAAGTCACCTATGCTGAAGCCTGTTTACTTTTATTTGCTTTCCAACTTCACTGACTTCAGAATGTTAAAAGCCATGAGTGCTGTGAGATAGAGCAGATAAACCCCTGAACCACAAGTTTAGCAAGTACAATTTCTACCACAAGTTGGTTTCACTACTTGGGTATCACATAAAAGTATGAACAAGAACTGTTTGCATGTTTATACTTTACCTGCCACATGTTGAAGACTGCAAATGTACCATAAAGGATCATTTACAAACCAAGGCAATTGGTACAGCAAACATGCAAACTATCTGCATTATAATTACACAAGTCTGAGCCTTCAGCTTGATTCAACTTCAGGCAGCAAGCAAAGAGTGCAAGAACAAAAAAACAAAAACAAACAAACAAAAAAATCAATCTGAAAGACACAGTTCTTTAAGAAACAATTTTAAATAAACTGATTTTAAATGAACTAATGCTTAATCAAATACTTCCATCTCACTGTATCAAAGTTAGACTGGTTATTTTCATCAGAAAATCCTAAACGCAAAACTGCTAGAGAAACAGGGAGTGAAATGAGTAATTAATGGCTGCCCTCTCCAGATCAATGAACAGCGACGGACTGACCAAGACACATAGTATAGCCAGCAGGGCTGCAGCAGACAGAAAACATTGCTTTCTTCCAGAGCTACAGTCAGGAAAGCTTAGAGCTGCCAAAGCAAAAGTTAACATACAACTAAGACCTTCAAACACAGGGGCATTTCATTAACCTTTGCTTTTCATGCTATGCACCCCTGAGTAATGGATATGTGCTACTTTGTTTTAAAAGGTATGTCTACCTCACTATAAATGTACACCATCAGGGAGCGGGTCCCAAAGAGAAAGCATTATAGTTACTACATCTTGAGAAGTAGAAACAGGAGGTCTGTGATTAAAATCCTACCTAAGGGTGGATGGTACCCATTTACTTCCCTGTCAGAAAAGCTGGATGCTAAGCCTGTCACTCAAAAGTGGAGCTTCAGAGCAGATAAATCATAATTCACAGCTACTGGCACGATGCTGCAATTCATATACCAGTCTGAAAGATTTCCAAGGCAGAGGACTAAATATTCCTGTAGGTTAGTGTATCACTGAGCAATGGGCCTGCTAGCACAGTTCAAACAAACCATACTAACAGACTGTCCATTAATTAAAGCTGATGCTTCTTTGCCCATCAGGCAACAGTGCATTCAGGAGCCATCACATAATGAAACCATTGTTAGTCTTTTCTTTACATATTCAACTGCAGAACAAAAGGTGACGGTTGTACAGTCAACAAGGACTTGAACTTCTGCAGGTAGCATTGCTTCTCAACGACAAACACAACAGCAAAAAAGAACTTGCACTGAAAGAAGAGGTGAAAACTTAGTAAAAAACCTTAAAATCTCTCTATTACAATTTTTCACTGAACAGCACCCTTTCATAAGCGCTATCAGTTTTTTAAGTTCAATGTCATACCACTTAGCCACTACCACTAGCTAGAAAAAATAGCACAAAATGCCTCCCAAGGAAGGACAGTTTATACTCCTTCCCTCCTCCCAAGTTGTCACATTTAGTGCTCTTTTGCAAGTTTTCAAACATATGAATAAAATATAACATTTTGACATTTGAATGAGACAAATGTCTCAAAAAAATGAGATATCCACTTCTTCCAAAACATCTGTGATACAACAGAGTTATTCTTCAATAAAAAGCAAAACATAACAAGAAGTTGCAAAACACGTACCAGAAGGTAAAGGAACATAAGGGGGATTTTGAACTTGTGGTGGTGTTCCATGGGTTTGTGCAACATATTTTAAAACAAAAATTGATTCATACTCATATCAACATTGTTTCTAACTGTGATGTTTTATCAGCTGCACTAACTATAAACAGCAATCACAGCTGGCATAATGTGAGGACCAACTAAAAAGAGCAAAATAAATACTCTGATCCCAATTTTCCTGAGAAGAGGAAAACAGATGAAAGAATGTCCAAAGCTTCAGAAATGAGCAAAGAAAGAAATCCCTGAACAAAAAGAAATAACAGGGTAAGACAAGTAAAGGGTCTCTAATAGTAGTGATTTGTTCTATCAGAGTCTGTTAGTGTCAGCTTATGTAATGAGCCCACATGATTTAGGAATTCATGTAGGGCAAAAATGTTTTTCAATTAGCAATATGGATCTGGGTTGGCTGATGTCAAGTGCTTGTAAGTGATAATCTCAAGAAAATGACAGACAAAGACTTTAAATAATGGCTTAAAATTCATTACTTTTTATGACCCTAAGTTTATGAAGGCATGCCTTACCACTATCTTCAAAATAAACCAAAAGAAATTAGAAGAGTAGATATAAGCTGGAATTCTGCCCAAGTACAAGCATTTCTCTTACTTTCAAATATCTCTGCTTCCAAATTAGGGTACAGATGAAATGATGCATAAAGCTGAAACACAGAGGTACGTAATACAACAGCTATGAATTAAGAGGGGGAGAAACCTGTAAGCAACGAAACAAAACCACAAAGAACAATTAATACAGGTTAAGCATTAACAGGAGGAAAAATACAGACAGAAAAAACATGCAGCTACAAAGCCAAACATTGTCACTGAAAATTGGTTTGCCCTCCTAGGTGACAAAGGCTGCTAAAACCCCCCTTGAGTCAGCTGAAGTGGAACTCTGCTCTTAGAAAAGGAGACAGTCCCCAAACTACAGGCTCTTGCAGAGGTAGAATCCATCACCAATTTTCTGTTACATAAGTGTGCTTTATTACTGGTCTGAAATGCCTGCCTTCAGCTTCTAAATATCAGGGTCCTACATACCTCACCCTGAGGAGTGAACTAAATTCCAACTTCCCCTTCCCCCTCCCTCCTCCGCTCCCCCCGCCCACCCCCTCTGCCATTTGTATTTATCAATTTATGCCCATTACCTTTTCTTTAGTAAGTTATAAAGGTAGTGCTTCTTGAATTTGTCCCGCTATAAGCATATTTTCTAGCACTTATCAACCATCCAGGACTCTGGTAATATCCTATACTTGTCCGCAGGCAAACAAGACAAAGGAAGGAGACTAAACCCAGCTTTTTTGTGAGCTTAGCTAAACTAATATGCATTACAAGCACCACTGATTAAAAAGGTACACAGAGCCAGTCCACAATGGCTAAGACACTAAAAAAACCCCAAACTTTCAAATGTGTCCCTGGCAGCAGCTTTTAAATATTTTTTTTATTTTTTTTTGAGATGTTCAGCCAATGGCTGTTCAAAACCTCATCTTCCCAAAGGAACCAGGTTCAGAATGAAAAGTCGTAACTCAGACCAGCAGCCTCTGGGGACTGTCAGCACTGGGCTCCTCTGATGTCAAGTCAATTTAGGTAGCTCTAGAGTTACTGAAAGGAAGACACCTCCAGCAAGCATTTATTCTCCAGAATCTGTAAGACAGAGACACTCTTGTTTTACAACACAAGGGGCATAGGTAAGGCCATCTCTTGGGGTTTTTTGATTATTTTTTTTTAATTAGCTATTATTTCCATACACCAAGATCTTTCGTTAAGTGATGCCACTTCAACCAGATCAGCACAGAAGGAGCACTCCTAGAGTGGAGAAGCATAAAAGTAAGCTTTAGAGCATTTATGCATTTTTTTTTGAGTCTAGTATACCAATTCACATGGGTTCTGAGTCAAGAAGCAGAAATCCTTCTGCTTAAGTAAGGACAAGTTACTGAGACAGTTACAACAGATTTTTCTCATGATGCAACTTTGACCACACCATGAATACATGTACTTCTCTTCAACCTGAGTCCAATTCTTGTATTGCTAAAAGACAAACAAAAACCCCTTCATCCTCTTATTCCCATCAGCTAAATAAACTATACATAAATGTTTCCAAGAGGCAGGGAAGCAAATGGGATTACTAAAACCGAAATTAAACCTTCTGACACATTTCCTTCTTCCCCTTTCACCCATTACAAAAGAGCAAACCTCGTGCCTTCATCACTCGGCAGAAATCACTCTGATTAACTACCATCTGCACTTACCTTCTTCAGGCAGCAAGAATCCCAACACCTTCCTCTCTGCTGACCTTCAAAACATTACATGGGCAGAAGTAAATTTAAAATTTCACAGTGGGTATGAACAGGCAGGAAGGGGAGGGGAGGGCTGCCCAGGGCACAATACCAGAGGGGCTGGAGTACCCCCACACCACGCTGCCCAATTCTGCAACATGGTCCCCTCAACACAGCCCCACCTGCCCCCCGTCCCCTGTCCCACAGCCAGCCCAGCCACCGCTGCACCCAGCCACTGTCCTCCCAGACATGAGCTCTCTGTTGACAGCAGAGAGGAAAACAGAGCAGAGACAACAAGGGAAGAGAAAAGGCATTGTGTTTTCCACCAGTCAGCTTTCTGGTTTGGGGAAGCATTTTTGTTTAGATTTTGACTTATTTAAGAAGTAACCGATGTCATCTCAGTTCAGTTCTCCAGTGCATCAGGAAAGCAGAGGCCACAGGGATTTAAGGTAGTGGCTACTGTGTCTGCTCTAGAAAGCTCCTCAATAATACAGGTAAAAACACCTACTTAAAAAATAGGCTACAGAACCCAAAGGATTTCAAGAAAGAGCTCAGCAACACCAAAATGCGAAAAGCAGAAATAAAATCCAATGCAATTTTGTCTCATAAGTGAGCCCAGCAAATGCAGAAACCTGATGGCCCAGATAACACGACTTAGCATTCAGGAAAAACACATCAGTTTGGACAAAGAACACTCCCAGATGACACAGAAGCAAACCTTATTAACAGCACTGTTACCCAAACGCGACAGAGCCCAGGTCTCACAACAGGCCCTGTCGTCAGCTGGTACCAAATACGAATCCTCCAAGAAGGCATCTCAGTCATTAACCTACTTTTTTATGCCATTTTTGATGAATCTGATTTCTACAGACACAAAGAGGTGATTCACAGCTCTTCACCGACATGAGAAGGGGGACACAGGCCACTGATGCTGCTGTGAGGGATACGGTCTCACCTGCCTGGGCCAGAGGGAACAAGCCCTGCGCCAGAGGGTTCGGTTTGCTCTCCTTCCCCTGCGCTGGATGGAAGGCCAGCCTGGACCCGTACACCCACAAACCGTCACTTCAGCCGTTCGCCACACATGCCAAACTGCATCATACAACACCATTCCCCCCAAAACCACAGGGAGGGCAAAAGATGGAGTTCACTCTTCCCAGAGGCTGAGGGCCTGCTCCCTCTGGCAGGCAGCGGGAACCTGGGAGGGAGCACACGGGTACGCAGGGGCCCAGCGGGGCAGGAAACTCATCAAGATGGTGCTCAGGACGGAAAACACCGCGATGTGAAAAAATGCAGTAAGAGGCATAAATTACTAGTAACAGCATTGCACCTCTCTCAATCATTAACCAAGGGGGAAGAAAAACAACGTGCTTCCTGCCCGCCAGTCAGAGCGGGTGCGTCCGGGCCCCGTTCAGCTCCAGCGGCCCTTCACAAAGGCCGGCTTTTCAGGGAGACGGCACCGCAGGGGCACAGCTCTCCTGTCACACCAGACACAAGCAGGGAAGGGACGGTGGCTGTTCCTCCCCGCCCCTCAATGCCTGCAAGAAGGGCCTAAATGCCACAGAGGCCAGCCCTGCAGCCACCGGGCTGACGTTGCTACTCACTGTCAAACACAAGAAAGGTAAATAACTCCACACCTAATTTAGAAAGAAAATTAAATGACACTCTTCAAAAAAATCCTCAGACTATACAAACTGGAAGACCCTGCCATCACAGTAGAACTTATTCCCTCTTTAATGGATACCGTGCTGTGTTTCAGTTCGGTGAAGAGTTTGGGTCAAAGTCTCCCCAGATCCTCACCACAACGCACATCCCCGATCACGCTCTGGCTGCCCCAGAGGACTCTGGCCACAGCAAGCCACCAGCTGCTGGCTGGCTAAGACTGCTGCAACAGCCAGGGTCCCCACACGACAAACATTAAAATACCTTGCAGAAGAAGGAAGGAGGTCTACAGCCATCATCTACCAGTAACAATTGGAAGCACAGTATCAGACACTTATTATTTTAAAAAAAGTCTTTATTCAATGTTAAACCACACAACTCATTTATCGGACCCTTAAAAGGCATCTTATCCATGCTGAATACGTTAACTGATCAGTTTGTTTCACATTGAGGTTTAACACTCTTTTCCCTAGGGCACACAAAGACAGCTTTTACCAGTTCACATTTTACACCTTCAAACCCTTGCCTAAGTTTTTCACCTAGAACCTGACTGACAAATGCTTTCTAATTAGAATTAAAAAAAACAAACCCTAAACTAAAAAAAAAAAAAACCCTGTTACCCAGTTCTAGCTTTGAAGAAACCCAGCTGATCTACACATTCTTCTAACCCATGAATGCAAAACAACTCTGTATCCCTTGTAGAAGGAGGAGGTACATTCCGCATTCCCAAAAGCTGTTCCACAGACAAACATTATTTGAAATAAAACCAGTCTAAAGAATACGAACCCAGCAAATTAGGAGTTTAAAGAGCTAAATAAACATACTCAGCTTGATTAAGAACATTTTATTCTCCAGGCACTCTTCAACAAATAGATTCAAGACTCATCATGCCTATAGCATTCTTTCCTTCAGGAAGATGACTGAAGAGAAGAAGCTGCACACCATTTATGATGCAAGTTTTGATACAGAAAGGTTCCTATACACCTAAAAATAAAAACCTCAAATCAAGGAGTAAATTAAGACCCCCATCATTAAACAGCTGTGATTTCCAACACATTTTTCTTAGAATTTTTCCACCATTCAAAAGGAAACAATGCTCCCAAATAAGGTTAACCACATGCTATATTTATATACTATGTGGTTCTATGAAAAGTGTATCAATCCACAGGAAGTTAGCAGTTTTCAAATTAAAACAAAAACTTCTGTTTTCAGCCTTCTTACCTAGGACGTAGTCCAGCATGGCGTCAACTGGACCAACAAACTTGCATGGCAACTGTCATATAAGGGTGAGCTAAAGCAACATAGTTTTGTAGCAAACCGCCTACTGCCTGCAAACTCATTACTGAATGACTATTCCCTATTAAAATCAGCAACTTGCTCAACATAATTAAAAAATATAGGTTGGAAGCAGCATATTACTTCTTGTGGAAACCACTTAAGCAGCAGAATGTGAGCTGCGAAAAAGCACCACGCACTGACAATAACACAAATACAGAAAACATCCCCCAGTTCATTAGTAGCAAAGCCATTAATCGCAGCAAGTAGGTCAGTGCTGGAAAGTGTACCCAAAAGCCTACAGACCAGATTACACCACCTTTGGCCCCCTTCAGAGAGCCCTCCTCTGCAATGAAGGCCCATTTTTAAACCAAGACAGCCTGCAGAACAAAATGCCACCTACTGAGAGAAAACAAGAGGGCAAAAACCAGTGCCTGAACAAACAAGATTAACTGCTAACCTGAAATTAAAATCAGAGAGAACACGAAATACACAGCCCGCTCTAAGAAACTGTCAGCAGAAGACATTAGGGTGCCAGTTGCTGCTATTAAACTGAGCTGTAATGGAAGCCAAGGAGCAGAGATCACCGAGCTGTGAGGCAAAGATGTTGGCATCAAAAAGAGGGGGATATTGTAAATAGGTATCCTACACTCCATCCTCTGCAATTCCATCCTAAAACTTGGGGGATGGGGGGGTTGGGGGGGAGGATAGAAAAGAAAACCTGACAACCTGTCATCACAGAGATTATTATCTCTCGCTTCGGGGAGAGGCGTGGAATTAAAATAATTTTCTCCTTTGGTGGCTGCCAGGGAACATGACCTAAAATTCCACACTAGATAACAACTGAAAGAAAGCCAGTATTTATGAAATATTTTTATCAGCTGAAAGAAACTGTCACTTCAGTCAAGTCAGATTCACCCCTAATTTGTAGATGCCCATTTTCATGCTCCAGCTCACCACAGCACGGATCACACCGTGGTTTCACCAACACTCCTCTTTGCTGGCAAAACCAGCTGAAGCAGCTCCTGCCCCCGCAGCGGAGCTGCTTCGTTGCTGGTGGGGCTGTACCATCAGCAAAAGCAGCACTGATGTGGCGCAGCATCAGGCCTCCAAGCAACTATACCACCACTTCTGAAAAGGGTGCATGGGAGCGCGGAGGAGTGGGAATTGGCAGAAGAAGTTTAGGCTGGCTTTTCTGGCACATGTAACAGCAGCGGTGCACCAACATTAAGAAGCACAAGACTCCATGAATGCGATGACCACCTGAACCACGCAAAACACCACCATGGCTGCTCTTGAGTTAGTCTACTGCGTAAGCAGTGACACTGGATATTTGCATATGTATTCACAATAAAACAGTCTGCTGTGCACTTTTCAAGCTACATTTAATAATAATACACACAATCATGGTGGAGAAAAAGGCAGCTCTGGGTTTGCCCACAGTAAAGATGAAGCCACAGGCAAGCATACACTGCAAACAATCACGCTGTCCTGCCAGTAGGGCTTGTGTTCATGCTTCACATGCCTCAAGCCACTCTGACATCTGTTTTAAGCAGGAGGAGCAGCGCACAGACACCAGCATGTGCCCAATGACACGGACAGGCCGTGTGCCCAATGACACGGACAGGCCGTGTGCCCAAGCCATCACACCACTGCGTATCCTCCCTGCCCGGGCAGCACCACTATGCCACCGTGGCTAACCCCAAGTTAGCTCCTCACGAGGTCTTTCTTCACACGGCGCAACACCTGTGTGCCCCCAGAGCCACTGAGATACACAGGTAGCTCAAAGCTCAGGGTCATTCATAACATGATGGTCAACCACCCCAAGCTGCAGGCATTCCTACAGGTCCCAGTGCACAGAGGAGTAGAGGCTACACCAGGCTCAGCCTGGCCTTTCTGGCTGTGGTACAGTACCGATGTTAATTATTGATATAGCAATATCACTGTAAAAACCTGCAGTACCTCTTCTCATGGGCTTTCAAGCATGTGTAACTAGTATGCACACACAGTTATCCCAAGGCAAAGGGCACACTTCTTGCTAGAGTTAAGGGTAAATTGTCTGAGTACTACTGGTAGTTGAGAAACCATCACCATACTTGAGTAATCTTGGTAAACAAAATAAGCCTCTCCTATGTAGACTGTCTGTGTACACACTGCTAATAAAGATGAGGGACAAACAAAGGTCACAAAGCTAAGAGAGTTTTAAATAACTGCTTTGGAAACAAACCTCAGCACAACTTAGAGACTGCAAATAAGGAACATGTTGTTGTTGTTTTTTTAAAGTACCATGAAAACTTACGAGATCCTATACCTCTAACTCAAGTTGTAATTAGGACTTGCTCACTAACATGTGCACAGGATTACAGATTTTTTTATTTTTTTTTCTAAAATCATGTTTCAAGTTTGTGGACCAGATCCAAGGAGCTGGTTTCTATGCATTCCTGAGGGAGAAAGGGCTATAGAAAAGGCTTTTATTTCTGCATGTATTTCCCAGAAGGCCTAACTAATGCAAAAGGAAATGTATCAGGCTTCTTCAATGGGGGGAGGGCGGGAGGGGATTAACACGTTTCATGGGCAGTGTGTGCAAGTGGGGAGGGGTGAGCACTTCAGTGTGAGCAATTAAAGGCAATTCTTTTGTAAACCTTAAGATAAGATAGCTGAAATACCCTTTTCAACAGAAAACCCTACTCAAGGCAAACTGCACTGAAAAACAGACTATATGTCACAAAAAGCTACTGTGAAGGGGGACACTTGAGACTGCATCTCCTGAGAATCACCACTTAAAGCACAACAGCATCATGAAACTTAAGGGTATAAATACAAGAGTCCCATGTTTACATTGCAAGTCAGCATCATCTGCACGAAGAGTTCCACCCAACTGCTAGCAATGGTTTCCTCCTCCTAAATTGATTTTATAGATATTTCTCTGCAAAACTTTTCAAGAACTAACCAAGGTTGGTCCCAGGTTCAGAAAGATGCTTCAAGATAAGATCAATTTTAAAAAAAAAACAAACAAAAACAAAATACAATCAGGAGCAGAGCAACTGTTCCCTATACTAAAATAAATACTACAGAAAAACTGAGTAAGAAATTATTGCTCCCGAATTAGGACTTCACCTGCTGGGTCTACTTCATCACCAAAGCATACCTATAGGCAATGCACCAAGCAGCTTTTGCCCCACCTTACTTCTCTGGGGACCCAAATCCACCACAGGCACCGTCAACTGCAGCGTGCTGCCTCAAGCCTCTGATGCCCATCACAGGTCAACTGCTGTTCCCCTTGGGGCTTGCTTTTTCTTTAAAACACCCTGCTCCCCCTTGCTAGCAAAAGTACGACTTAAACAGACATGGGCTGAGTTTGTTGGAGGCACACATTGCTTATATTTTTACAAGGAGCAGCGGCAGCACACCACACAGCTTCAGGCTCACAGGTTAGTATACACTTACCAACACACAATTAATTGTACAAGAAGTTTAATTCACGTTTTGCTGCACTTGCTGTTCAGAAATTCCTACTCCACCTGCATTTAGACACTCTTTTCATGTTTAATATAGCATGCAACTACTATAGCTCTCTACTGACACTAAATAAAAACAAATTAATTCCCAGTTATTTGGCATTATTATTCGTTACAGTATAAATAGCCTAGGTTATTTAACTAGTCCACTCAGTAACACAACCATCCATCCTTCCCACCAACCCTCTCAGAGAAAAGTGAAAGCTGCAAAATTAATAATTTACTTAAAACCAAATAATCAGTTTTATTGTTCTAGAACTGTGCTTTTAGGCAGTGAGCTACTTAGCATTGTATTTAAAACATTTAATAAGTCAACAGAAAAAAAACCAACCAGGACTTATTACTGATTTTGCTCTGTCACTTATTCTTTCCTATAAGCTCATTTTACAGTATTTGAAGACTTCCAGCTTTGAGACACTGTATTCTGGAATTTTAACACTATCGACAACAGACATTTATACACCTCTCCAAACACAGAGATCACATTTTCAACAGTAAACCATTTGCTTAAGAAAAAAAAACCACTTTAAATTACAGACTAAGCAATATGCAAGCAACATAGAGCTTAGCAAAAAGATTCAGCAGCTAGAAACTGAAGATCAACAATAAAATGTGCAGACTCTCAAGGCAGAGAGTAATTAACCATTGGAAATAAGATGATGTGCAGGATTTGCAATCATTAGCAACAAAATGAGGAGAGATTCATTTTCTGGATGAGGAAAATGAGAGTAGTGGACAAACTCGAGGGCTCCGTACAGAATTTCACCCAGTCATTCCAGAGGTTCATGCTACCCAGGGGTTAAGGTAACACCTTTAATTTGCTTTTCTTCAGGGAAGTACTGGGTTACTTTTTTCATCACATTATCTTTTCACTTCAGACAAGCTGAAGCTCACCACCCCACCTCACCACCCTCTTGTGTCAGGCAAAAGAGCAGGCACTGAAGAGGCAGGGAGGATACTAGCTGCTGTAATTCTGGTGTGATACAAAACAACTGTTTTCCCAAGGTGTCTGCCTGGCTTTATCAAGATTCTTCCTAACTTTTACTTTTTTTCTGAGTATTTTTACAATACAACTGTAGCTACAAGCTCCAGAAGCAAGGAAAGCTGCAGCACAGCTGTAGCAGTAGCATGCATGGCTCTGCAGCATAACCTCTTTTCAGGGCAGCACCCCACTCAACTGACCACAGCTCCGTGTGCTCTTCCCTTAGAAAGAGAAAACCTCACGATCCCATGCAGGACTCGGAAAGACTTCATGCACAGACCTCTGAGAAAGACAACAAATATCAAGGCAGCCATCAGTCTCCTGGCTGTTTTGAATACATTTCTCTGTTTTTCCACAAAAACAAACAAACAAAAAATTTACTCATTACAGCACAGATTTTTCTCAGCATGACTGCCCAATCCATTACCAAGTTGGAAGCTAAACCCAAGCATCAGTACATACATGCTCTGGAAACGTAACATCTAGTCATTACAGAGCAAAGCTCTACTTAGTCAACTATCTGAAAATTATTTTGAAAAAACTCTTCTTAATTTCTCTTTGGCTGTATAAACACCTTTGAAAAATCCCATGTAGATTTTAAAAAGTCTCCTTCACAAAGCCACACTCCTCTAAGTCTGCTCTCATTTGCCATGAATCATTTCAATACAAGTTCTCCATACTAACTCCTTCAGCCTTCCATGGCGTAATTGCAAGTGTTCTCTCTGCATATTTTTGCATATTTAACTGAGAGACATTTCATACTAATGCAAAGGAAGTGTTTCAGTACACATTTATTTTGTATGTTTTGCTTACACTGTGCTATGCCATTTACTTCTCAATTTCTAGACAAACTCTAGCATAATGCATGCCCTTTACTTCTCAATTTCTAGACAAACTCTAGCATAGTGCAGGTGTAATTCATAAACAGCAATTATAACACAATATAAATCACAACCTAAGTACACTGACAGAACATCAGCTGAAGGTAATGCAAAGGGAAGTCCCCAAATTGCACATGATAATTAAGAGCCTTCATGAGAAATCCCATGTGGAGAAAAATCCCATCGTAGGCCAGGAAAGTGACAGACTGTAAAAACAAATTAATGGGAAGGTAGATTTCAGCCTCGAGACATTGTGTGTTCTGCATGCATGCCAGACCTCAGAAAACTTTCTCTTAAAACTTGACACAGGAGCTGAAGCCGTCTGGGACAGTCTGGAGCAAAAGGAGAGCAGCAGTATGTGGTGTTTTGCCTATGGTAGCAACATGGTTTGGAGAAACTGTCTCATCTCTCTTGGTACCACACATCTCTGCTCAAATTATCATTGAACCAAAGCATTTGTGCTCTCACTGCTACTGCTACTCTGATGAAGACACATGCGCTGAAGGGTTACTGAAAATACACTAGGAGAAGCCATCACTCTGGAAATCATCCACCAGAGTGAAGCCAACAGTATGTGCCAGCACAACGTAAGGATCTTTCTTCCCCCACCAGTCTTTCCCTCCAGAAGACTGCAAATTCTCAAGCAGAGCAGGACCACTGGTCTAGTACCTGGTGTGGAAGTGCTACTCTTAACATGCAGTTAAACATGCTCCACATGCAGGAGCCCTGCAAGCCTCAAGCCTCTGAAGGCATTGGTGGTCCCCTCAGGAAATAATCTCCATCACCTAGAAACATGGACAAAACCTATCAGTTGGCACTGAGCTCAAGCAGCCTCCCTTCTCCATTCTTGACCATTCTCCATTCTTCTCCATTCCTAAAATATTTCGTCTGCTTCTGTCACTCACAAATCCAAAGCAAGAAAGCAGATCCTATAATAAGAGCTATAAGATTCCTGAGCTTGTAACTAGTAGCTTCTCAAATCAAAGAAACAGGTATAACTTGTTACTTCTTCTCGAAGTTCCTCATGCATCCTCAGAATAACATCTGAACTTCAAGCAAACAGGGCCCTTCAGGATCCTGTCCTCCACTAGATTTCCAGACAAGAAAATTTGTATTTACATGATTAATAATGTAATTACTATAATTACTTATAATAATACATATTAGTATATATATTATATGCTAGGTACTATAATGTATATTAATAATATAATTAGTTATATTTATTAAAAAACATTTTAGAAAGGTACAGACTTTTTTAATTGACCGATACCTTTAAAGTTTAAAGCAACATTTAATATAAAAGGAGAAAATGTAACAGGCATGAAAGTCAGGTTTTGCACTTATTTTACTTCTGTCTTTCAGGCAAATTTAAGCATCTTACTTTATTAAGCCTTTTGAAAAGTTTCCTTCCAGTTGTAAGATTCAAACTGCAGATTTGTGTTGTCCGCATAACTTCATGACCACGAGGCTATCACCCAAAGTCCCACAAAACTTTTAAAAACAAACTTCTTCATTTTCTATTTGGTTATACTGTGGCTTTCCCAGAGGCGGAACGAGATGTGGCACTTCAGCCATTGCAGCCCTCCCCAAGCCTCTTTGATTGTTTGCACCTCTGGAAGCTAGTGCAATGGGGCGACTTTGTCAGCATTGTTTTTACAAGCCATTTTAACTCCAAAAGCCAGCATGCACCCCTGGCTCCTGCTCTGGCATGCTGTGCTACACACTCCCATCTGGTCCTTGTTCACATTGCGGAAGCAGTGCCGGACTAATCCCAAACGTTTGTAATTCTTTCAAAGGAGATCTTTAGTTTCACAGCAGTTCTTGTGGACCTTATTTTACACTGATGAAGGCAAACAGCAACAACCAGAAGAACAATAGCTACTTTGTTCACGTAGTAAAACAATGTGAAACTGCCAGATTGTTCTGAATTGCTGAAATTGCTAAGTTTTACTGCACTACCAAGTCATAAAACTGATACTTCCCTATCCCTTTCACCCTCTCTCATAGCAGATGCCAACTACTTGGTTAGCCACATTTCGTTAGTAAGAAAAACATGCAGTCAACTAATACAAATATAGTAACCATTGTTCTAACCATTTAGCTCTTGACAGAATAATGAAAAAAGGAAATGCGAACACTGTCCACTCCAAATCTGCAACTACACTTCTTCAGCTTTTACTTACAGCACAAGTCTGTCACTAAAAAGCAGTAAATCTCCGTACACAAATAAAAATTGCATCACGAAAAATACTTTGCAAATACAAGGGTTTGTGGGTTTAAAATAAATAAATGCTCCAGCAAAATGTGCTTTGTGTAAAAAGAGAGAAGCAGTGGAAGGGGACACAACTTTAACATGAGGAACACTTGTTTCTCCTTGCTACCTCTCATTGCGGCTCACTCCTTGATGCCCTGGGTGGCCCAGCGGGCCCCTTTGCGAAGCCTCTGTAACAGCCTAGTTGGGGTGTCTGTATTCACCAGGCGGGCGGTCTGGAGGCAGGCTGGGAGAAGGGGCAGCAGGCAGGAGCCCTGGCGAGGCTCCCACAGCGGCAGCCACTGCCACCAGATCAGCAGAGGACCTGCTGAGCCACGCTGCAGCGCTGGTACCTTTGCCCCTGGCTTCCAGCACCTGCAAAGCTCAGGGGAAAACTAATTACCATGTAATGGACAGGTACAAAAGCAAAGGCAGAATACTCTGTACTGAAGTGCATTAATAAACCAGGCCCAAGAAAGAGTGAGTTACACAAGACACCAATCACATGGCATCTGATTAGCTTAAAAAAAAAAAAAAGGAAAAAAAAAAAAAAAAAAGGCAGACATAGCTACATACACAGACAGAAAATGGGATAACCAGCACCAACCGCAGAGTGAGGCACCAAAGACAGCTACTCCAGATCAAAAGTATCAGCTTACCATTCCCCAAAATTACACCGTGTGTCAGTTTTCAGCCATTCAGGAGAAAAGCAGGTCTGTACCATACACATCTCCCACCAACAGATGGGACCACCCTCTCAAATCGCTTTGAGGGCAGAGAAAAGCCACCTGCACCCATGAAAACAAACCGCATCTCCCAGCAGCCCCGAAAGCCAAACCAAAACAGAGAAAAGCCTGACAACAGTAAACTCTTTCTGAAGGATCTACCACCTCCAGGCCAAACGCTGCTCTCCTGCCTGCACCCATCCTGTGCTCGCTGCACCCTGACCCATGGCCACTGTCTACTCAGTCACAACATTTTTCAGGAATAAATCCCATCTCAACAAAAGTGGACTTCCTCAAGAGAGGTATCTGACTCTTGTGCCATGCTCTCACTTACTATAAAAGCTTTCCCCATTCTGCACTCTACATCCTCAGCTCTTATTTCATCTGCTATCTGCTCATCTCCCCAGACATAAATATATATATATATATATATACACACACATATATATGTTTTTATAGGAGGGGAGAAGTCATTTCAAGACATTCAAGCCTCAGACAGCAGTACATGCCCAGCCACCACAAAACAACCCAAAGTGACAAAGGTTCATTTCTCTCACTCCACTCTTTCTTAGTGTGACAGTTTCCATTTTCCTTTCCTAACCAAATTCAACAAAAAAACTAATTAAGAATTAATAGGTTCACTTACACCTTGATCAAGGTAATGAAACATTCCAACAGATTTAAAAAAAAAAACCAAAACTCTTAACCGAACATAAGGCAAGTTTCTACTTAAATTCTTAGCTTCTCAAAATGCTCACAGATTCCCATCCCCTTTTGTTTTCTCCATTTATTAGACAAAGCATCAATGTCATTAAAATATAATAGCATCCTTTCAGTATTTTAATAGATTCTTGTTATTAAGAAAAAGAGAACTTTCAGAAGCATAAAAGATTATTCTGGTGTTTCCTAAAAGGCATATTTTATTCTTGGTTTGCCTTTTGTTTTGCACATATTTGCAAACAACACCCTACTGATTTTGGATTTGTGTGGAGTGAGTTCTGTTTTCTTATTCAAGTGAGCTTCAGTGATGCTAATTATCAAGGTACAGTTAAATTTTAAATGTGCAAAACCAGAAAAAGCATATACTAATTATGCAGTACATACCCCAAGTTTTTTATTAAAACAAAAGCATCAGCATGATTTAATAGCAATAACCAGAAAACCCAGTATTACATTCTAGAGCACAACCACTACTGAGCTCTGTCCCTGTCTCCCACCCCAATTATTCTTCTAACTTCAATATGGCTGTCCTTTGGGAAAAAAAATACTGATATTCAACTGCCAGTTACTTATATAAACACAGATTATTCTGTATACACCAACACAGATCACTTCAAAGTCTGATGTCTCCGAAATCTGATGTCTTCAAAATAGATCTCAAGATTCAAACTACAGTTTTGCAGGCTCAAAGTGTAAACAAAGCAGCCACCTGCTCAGCTACAATTTAAATAATACACACATCAAAGGGGTTTTTCATTCATTCTTCATATTTAAGCTGTATGGCAATCAAAACCATACAGTATCTATAGACAACGTACCAACAAAAGATGACAGCTTCCCAATAGGTCTTTTCACAACACCACTGAGACACCCGCTCAGGCATTGCTGTTTGCAGGGACTACACCTACCTGTGTGTATCGGAGTACTCTGAGGCTGGATCAAGGCTATTACAGAAATTAAGACGACTAGCCAGAGAAAGAGATCGCTTTCCAATGTACACACAAACATAAAATCATTTACAGTTAATCTCCACATAGGCAACATGACTCACAGTCAGTTTAAGAAATCTCAGTCTCCTGAGTAATTCAAACAGCTTCACTATTAGTTATGATGTAATGAAATCAGTCAACAGTGACAACACTACATAAACCTCTCTCATTTGGAGCTTACATTACAGCATTCTACAAGTTAAGACAATTATTTTCTGCTGCTACTAAATTCTTCTCTATTATGACAACTAATTTACTTGATAAAGAATCTTTAAATGAGCTTTGAATTTATACTGCCTTACAAAATATCTAAAAAATTAATTTTTTACCTGCAACCCAAGCTGCATGGCTGTTCTCACAGCTCTCTTACAAAGACTGTAGCAAAAGGTTGCCTTGAGCAGTTGGCAATGGCCTGAATTTTGTTATCAACTAATGAGTCTGCCGCAAAAATAATGACTGCATGGCAGCAGCCTGCTGGATATAAATCCCTTTGCTGCTTAAAACTAGATTTTGGATCAATATTAAAACAAAAAACCAAAACAAAAACCCCAATACTATCTGAAAAGAGTAGCAAGAATAAAAAGCATCTGTGCTGGTCTCACTAACTATACAGCAGGACGCAAGTTAGAACTAAGTTGTTTTATATTTAAGCAAGTGTAAAAATAAGAATATGAAACAGAACACTTAGCTCTGCGCAGTCAGCCGCAAGCAAGAAATGCTTCACCATGCAAATGGTGAAAGCTTTCTAAAGAGGGACCAATACTCAGAAGCAGCAGAATAAATGCTACGTGTTTTGTGAGTGCCTCCATCCCTCTCCAGCCCTGTTCACCCTTTCCTCCCCTAAGGCTTCAGTTCTTGGTTAACATCTCTCCGGCTGAAAATAATTGCCTGCCTCTGAAAGGCATCTTGGACAGTGTCACTCCTTAATCAGCAGGAGGACAGCTGAGTGATGGGAGGCATTTCCACCTTCTCCCTGGAGTAACAGCACTGTCTCCACAAGGCACTACTACTACATCAATAACTAAAATGACATTAAATGTGGTGCTCTCCTCTAATGAGAGCCATATTCCAATAAGGCTGCCCTCCAAAAACCCACTTCACACTATTACACCAGCTGCCTATTAGGACTTAGCTTATCGATACAGCTATCACTGAGGATCAATCAGCACAGACTGCATGCAAACCTCAGGGAAAATCCATTTGTAGAAATGAACTCAACACATTTGCTATACCTAGATACATATACACAAGCAAGAATCAATTGTGTTATCTTTAAAATTTTATCACGTTGTGAATTTGATAATAAGCAGTAGATTTGCAAGTTTTTGTGCCCTGGTAGAAGGAGGATGCCAGTAAGTTTCCCTAGGTTTACAAAATGGGACAAATTTACCTCTCTGTGGAAATACCTTCGAAAATAAAACTAGATACCTATTTCCCAATAAATTGGAGAGATGGAGAGAAAAAACATGCTTGTGGGCTTTGCTAACACACTTAGAGTGCGTACACCAAGAAGGAAATGTGTGAATCAGAATAATACAAAGTTCGGCTTTCATCAGATCAGTAACACATCCTGTAGTTTCACTCCAGAACAGAACCTCAGCACCTATAAATTGCACGGGTGTGTTTCTTCAAAATGAGTCACCTTCTCTTCCCCACATCACACATTTACTTGAAAAAGAAAATCTAGACATGATCCTCACTATCCTCATTCTCAGAGAGCCACCAAAATCATCTTTTCTGTGAGGACACTTAAATCCCGTAATTGTTTCCTTTTATCCAGTTTTCCATCCTTCCCAACTCTGCCCCCTTGCTAGATACCCACTCCTGAAGTCTGACACCAAGCCACACAGCTCAGACCTGTGGCTGACACTCATATTCCCTGCCCTGCACCCATTTTGTTTTGCAGCTTACTCAATAAACTAACAGCTACTGCCCTCTTTCTCTCCCCCACGCATTTGTGATCCACATCTGCAGCAAGACTTACAGGAAATCACTTTCAGATACAACAGCCAAAGGCACAGCTCAGTGACTGGATGCAGCAGGACCACACAAGTTACCTTTAACCAGCTCTTCCAAATTCTGCTTCTCCCCCTTCCCTGAGGCTCACTTTCTCCTTGTTTCAAACTAGGCTGTAAACTTCTCGAGGGAGGGACTGTGTCTCCCACAGATGTTTATATACCATGAACTCTTTAACACACCAAAGCTCTGCTTGGTGCCCTCAAACGCCTCCAGAACACAACAGCCCTGGCAGTATCATAAAACCATCAATTACACTTGAGTCTTTTGGATATTTGCAGGAAATGGGAATCATTAATTGAGAAAAAGTGACAAAGACTGTCCTTTCCCAACCCTCAATCCCTCCTCTCCACACAAAGGCAACTACCGAATTTGGTTATATTATACAGAGTTTGATTGTTGGGATCAATGTTTCAGGAGCCTTCCTAGTCTCCTCCACAACCTCTCAAAGATTCAGTTAAATCTCAGTTTGCTTTCTTCTCTGCTTTCCAAACATTTTTAAAAGCTCACATCTTCATCAACCATAGAAGATTAAACTGCCTTTGGTCCATCCCACACCACAGTCACACAAAAAAAAAAATCTTTAAATCTCTTCACACAAACTTTGAAAAACAAATATAATTAGGTATTAAACGTAAAGCAAGGAGTTTTGAAAATGGAGAAAGCAATTCTTGCTTTGGGATATCCCAAATAAGAAGTGCTTTATAACCTTAAAACGATCATAGGCACATTAAGAAACTTAAGTGGAGAAACATGGCAGCAACCTAAGTAGATACAGAAATCTTGACTACATGCAAGTTTTGCTGAGTGTTTAAAACATTCAAGTCAAGAAGCAAATAAACTGCATTATTTCAGTAGACAGAGCTGAGACAGAGAAGCGCTGCTGAAAAGTCCACGTTTTCAACAGTTTCCTGTTTACACTGGAACACTTTCTTGATTAATCAATGTATTCCTGTTCGATGCATGCCTACATGACCCCTGTGTACCAAGACAGCCATTACACAGCACAGATTAAAGCTCACAGACACGTTTTCAACTCCACAGATGGCCACGACAAGAAGCGGAAAGCTTCATTACGGGTCTTCACTGCCGTCACAGCTTCTTCCCCTTTACCAATTTCAGAGCTAGGCTGTTCCGCACGCACCTCAGATGTAAAAGCCTGAGTAGCTGACCTCAGGCTCTAGACCACATTGCTCTGTCCTCCTGCCAAAGAGCTGAGCAGGGAAGGTTACAGCCGAAGTCCAGAAGCATGCCACAACTGCTGCAGCAAACACTCGGCTGTTTCCATGAACTCCAATTTCCACCTGCCACAGAGCCGGATCCCGAACCAAGCAGGAGTATTTTACTCACATGAGTAGCCCACTGGCTGACAGCTGGGCTAACGAGTCAGAGCCTCTGCTGAACTTTGCATTTTGATGTGCATTTTACAAAAGCAAACAGCTTTCACCTTCCCACTCTGCTGCAAACCCAGGCACTGAAAGTAGTAATATAAATACAAGGTTTCAAAAGATTATTGCACAAGCTTTACAAGAGAGCCCCAGAAAAGACCATCATTACACCACTGGTGCTGTGCTGGATATCGCGTTGCCCTGCCTCTTATTCTACACACTTAACCCTTTGGCACGCGTCCCACTGTTGGTTCAGCATGATGAGTCTGGAAAATCTGTGCCAATGTGGCTATCTGTAGCACATCATTTGCAAAAAGAACAGACGGCTATGTGTACATTTGTTGTACATGACAGCACTGGAAATTTTAGGCAGCCAAAAAGCAAACCTTATGTACAATTCTTCTTTGTCCTAGGTGTTGGAAACACTACATATCTAACCTGATTTACATAACGTACAAATACTAGTCACTAAAAATTAACTAAAATACCAGCTTTGCTCTACCCATGTACATATCTAAGCTGCTTCATATTAAAATGTAGGCTAAAGTGATGTTAATTTTTAATAAAGCCTGAATTCTAAGTCCCATGGAATATACTTGTCTTTAAAAGCAATGTATCAAATATGGTTTTATCAACTGCTTCGAAGTAAAGGAAAGGAAACATCAAGAATTAAAACTACATTTAATTTTAGCTACAGCTTTTCACTTTGAGTGAAAAGAAATAATCATCCAGTTTTATTACAGTTTGGGCCTTCACATTCCTGTACTCAGGGTGGTTCAAGAAACAATAAGGTTGCTTGTTCCAGTACAGGCAGTACCCACCTGACAGTGTTCCTGGTTCACAACAGTACAAATAGTTCCACCAATGCATTTTCAAAAAATGACTTGCTGAAATGAACACAGTGGCTCAAAACTCTGTATTTTTCCTCTTTGCATGCTGCAATCAATAGGCATCATTATTGTCACTACCTCAGCAATAAAACTTTATATTTTCTTGCGTCCCACAAGAATCTTAATGTATGCCATTATTAGATGGCATGGCCTACAAAATGCTTATGGCTTTACTGTCAATATTCGATTAATTTTAACCCTAACCAAAGGTTCCTCTGTCTGTGAAGGGAAGGCACACTCACAGGTGGCAACGTGTAAATTAAAAAAGTTACAGCATATTGCCTGGATAGCTAAATATAGCATCTTGCCTGGATAACTAAATATAGCATCTCAGTATTAATACCATATTCACAATTTTAAAGTGTATGAAGTCTTAAAAGTCAAGGCTTGAACATCTTGAACTCATGTAATCACAAAGGACTTTCAACAGCACAGGAAGGGTCTCAAAAAAGCCTACTAAACTCATGTGAAGAGCTTTTGAAGCCACTGCAGCAATCACAACCCTACATGGCATCTAAACAAACATTTTCACGGTGCTAGTGGCTGTAATGAAAGTACTACATTAAAAATCCACACTGCTCTTTTTACTGAAACCATTAAAGCATTTTTCAGAAGCCAACATAAAAACATGCAAATTCTGACCAAAGGCTACTGTATTATCTCCTACATCCGTACCTATGCCAGCTGAGCTTTATCCAGACAGACACTTCAGGATCTGGGCGAACTGATCACCGTAACTCCCCAGACGGTGCTCAAGTTCAGAGCTGCCGCAGCACCTTTCCAACTGGGGGCACATGCTCAGATCATCAGGGTCCATCCCACTTTTTACATGCCCATATTCCAAATTCAACATGCGCTTTCGAGATCCTTAATTTTTGACAAGTTCCAGTTCAGTTCCACACCTGTACACCTCTCTATCTGCCTTTTAGGAAGTCGCAAATAGTATTATGTTATCTGGAGCTTGCTTCTTGTTATTCCTCAGTGATGAAACAGGACATAAAACCTCACAAAGCTCCTAAACAAGTCTTCAGGACCCTAAAATAGCAGTTAAAATCTTAGTTTTAAATGATACAGAAGCAAACTAACAAATAAGGTTTCCTTCCCTCAAGCACTGACACAATCCACTCTCTGCACCATACAACAGGTATGGGAGTGCTCTCCCACCCCATCGCAGGAGCTGACAAAAACCTCACGGCTTTCATTCTTTGGTGAGTAACCATGAGAACAAAACCACCTTAGAAAGGGTGTTTGTGCCTTTGGCATTTCACTGAGAGCATTGTTCCATCAGAAGACAAATGACCACCCTCTTCATGGGTGTAACTGGATACACTCACATGATGTCCTGTATTCAGGTGGCAAGGCAACTTGATCCAATAGTTGCTTCATCCTTAAAAGGCAGTTGTTCAACTCTGGTTAAAAACAGAAGTTGCCAAACGATGCCTCATCCTCTGACTATTTAAAAAAACAAACAAACAAAAACCCCAAAACAAAAAAAAACCACCAATGACTAATCCCAAACCCACCTTTCTAATTCATGAAAACGGTGGGAAATGTTGTAACTATGCCAAGAAGTCCCTCTGACATACCGTCCTGACATCAGGCTGACCTCCGTATGCTGCTGCTTTTCAAAAGCATATTTAGATCCCAAGCAGGCAGCAGTTACTTCTCTTATTTCACAGGGTAGCCAGAAGTACTTACTCATATCACAACAGCTACTGAAAACCATTCCCAACCCAAAATTGCATGGATTAATAACAGCATCAATAACCATAGTGAGCCTGGATGAAAAAAAAAGTATTTCACAATTCCTTTTAATTTTTCCTCCAAGTTTTCTTCCTTTTTTTCCCCCCCTTCTCCTTTATAATGGAGGACATCCTTATACATATGCCAGTATCATGAACTTTCCAGTCACATTTGCATAGTTGTTATGAACTTTGCACAGTAACCAACCAGGTCTTTCAGTACTAAAAACTTTCTCAAGGAATGTTAAGGGTTTGTACAAGAGCAGCATGAAGGGCCCTTCACAGTCCCAGCAGAAGCAGCACATGAGGCTACTAATAACCATACAGTGTGCTCAGCCTTAGAAATTCAGATGGAACAATACATCTGTAGCAGTAAAACTCCCTGTTTTGGCAACCGTAGCCAGCCCTGTCCATTTAAACTACCAATCACCAGGCATTAGGCTTAGCAGTATGTATACAATTCTTCCTTCTGAAAGAAGAGATGTGATGGTGAAATGCTGGAGAAATTCAGCATACAGTCACTAGCAAAACAGCCCTTTACATTGTCATCTTCTCTCACCGAGAGAGTCACGGCCGGCCACTTCTGCCCTCACCTACAGTCAGCACTGATTAGTCCAATCCAAAACCAGATTTCAGCTGCCCAAAGTAAAGGCAAAGAAGAAATACAGCTTTATTTCATCCCTCTTCAGAGCTCCCACTGTGCTAGTCCTGACATTACAGCTCAACTTTTGGTAGCATAACCATGAAATCCACTAGCAAATTCATTATTTCCTCCATCTCCCCAATGATGATTCAAAAATAGTGGCAGGTGGCAAAAAAAAAAAACAAACCACCAAAAACCAAACAAACAGAAAAATATAATGAAATATTAGTCAATTTGCTTCCAAAATACCATTGCTTTCCAGCAGTGAGAAATTCCCAGAAAGTACAACACACTGCACGTGAGCATTAGACACAAAAATACCTGACCTGAACAGAGAGCATTCCTTTCACAGCACTGCTACCTGGCCACCACAGCATGAAGTAAAATACTTTCAAGAACACGCAGGTGGGGTAGAGGAGGGAGAGATGGGAAGATGCACCAAGGATAAACATGCCCTTCCACACAGTTTGCAAGCCAAAAGCAAGCCTCGGTTTCTGCAGGAACAGTTTGTTCTCCCCACGAGCATAAGGCTTTGCCATTGTACTGCTTAAGAGACTATAATTTAGGGTATATCTCATGTTCCTCCTCTTTAAAAATAAGTTTTATACAACAGAGAATTAGGTTTTTTCCACAAACTCTTTTATCAGAGACACAAATCTCCCTGCGTAATAGACTTCAAATATGATTTTGGTACAAAATACACTAACGTAAATAAACAGAAAGTGAATTGGTAGAGTGATGTCAGCACAGCTATGATCAAAGTCAGATAGCTATCTCCATAACATCACATTTGCCCCGAAATGTCATCTCAAAGTCTACCAAACGGGGAAAGGACAGCTGCGTTCCTTATAAAACCTCCACACTCCAAGGAATGTAAATAAGGGATATTGTTAAAATGAAAGATCTACTTAAAGCTTTACATTTGTAATGTTTAAAAGGTTTTCCCCTCCTTTTTGTACCTTTAATCAAAGGTTGTAAATGTGTAAGTGATGGCGGTTGCCATGGAAATATGCAGCCCAAGATCTCTCTGTGGGAACCTCAAAGCTCCCTTCACTACTGAGCGCCATGTAATGACAGGGTCACGTTAACACCTTTGGCTCCCAAAGCCCATTTATTGCATAGAAATTAGCACAGCTGTCTCAATTTGCCTTCCACAGACAAACATTAACCACTCCTGCTCAACGTATTTTCTGCTGCACTCGTCCCTTCTCCCAGACACGCTCCCAGCCCTATTTCGGCACCATCCTTCATACAGCAGCAAATCGATCTTCAATGTGTACAGTCTTCTCAGCAAACATGAAGCAGAAACCAGAGGGTGCAAAGGCCATCAGATGCTTCACCTGATCAAAAGCATCATTTCATAATCTGTTGAGAAATTTATTTTTCCAAAGCAATTGACATATAATAAATCTGCATCCTATTCCAGAAGATGAAGCTACAAAGAAAAACAGAGGCAGACATGCAGCAACAGGAACTGAACTCTCATAAAAGCCAACAATTAAATTAGAGAACAGAAGACAGGCTCTGAATAATGGTTACTTTTTCCCCTGGTGGCTGTCAGTACTAAAGCAAGAAAAAGAAGTTCTTAAAAACCTCAGTGGAATTCCTGAATATCAGCATGTACCATTTGATGCATAATCAATCTATGCACATAGGAGCAGATGCAAGCAGATCCTTTTTTTTTTTTTAAAAAAAAACAAACAAACAAAAAAAAAAAACCCCAAACAATTCCAAACAGGGAAATTCAACCATTTCAGAATGTCTTATCAGCATCTTAATTCTGTAAGCAAATACAAATACACACATTTAATTCATGCAGCCGTATGAGTTTGTATGAAAGAGATATGTCACACTCCCTCTGCCATTGTAATAATAAATCCCTTAGACACATAAAATAGGAGATTCAAGATACACTTAGAATTACTTTACTTATTTGCATATTTTAAGACAAAACTATTTCAGTAGTATCCACCCTCACTGAAAATAGCTAGTCAAATATTTTAAACAATTAATATGCTGTGAATGTATACGTATCAGTTGGTTTGTGGTTTTTTTTAGATTCTTTGGGGAGATAGAATTGCACAGAGAGGAAAGCTCTTAAGCCTATGAAAAGGTCCGTCTTACATATTTATCATATAATCCCTCACAACTAATTCCAGTGCAAAAGTGAAACGAAAAGGCCATTCTATGTCTCACTTACCTAGCAGATAATCAGGATGACCTTTCAAGGCAGTTTATCAATTTCACTGGCACTGAGTAAAAACCTAGTCAGATTCAATTGAATAGTAAGCTTACTTCAATAAGGCCAAGCATCTGAACATGTAACTGCAGATTTTTAACAATCCCAATAATTTCAAGAAGAGGCAGCCATTCTCTCATCTAAGTAACACTAGATTTTAACGGGGGGGGGGAGGTGGTGTTAACTCTTACTTCTTAGCAAAAGACAGATACTTTTTTTAGTGGCTTTCCAGGGTTGGGGTTTTTTTTGTTTTCTTTTGGGTTCTTGGTGGGGTCGGGGGGGAGGATATTAGTTCTATCAAAGTTATTTTCTTTACAACTACAGTTGTGATGGATGACTTATTTTCTGACAAATGGACCCTTCAGGTATGGTACATCTACAGCCAAACACAGAAGGGGACCTGTGTGCACATACATATGCATCTCTAGCAAATCCTTAGTAATTATGCAATTGCTGAGTGGAAACAGGAATGCATAATTTCTTGCCTCTGGCCGTTTTACACGCTTTTTGTTAAAAGAAACAACAGATGTGGAAGAGGGGGGGGGGGGGGGGGGGAAGCTTTGAGCACAGCATTGCTCCAGCAGACTTCTATATGCAAAATGACCAACTAAAGTATTACTGCCCTGTTACTACTACAATTTGTTTGAGGGTTTTTTGAGAGGTCAGGACACTATGTTTGCGCAGGGCCCCTGTCCTACTAGTAAAACTCTGCATGCATACCCCCAACCTCAGCTACGTTTCCCCCAGACAAACCTGCTAGAAAGGTCAGGGCCCTGACTATTTTAACTACTGTGTGCAGAACGCTCCTCTGTTTTCAAATGCTTTGCAGACAAATCTTATCATACTCAAATTACGTACAAATTTACACAAAGAAATATCTCATGGCCCACACCACAATGTCTGGCAAGAATTACAGAGCCTAGCAAGAACATCCAAGATAGGGCTTACAGAGAAGGATGATAAATATTTTATTAGATTGGGAAAAGACTGTTTGTCCAAAAGCCTGTCTATATTCCCATTGCTTTCCCAATTATATCAGTTAGTCCAATGAACAGTATAGCCTCTTCCCACAAACTCTGTCTTCCTTATATCCTTGAGTGAGCAAGAGGAATCTCACCTGGTTTCACTGAACAGGCAAGTGTTCTGCTTGCATTAACAAATGGGATTTTATTTCTTAAATGTGATTTAATAAATGTCTTCTGAATAAATTCAAGCATTACTGGATGAGGTAAAAGCACAGAGAAGGGTATCTGTAAAATATATCAATATACATTCTTACAAGTTACTACAACTCTGGCAAACAAACCAGTGCTACCCACGCACATATGATAGTCCCAAACACCACAAGGCATAGCCTGTTTATTCTTTCCTACTGTCACAAGATGTGACTTGCAAACCAGGAAGGTACAATAATGCATTTTACAATTCAAAAATTACCAAATTTAGTGTGTCCTCACACAAACTCTGACCAGCCTATTTTATGCTAAACAATGCAAAAGACAGCTAGCTCCTTCTGAAGCATTTAAAACTTGGGAGTTTAACTACAACAAACCTAAGCAAAGCCAAGCACAACCTCAGTGACCTGATTTAAGACACAAATTCATAGCACACCTTGTTTTTTTAAAAAAAAGTCTATATTGTTCCATTCTCCCCAGAATGCATCAAATTTACAGTGAGAGAGAATTCAAATACAAATCCAAGAACTTTCACATTTCTAGGTCTCTTCCCTACATGCTGCATTGTTTTTCTAGTAACAACCAACCATAACAGATTATCTGTTTCAGTGGAAATGAGAACAAAAACATTCTTTAAAAAGAAAAAAAAATGTAGCCTCCACTTTTCTATGCATCTCTTTGTATATACAATGACAAAGTTCATAGAGCATCGTTTATTAAAAAAAACAAACAAGCACAACTGAGCATATACATATAAAACCCAATCATCTGGGGAAGAAGAATGCCTGCTTTATATTGGGGGAAGGAGGAAAAACTCAGCAGAAACACGGTTAAAGCCTGCCCTTGAAAACTACTCTTGAACAAAGCAAGAACTATAATCACATTTCATGCATTTTTCTCTCTTTTCCTCCAGCTCTCCCATTTGCAGCACATGCAAATCTGTCTGGACCTGGCAGGCCATATTCAAGCACAGGGGAACAGCAGCCTCCCCACTCTCTCTCACCTCACTGCAGTCATGTCAGACCCGCTTTAGCTTCCAGACACCAGTTGGTCTCTCCGTTGCACACCAGCAAAGAACTAACAAGGTCTGCAGAAGTTTCTACTCCCCTGCCTGCTTTCCCTGCAGAAATGCCCGTCTCCATAAACTTTCCCCTGCTTTGCATATCCTCTTCCGTCTCCCAGCTCCACTGAGTAATCAGATGCACTAAGGACATCACAATTTCCCAGTCTGCTAATGCCATACGTTCCCTACTCACTTTTGTATCAGTGCTCCATCACCTGGATGCCTGCTCGGCACGCACAACCCTGCGCAGGAACACGCAAATCAAGCTCCTCGCAATGCACCATCACCTGCCCTCCTCTCAAGCCCATGCTGTACCACAGCACCAAAAGCACTCTTTGGAGAGAGGGAACCCGCCTGTCCTTGCAATGAGGCCAACAGGTACTAATTTTGCGGCACAGTGTTCAATCCTCTTTGGCCTGCCTCATATATAGGCTAATACTAGTTTTTTAAGAGGATCAATGCAGAAAATGCTTGGTGGATTATGAGTTCACTGCTGTACATGAACAGAGAGAAAAAGAAATATGTGGAAGAGGAGGGAAAGACCGTAAAATGGGTATTATTTCTATATTACCAACAAATTTGTTCTAAACTTGATACATGGGCTTCAGTTAACTTTATTTGTAGTCCTTAGAAAAGTTCCTTATCTGCTCACATCGATAGCCCAAGTTTTTATTAATTTGCCATCTGTTTTGTCTTCCCCTCAGGCATTGTAAGAACTGTTTGGTGCTTTAAAAACGCTCGTCAAAAATCTCAGAGTCACAGTACTACAAACAACATGCATGCCTCCTCACTGAAAAAAGCCTTTTTTTTTTTCTCCCCCGTCCCATCATAAAAAAAACAAACACTAACGGTACCAAAAAAAAGTTTTTCCTTATTTACTCATGCCATTTTCAGAAACATGTCCACACACCCAGAAGCTTGTTGCAGCACAGCTTGGTGTGGGAGGGAGCAGGAGGGGACCGAGCAGCAGCTCCCCTGGACACCCTAGGTTAGCAGAAGTGGAGCACAACACCCTTCTTACTACAGGCACTAACCTTCCTCACAGCAAAGGCTGGCTGCAGCAGTACCTCCAGAAAGCTGAGCAGCGCTTTGCATTCCTGGAACTTTAGAGGTAGATAAAAGACAGATTACAAAAGCTTCTTGGCCAGAACACAATTAAATGCAAGACTTCATTAATCCAGTTCTGGACAGCAAGACCCGTAACTTCCCCATCCAAGATGATGGCACACGTTACCCTGAAATATGAGGTGCTACTTCTTGCCTTGTAACTGAACAGTTGTGGGAACAGAAAAAGTCATTTTCTTTCCTTTCATTACCTGATCCAAGAAACAAAGACAAAACTCTCGTATCAGAAGGAAACCAATTAAAACAGCTTCCACCTCACCTGTACAGCTGCATCAATGCACAGGTGACTTAACTCTCCAAATGGCAGCTGCAGCAGCATTGTTTTGGCATTCACAGGCTCCTCTTGTATGCTCCAGTTGTAATGCTACACTGCAGCCACTTCACCTTCCCAAAACTCAAAACCGCAGTAAAATAAGTGGGACCTTCCTCATTCTTTTTGATAAACTTCCACCTATGTACTTAGACACTCAAGCACAGGACTATGCAAAGCCAGATGAAGACGACCTTATGAAATGCTACTTTATCATCAGAGAAATGACCAGTTAGACAGGAAAAGGGGGAAAGCTTCAGGGAAAGAAAAATCCAAGTAAACCAGCCAAAAGTGCTTCCCAGCTCCTTGTTTATTACACAACCTCCCAACTGAGCACACCTTTCTTCAGCTAACTAAACATGGCATACACCAGCTGAGTATTAGGCACAACAAAGAACAACCCAAAACTGTTTAATATTACCACAATAATGAAAATCTGAATTCTCATTTTAGACTTCCAACACAGTAATTTATATACGGGTGTGAAAAAAGGAACCTTTAAAGGGTAACTCAGGGAAGTTATGACCTGCTTTGCTTCTTTTTGTTGTCACCTTTAAGTCTCCATCCTTACTGTCACATGCTACCTGGAATACATGACTGTTTCATGCATTTTTCTAAAAGTAAAACATTGTGAAAAATTCTCTCAATCATGTCTAGAAGTAATTAAACCTCGGTTTAGTGGGAAGCACAGTAGATCAGTGTCTATTCATGAATAACACTTTCATGGTCATGCACCTTCAGAAACTACTTTTCAACTCATTTAAATCACAGAATAACATGAATATTTACAAGATCCAACACTTGGAAACACTGAAGGCTTACAGGAAATGTTAGTCAACCTTGGCAATTACATCTTTCCTCCCCTGTCACTACTCATTTCAAGTTACCTTTGCAGAGCAAAAACTGAGATATATAACCTCATCCCTGAGCATTCGGGGGAAATATTTTATTTTCTTCTGATCTACAAAATCCCTATTGCAAGAACTGTGGCTTGAGATTCCATTTTTCCTGGAGAAAACAAAAACTAAAACAAAACACGTGAGGAGTTCAGAGATAACATAAAATCTTGGAGTGTTTCTGTCATCGTTATTTCCACTGATTTAAGTAAGAGGTCCACTTCGGAAAGTCATCCTTAGAATCAGAGCCAGGCACAACCATCTACCAATTTATCGAACACCTTTTGCTAACTAGGTGGGCACATGCAAGTATTAGAGCTAATGCTAGTAGCCCAGATCAAGAATTAATTTTGGCATGACTGAAAGAGACCTCCACTTACTTCACTGCAAGAAAACATCCAAGACAACATATTTTAACATCAAAATGTTTACTCAACACGCACATCCCAAGATGTCTGGGAGAGACCGTGTGAGCTTGCAGCAGAGTGAGAACAGTGCCATCTCCAACCACAGCCAAGGGGCCCTGGGCAGATTACAGATCCTCTCGAGAGGTCTCCAGCTCCTCCCCAGTAAGAGGCTGGGTGACACGGGTAATATTGAAGCTCAGCTGCCTCAGGAGGCAGGCCAGCAAGGGAAGCACCAGAGCATCCAGACCACCGCTCCTCCTTGCAGGACCTCTAAGTGGTATAAAGCCACACACTTCTGGCGGGCACAGCTGTATCCACGTGAGCAAGTTAACAAAAGATTATCAAATGTTTAATGTAGTAGCTGTTTATATTGGGGGGAGGAGAGAGGACTGAATCATAACAACAGCAAAGAGAAGGCAATACAGCACATTAAACTAAATCTCCAGGCTCACCTGTACTTAGTCTCCAGGAAAGTCTAGAAATCAGTCTTAGAGTTTTCAAAGAAATCCACTTACAACAAACACTTCATTCACTGTGGAAGGAGCTACCACCCCCCCCACCAGCTACAACAGCTTTTGTTTCTGAAAACAAACGAACAAACAAAAACAAAAAAAACCACCCCCCAAAAAACAGATATAGACCTATTTTGGTAGGTATGAATGCAAGCAGCTTTTGTCAGCAGACTCTGCAGCAATCCCTGACCATCACAAAGGGTACACAGAGTAACTGCGGGGGCGGGGGGAGGAAGCCTGAATTACCTCCTTTTAGGCCAAGAAATCTCAGACTTCATCTGTCAACCCGGCTCCACATTTACAAAGCTTTTTTTTTTTCCTCGTTGAACATACCTGCAGAAACCCATTCCCTTGCCACTCACTTGCTTTCAGTGGAAAAGAGTGGCCTGCACCTCACCTCAGCTACCTGAAAGAATTAGGAGTGCCCATCCACAGCCTGCTCATCCCAGACAGCACCCTGTACTTGCACATGTCCCTGCACAGCAGGGAACATGGTACGTGCAGCGTTTCACCCCACTACGCGAGCTACTGGTTCTCTCTCTTACAATGCCCCTTTCTAACCCAGTTTGTAAATGATACTCCCACTCCGGCATGGCCTCCACATACGCCATCCGCATAGGCAGCACAGCTTCCTTTAGATGCACTTGCATAACTGCCTAAGCTCGCACTCCTTCTAATAAAAGAAGTCATTAAACAGTTCTCTAACAAAACCTCCGTATAGGTATCCAAAAAAGGGTATGAGATCAGTAGCTATTTCTGAGCGTGATGGTCATAAAGAAATCAAAAGCCTACCACTAATTACTGTAGGAATTTTAATTAAAAAAAAAACAACCAAGCTTTACTACTGCATTGATTTCCCAAGCCTACTGAAAATATTTGGGCATCATAGACTTAAAGTTGATGTTTCACATTTTTCCGCTGAAGCATCTCCTTGCAGGAGGTACGTGGTAATAAAGACAGCAGGTTAAGAGGAAGGCAGGAAAATGTTTCAGCGTGAAACCAGAGAGCAGACGTGAAAAGGCTCTTCAACCTGCGGATCCATCAGGTTCCCTCCCACACCAGGGCAGGAACCAGCTCCTGTTCCCCTCCCTGCTAATGGCAGTCACATAATAGAAGCGAGCCGCAACACTGAAGTTACAAACACCGCGTTCATCCACTCACTCCTTCTCCCTCGAACAGCGATGCTGCGTGGCTTTGCAGACGGAGAGAACACCGCCAACAGCCCACACCTCCACGAAGCAGTGAAGACACCCCCTTATAATTAGCGGGAGGACAAATACGAGCAGGCAGGAAACTCCCGTGTCACTTCACCCACCCCCTGCAAACTCTGCATCTCTGTGCAGGCCTGATGTAAACTCTCCCGACGGCTGAAAAACAGAACAGCCGATAACAGCTCTTCAGCACATACATACGCAGCCGGCTTCCCAACAGCAAGCGCCCAGACAGCGCCCGGCCACCCGCCCAGCAAGGGAGGGCGGTTCGCGGCGGACAGCAGCCTCCCCTCAAGTGCCCGGGCACATCAATGGCAGCCTGCGCTGGCTACTCGGAGACGACCGGGCCGCTTCCCGGCCGGGAGAAAACGCCTGGCATCCGTATTCACACACACACACACACACACCCCCAGGAGGAGGCCCCTGGCCCCGCCGCCGCGGCAGGTGCAGCCCGGACCGGCAGCGGGGGCCCGGGCGCTGGCCCGCCGCCCCGGGACGCACCTGGGGGAGCCGCCGCCGGCTAGGGGGCGGGCAGGGAGGGAGCTGCCGCCGGAGTTAGCGGGGCTTGCTGGTGGTGGGAGAAAAAGCACATTTATAAACCTGCCAGCCCTCGCTCATTTGCTGCGGGAGGCTCCTCCTCTCCGCCCCGCTCCGGCCGCGCCGCCGGCGGGGGCTTGCCAGCGCCCGCGCCGGCTCCCACCTCGCCGCCGCCCGCGCCCCCTCCCGAAGCCGGCGGCGGGCTCGGCCCCGCCGGCGGGAGGCCCCGCTCCGCAGGTGTGACGGCACCGCCCGCCCGGCCCTCGCCGCCGTGCAGACCCGAGCCCCGCTGCTGTCCCCCACACCCCCCCGCCGCCCCCTGCCAGGAGAGCCCGCCCGCCACCCCGGCAGCCCCCGCACCCACCTCGGCGGGAGGAGGCGCGGCGGGCACGGCCAGACGCTCGCCCCAGCGCCGACCGCCCCGCTTCTGCCTCTGCCTCTGCCTTTGCCGCCGCCGCCGCCTCCTCCTCCTCCTCCGCCGCCCCCCTCCCTGCCCCGGCCCTGGGCGGCGCGCAGCCCGCCCCGGCGGGCGCTCCTACCTGCGGGGGGTCTGCCGGCGCTGCCCTCGGCCCGGCCCCCGCCCGCCTCGGCGCCTTCCCCGCGGTAGGCTGGGCCGGCGCAGCCCCCTCCTCCCCGCGCCGGCGGGGGCAGGGCGGCGGCGGGAGGAGGGGGAGGGGGAGGAGGAGGAGGAGGAGGAGTTGGTGCCCGTGTGTAACAAGTTTGGGTTGCCCCGCAGTATGGCGGCAAGGGGCGGGCGTCCAGGGCCGCGGTGCCTGCCCGGAGCGGGGCCGCAGCCGCGCGGCGACCGGGGGGCGGACCCGGCCCTCGTTCTCCTGGGGGGGGGCTGACCCCGCACCGCCGGGGCTCGGCCGGGGTCGGTGGGGGCTGCGCTGCCCTCTTTCCAATAAACTCTGTTATTTCTCCCCCCCCCCCCCCCCCCGCCCCCCCAGCCCAGCGCATCCCCCCTGGAGGGCAGCGTGCCAGCAGGCGCCGGCCGGAGAGGGCAAGAGTTTGATGATGCCCACTCGAGGACGCCCCTGGTGAAAAGGTGCCAGCAATCCTCCCTCGTGATTTAGGGCTGCGTGGCTTGAAAAGGTTTTGAGGCATCTCTGCCGAAAGCAGATGCGATGCCCCCGCAATTTAATCGGGCCGTGCAAGAGCCGCCTTGCCTCCTCGCACCTAGTGCTGCTCGTCACGTTCCCATTCCCATTCCCATTCCCATTCCCCTGCTCCTGCTCCTGCTCCTGCCCCGTCTCGTCTCGGGCAGGATGGATCCACTCGCTGCACGCCGCAGCGCACATCGCATCCAGGATGCAGCCTCTTGGCACCGCAGAAATACAAATGATTTATACTGAAAGCAAACGTTACTGGAATTACTGTACCTTGAAGCATAGGCCCGCGTAGGTGACTGCTTAGTAATACTAAAGGAGGAGCAGCTTGGCACAAAAAAGGAAATAGGTCAGTGACGGCGCAGATCTCAGCCAGGATGCTTCTGCTGAGTCACTGATGAGTTATTGATTACCGTCATGTCCGTGCACGCCTGTGGTGACTCTTCTGATGAATGACATGAACCAACACATGGATGACGGGGGCTTTTTTATTGCTGTGGAACAGGTGATATTCAATGTCATTTGATTGCGACAGGTCGGTTAACAGACATCGTTTAAGCAAGGCTGAACAAAATATTATCAGATGTTGGCGTTTGCTTTACTGGCTGACCTAATTCCAGCACTACGCAATATGTCTGTATTGTTACAATAACACGACAGTCAGTTTCTAGTCTCTATAATTCCCATTAGCTATAGCTGAGAAATACTGTCAAGATGAAATTACTGAGGAGATAGAGCCTCTTAAAGACACAGAGTCACGATGATAACCTCCGAAGAAGAAAGCTTACATGAAAGGCAAGACCTGGCCACCTTGATATTTCAGGGTGTTTGAAACCCTAGGGTTTGAAGGAGGATATTAGCGCACAGCCAGTGAACAGTTTGTTGTTGTGTGGAAAACACTGGGGAATCCACTTCCCCTCATTACATTTTCACGGTGGTGATTTAACTTAGGCCGGCTTAACGTTGGGCCACCAGCATCCATCACACCATTAACATCCAACAGGGTCACACACCACCAAAACATTAGATCCGAGGCAGGGCAAAGCAAGTAGTCACACCCAGCTCTGGGAGGCAACAGCAACGGGGAGCAGGAGGAGCCCAGGACTCCAGGGAAGGGGGAGAATCGCTGCCAACAATTTACCCACGTCTGCCAGGAGCGTGAAAAAGGATCAAATGCTGAAGCCATGCCGGCAAATCCCTAGTGCAAATACAGTAGCAGGATAAAAAAAATCCTTATCATATTTTATTTGGAGAATTGCTGTAGTTTATACCAGCAGAAGAATAAGCTGCAACTCCTCTGGGACTGGCTGCTGGTATTAATGTACCAGCAAAACCTTCCTAGCATAGAAAAGACTTTAAGCATCTCCTGAGGGATACAGCTGTGAAATGATATTCCAAGGGAAGAAACAAAGGTGCTTTTTCAATCTATTTTGCATTGCACAAATTCTCGGCTAGGGCAGTTCTTAGCATACAGTTAGAAAATCACCGGGGTTTTGTCAGGTTTCCCCAGGGACCTTACGGTCTGCACCAGCTTTCAAAACCCCCAAGTGGCAGAAAGGAACTGGAACAAAGGCTAACACCAAGACAAAGTTCCATTACTTCTGCTGTCTATTCCCAGGGTAGATTTTGCAACCTTTAAGAATTTTATTGTTCATTTGTACAGCATAGTTTTCAATCTCTATTCCCAGTACAACCTGTAGAGTATCACACACTGAAAGGTCAGAGGTAAAACAAGGAATTGATATTTGGACCTTGTCAAATACCAGATTCTCAGTCACATTCAGGATCTTCTTTCAAGTAAAATGCGTCATCACCAACAGATTCTTGTTGAGAAAAAGGAAATGACCTAACAATAAGTGTTGGGAACATGTAGCAGGTAGCATAAATTGCACCACTGAAAATTCCTATCAGTTCCCATTATAAGTAAGATCTTTGACAGGATTTAAAAACAAATGGCCTCCGAGACATGATGGACACAAGTTTGGGAGGTTTTCCAAAGGTCTGTAACATTAGCGTGGATTGTATGTGAACTAGTGGTGTAGGGCTAAAAACACTGGCCCTCACAGTAATTATAACTGAATTTGTTTTGCTAAAAAAGATTGTCATCTTTCAGATACTACATGCTGCAGCATGAGAACATACAATGAACAGCTATTAATATATGTCCACAGCAACTCCATTATGGGTATTCCAAAGATAAGCATGAAACATACTTTTAAAAACCTCCATTATAAGCATAATAAAGTATAATCTTTGAAAGTACACATAATGCATGCTGTGAAGTAATAATATGTAAAGACTGCTTCAGTCATAATATACCTAGTTCAGAAATCATGTTGAGGGATGAATATACACATGGGTATTTAAAGCCTAGGCAAGCTGTATCAAATCTGTGCCAGGAAAAAAAAAAAAAAAAAAAAAGGCAGCAATTAAGCAAGAAAAAGTTAAAAGCTGTAACAACTGACTGTGCTCTTAAACCTGAACTCCTTAATTAAACTAAGGAAGAAATAAGCTGCAGGTTAGAAGATAACCAGAGGAGAGTAGGGAATGAGAGGAAGACCAAAGCTGGCCTGGAAGCCAGGTCTGAGGCTGGGGGCAGATCAGTCCACGAGTGAGTGAGTGAACAGGTGGTAGGTATTTAGTAAGTCAGTGAAAAGGGCAGTGAACGTGCCCGGAGGTTTGCAGACTAATATATAATGCAATGAACAGGTCAGTAGCAGAGTACGTAAGAGAATGAATGGATGAGAGGATGAAAGAATAAATAGTTGCGTTGAATGAATGTAACTATGTGAACAGTTCTAACCGAAGTCAAAGTTTCAAGCTATACTGTTTTGTTGCTATATTGCTATGATGGCATGACTTTTTAGATCATTTGCCACTCATCTCAATCAGTGCTAGAGGAAAGCACACATGCATTCCTGAAAAAAAAAACCTTTTCAACTAACAATCTTGAGAAAATAGCATGATAAAAATACAGATTTTAAATGCACTTTACAGCCATGACAATAAAAACAGTTTTGGAAACCTTAATATAGGAAAATAAGCACACAAAAGGCATTTAAAAGCACTGTCCAGTAAATTAATGTTGATTAACATTATGAAACTACTAAAATTGACATAGAGCTAAAATTATTTGCAGAGTAGGAAAACACCATATAGGTCTTTATCCTAGCTAGCAACATGATACACAACAGCTCAAAGTGGTTTGTGCAAGATTATACAGTAAGTCAGAGACAGAACTACAGACAGATAAAACCTTGCCATTTTAGTTCTGTATCTTCCCCATCAGGCAGAGAAAATGCATTACCTTCACTTTTGCAATTACAGAGGCAATGGAACTAAATTATAATAGTTAAGGGGCGTTATCTCCTGACCCTGTGGGGTTTGGTTTTTTTTGGTCTGAACACTTCCTATATCATTATGGCTAAACATGGCAATTATGTTGAGGATACACTCTAAGACCTTAAAACTGTCCCTGTATTTACCATGTGACAGACGGAGAAGGAACTAAGTAGGTGCTGCACAGGCATCTGGATTTAGATTATGTAGTGCACAGAAGTGCATGGCTGGATGACATGGGAGAGGAGGGTCTCTTTTTCTTCTTTTGATGGCTCTAGTGGCCAAGAACCCCATAAAGGCCACAGAGAATATTTTCCTTTTCTTTTCTTTTTACTTCCTAATCCAGAATAACAGATTTACTGGAGCTACACTGTAGGTTAGTGTCCAGCCAATGGACAAAAGAGTTCTCTGTAGTCCAGTCTCCATTAAATCTCACTGCAAAGCCTGCTAAGAACTTTGCTAAAGGAATGAGGGACGGGGTGAATTTAGGGAAGGATGGCAAAAGTGGTAGGAATTCCCCTCATTCTGGTTCCGTGTAAGCATTCGTATTTTACAATGAGAACTCACTAGTAAATTACATTACTGACATGCTTTGCCCCTAGACAAAATAGCAACAACTCAAACAAATATTTTGTGTTAATAGTTTTCACTTTTCAGTGTCCAAACTTGGAGCCTATAATTCTTATTCAAACAGCAAGGTTATGTGTATGGGTACAAAGTGAAGAATCTAACCACTCGAGTGGTCTTTTCATAGCAAGCTGGCATGGAAAGACATAGGATCAACAGTCATTGGATGACGAATGATAAAAGACATTTTATCCACTCTACATAGTGGAAGAAGTGCATGGGCTAGTGGAGGAGGCACAACATGTTTATTAATGAGAAAAATAATAAAAAAGGTGTCAGCAGTGCCTGCCTCCAGGGACAAGGTCAATGAGGCAACATTAATAATGTAGTACATGAAGAATAATGAAGAAACTAAAACTCAATATATTGTTTTTCATCTCCTTTGAAAATGCAATTACATTTCCAAAAAGATCAAAGTTAATGAAAATTTTTAAATGGAGTCATCACCAATCACAGGAATTATTTCTGATTACATGTTTTTCATGCAAGTCAATATCGAACAACTGATGTGGAGCAAGTGTGAAACCAGAAAGGTAACAAAGCCATTCTGTTGTTAACACAGGAAAAGCAAATATGGGGTTTGACAGTAATGGATCGAGACATTTGTAAACTTTATACTAAGCTTGCAGTCTTCCTATATGAACCCTACATTTTTATTGCCTGCACTATTACAATACCCTACGACTTTTTCATATTTTCCACAACTGTGTTTATAGACTAGAAATTTCATATCACACTTCACAAATACAAATTAAGAAGTGGAATTATGAGGGATTTATCTGGTGACAAACTTGATTGTAAGAGTTAATAGCCACAGACCTGTCTCCTTTAGGTAGTGAGTGAAGAGTTTGCCTTTTTATCATTCAGCATAGCATCTTAATCCAATTTCTTTCCACACATGCCGCTTTACTCAGAGAGGGTCACAAGGCTGGTGAGATTTTTTGACTTGTACCAATGCCTGTATCTTCAGCTGAATTACCCAGCTAAAACCTGTAGACTCCAAGTCCGGACCTTAATAAGAAAAGATTAACTTCGAAAAATGTTTCTCGTACTTGCCACCGTTCTTGTACTGGGCATCTGCCTCAACTAATGCACAAGCCAATTAATTTCTGTCAACACTCAGACAACCACGAACCTGCAAAATGAGAAGTCAGCAATGGAAATACACCGTGAATAAAAGGTGAAGCAGACTCCTCTCCTTGCGTGCCCTCTTCTGTTTTTTTCAGTGTTTTTTTTTTGTGCTGGCATCCCTTGTCCTTCTCACTCCAAAAGAATGCAAAAACCTGATGTAACTTGCTGCTGGAACTAAGTTGCCCTAATAACAGCCCCTTTGCTGAAGCTAAACCAGGTCATGATTTCCCAGTGTGATGTTACAGGGACATTTCTCTCCTGCCCTACAGTAAGGTTTTCCTTTCCACCGGTTGGTACTATTAGGTTTCTGTTAATTTTGTATAGAGAACAAAAGCAAAGGATCCAATTGCTTCACTATTATACATTAAATAAAAGGACACACAGTACAGGAAAGGATGGGATTTTCTAAGCTGATATGAGCAATTTGTAACTAACAAAACCCCCTTGGGAACACAGCTCTCTGTTGCAAAGAATAACAAAAAGGCAAATAAAAGATAGCGTGGAAGGGACCAAGGATAGTCTTCGACAAGAGACTTAACAAAGATATAAAAGATCACTTTAGGCATGCAGAAATTGGGAACCTTTTATAGCTTTTCTATGCCTTGCATAACAATCTAAGTGAGTAGAAGTGCACAATACCAAAATTCACATCTGTAACTTTCTGTCCCCCCAGAAAGACAACAAATGCAAAGAACTTATGGTTACTGCATTTAATGTGCACTGAGCGGTCTGGCTATCTGCAAAATATATCTTTTAGCTGTCTAAAACATCGCCCCACTTAGAAGTTCTTTATTCATGTTTCTGCAGAACTGCCAGATCATACAGAGAAGTTACAAAAAAAAAGAAGATCACAGAAGAAGAGGAAGCAAAAGTTTTATTGTAGAGAAAGTTGGGATTTTTTTTTTATATATAATCCAGGAAATTCTCCATTGGTTAACATCAAAACCATTTACAAGGAAACAGTTTCAGTTATTGTGATTAAATATTTATTTTGTGCTTAAAATTATCAAGACATCCTTAGCCAAAGGCTTTTATCCTGAAGGATTTCTTATTTTGAAATGTTTTATTTTTGTTAATTAACACTAGAAAAAATCCTCAATTACAAATGAAGTAATTTGTCTGGGAACAATTTCTATAGTGATTTTTTGGTTTTGAGTTGGTAACACTTTATAATCAAGGGAACTTTTCTAAGGCAAGAAAGGAGGTGTCCAAAGTTCGTAGTAGTCTTCTGCGTAATACAACACGATAGATAGCAGATAACAAAAGTCTCTTGGTCACTGACATTTACGTCTCGTGATTTCATGACAGTGTGACACAACTACATGGCAAATTACATTAGAGATGCAGAGTGTGGTCACTTAGCACATTGCCATCCATCAGCTGGACCATGGTAAATAATATACCTGTGCTGAGGCTGGCAAAACTGTTAAGTAAAATCTGTTAGCTCTGATTTTGGTTCAACATTCTCCACCCCTTTTATATGACATTAAAGTGGTCTGTTACCCAGACAGCTAGTTCTCTCTTCCCTCCGCAGCTTTCTCCTGAAACCTCTCGCGTGCTGGCACTAACACCTGGGAGGTTGTATGGCAGCTCAGATCAGGGAACTGATCTGGCTGAAAACCTCCTTGGCTGAAAAAGTGGGTTTCCAGATGGACCAGTCCCATTACTCAGCGTGCTGTAGAGCTGCTGCAATCTTGTTGCTGGCATGAAGGAGGATGCAGGAAGGAGCATGGGAGAGCTGTACTGCACCTTTGTGCTTATTTGCTGGACAAAAGCGGAACTGCTGCCTTAAATATCGTTGCTGAGGCGCCCTGACTTTTAAATTCAATCATCAGGTGCTCTTAGCTATAGCCACCTCAGGACTAACCCAGAAGGAGGGGTGACATAATATTTACTCTTTCTTTTTATTTGATTAATGTTTTAAATTTGTAATTATTCTAGGATAACAGAGACAAGAAATAGGCTAAGAAAAATGTCAACAAAGGAATCATGAAGGACATTATCAGCTGATGATCACTGTTGTTTGTTTTGGCTTTAGGAATGAAAATAGGAAGAGAAAGAAAAGTCTAGTAGGGAGCAAGCATCTTTACCAAGAAATAGCCAAGAAAAAAGAAAAAAAAAGAGGTGGAGAAATGAAGATCACCAAAGAACGTTAGAAAAATATAATGACTCAGCTGGGCCTGTTATTTATATGTTTCTCACATATAAAATACATTTTTGCACTGAGATAAAGAGAAAGATAAGGAATATTCTGTAATTAGGAGCAATAAAGAAAATTCACTCCCAGACTTCCTGGGGTTTTGAAGTTGCTTTCAAGGCCTGTTGTTTCTGGTTATTATATCTGTCTTCAATGTTAGGGCAGGCCTGGAGTCTCCACCTTCTGGGATTTTTTTCTGCGATATGCCTAGGGGCAGGCATTTTAAAGCAATGCTTTTTAGAGTCACCGGTAGTCTGCTTGCATTGTGTATTCAGTCTATGTCTACTGTGTACACTCCTTTATTGGAAAAAAGTACATGACTCTACAACAAAGGATAAGAAAATGGTATTTATTGCTTTCCGTGCCCACTTCTCCTATGACCTTGCAGCTGAACAAATAGCTCAAAGACAGTCTGAATGGATTTTAGGGATCAGTATCGTATCGGTCCCTTCCAGTCACTGTCACACTTCATACAGATCCTCCTGACTTCTTTCCACATGAAATCTCATTGTTTTGAGGCAAGACGCATGCAGAGCTGGGCTGTCCAGCTGGTGCTCCCTTACCTGGTCCAGAGCCCAACCTCATTTGTTTGTCTGCAAGTTAGTCACTTGGAAGTCATTTTATGTGTAACAGCCAAGGAAGTCTGGTAGTATGAAATTACTAGATAGTATGGAACAAAGAAAAAGCCAACAGCGTCAAGAGAGCTACTCACGATTCTCTGTGTGAAGCAAAGAAAAAAATAAGCCAAGCCCAAATCAGAACGGTTTAAGTTGCCTGCTGTTTTTTCAAGAATAACAGATACTTTCACAAATGTTGTGGTAGATCTTCCAAAGACTAAACACAGATCCAGAAAGCAGGCTTGCATTGCCTGTTTGTGCAGTAAACTACCATTGGTAGGACGTCAGGAAAAGAGTCACAGTGATAGAGTAGACCAAGATGAGGAGCTACATTACCTCCAACCTCAATGCAATGGACTGGTGGCTTAATATGCACTTGTACCATGTATCATTAAAGCTTCATGCAATCTAATTATTTAACAGATTAAAAAAATGGGATAACCAACTGCTGTTCCAAGGGATTTTAAGCCTATCAGTACCGTGTCCTGGTTGGGGGGTGGGGGGGCATTATTGTCTTGTGGCCTTATTAAGTCTTGCCCAATTATTTTGTTTTCAATGAAATGGAGAAGGCAAATAGTAGTGGTATTATACGAGGCCCTTTTCTGGGCTTTGTAATGGCATTTGCTGATGTCTTCAGAAGGGAAAGACCATCCTCTTCATGGTCTTCATGCATTAGCCTGGCCAAGAATTTCTGTAGGATGCTGTCATCTGCTCCCAGCTCTCTGGGATTTGATCAGGGGGTGGTGAAAGACAACCTGGCCCTGCTATGCTGAGCCTTGCAGATGCGAAGGAGACTCCTCCTGCCCCTGGTATTGTCACCCCTCTCCCCTTTTCCCAGGGTTTCAGGGCATCACAGCCCCTCTCCCCTTTTCCCAGGACATCAGCAGCATGCTGCCAGCTTGGCTCTGCACCAGAGCAAGGTGAGCAAAATCCTGACCTGATACTGAGGGAAAAAAGTCTCAGGGCAGATTGCTTCATCTCTGGCAAAAATGACAGATGTGGAGGACAACCTCTTCCTCCTGGGTGACCCCTCCCTTCTCAGCAGGATTTGTGAAAATCCCTGCTAGGACAGCCTTCTTCACTGAGGTTTCACACGGAAGGAAATGTCACAGGACAATGCCATTATTTAAAAGGTTCGCATTTTTTTCGTCAATTTTGCCAATTCCTCCTCTGTCCTTTTCTGGGCTTTATTGACAATTATTGGCCAGTTGCCAGCTGCTTTGTGACAAACAGGTGCAGCTGGGACTTCAGCAGGGATTGATCTTCTTAATGGCTAGCTATAAATCTGCTTAGGGAAAAAGACAAATAGCAATTTAAAAACATGTATTAAAATCCTGAGAAATCAGAATAGAATTTTTGTCCACATAATTAACACTCTTTTTGATGTTTCAGACCAAGGAAATTAAATTAAGAAATCACACAAAAAGTTTTTCCTGTGTTCTGCAGTCAGTCCTGGTGAGTGACTTACTGTAAGTAGTGCATGAAGACTTAAAGGTAGTTTTGGAGTGCTGATTAATGATAATTTGAATCTGACTGAGCTCAGGTATATTCCTTGATTTTAAAAAAAGTAAATCCATTGCTGTCACAAATTTATGGAGTAGTAGATTGACAGGAGAGCCAAATCAGCCTGTCCACACCTCCTGTCCCCTGACAACCCTTGTGTAATGTATGGGCCTCTATACTTCCACCTTCCTCCTGTCCTCAGACATCCATTTGACCTTTATGGGGCCAAATTTCTCAAATGACCAAATGCAATACAGATACCCAGTCAATAGGCATGTTTGTTGTGCTTGTTTCATAATCTGAATGGAGGTAGGACATGCTCTCAGACTCACAAAACACCTAAATGTATCCACCAACCAGAACTAATTCACAGTATTAATTAATGAGAAGGAAAAGCTAGAGAAGGGGAAAACCAACATGATTTCTCACCCTTTATTGTATATCGCTCCTCCCTGTTCTAAGAACAGCTCAAAAGGAGTTGCAGGAACTGTGATTTGCATTGCTTGGTCTTGTTTATACATGTTGTTAAACCACTCTCCATGCTGGTTTAGTTACACCCAGTACTGACACCCATTTTAAATGCAGGATTTTATGAGGCAGTTTAGGAAGCACAGAGCCTTATGTATTAGGGCTTGTGCCATAGATAACAAACCAGCACATATCACAAGTGAGCTGCTCATTTCCCTCTTTCTGTTCGTAGGTTTTAAGGATTAAAGATGGTTGATCATTCAGTCTCACCGTTTGTATCACAGAGGTCAGCGAATTTCAGCCAGGGTTTCCTGCAGCTAGTGCAAATGATAAGCAGCATGATTCTTTCCTGGAGCACAGTACAGACAATCTTATTTGAAGACAGAGTAAGGATGGCAGGATGCGACTCTCGCCTCCAAATACTGTGTTTTATGGTGTGGGAAGCTTGTCTGGCTGGTATTCAAAGTGCATGTAATTGTTTCTCACAGTACTGCTTTGAAGGAGAGACTGTCAAGTTTTCATGATTATCTGTCCAGCACAATTCACAGACATGAAAGTCGCATATAAATGTATACAGGCAAATATACATACCCACTGTGCAAGATCGTTATTCATCTTACTCTCTTACTTTCAAAGCGCCAGAAAGGACAAGAAATGCTGTACTGGTGTATATAGCCTCATAAACAAAAAAGGATTGCATACAGTAAAATAATGCAGTACAGAGCTCAAGGGAATGATGGTTTGATTGTTAGTTTTTCCCCCTACCCTGCCATGGAGCCTGTAAGTCTGAAAACCAAAGACATGTGGGAATTAAACAGATTTCCTATATGCATGGTAATTCCGCAAGAGCTCGTCTAATGCCAGTGCTGCCCTAAGTGCTAACCAGCGTATTTTCAAGATCTCAGTAGCATGTCATCTGTTTAAACTGCAGGGTGATCAGCTAATGACCAACTGGTCACTTTTTTATGGCACTTGAGAAAATTGTAGCAACCTCACAGCATTTCATTCACATCCCTCCACTGCAGAACCGCAATACTGCAAGCCAATGATGTGCTCTGTTGCTGAAGGTACCAATAAGCTTAGGCAGCTTAGCCCAAAGTAATGAAATTACATGTAGCACTTCAGTTCATCATGGTCAGGGCCCTCAGCCTCCATTTGGAGAATAATTTTCCTGAAAGCAACTGTTCTCAAAGATTGGTAATACCAGCTCTTACCTCCTGCTAGTCCTTGTAAAAATAAACCCCCTTATTTTCCTTTTTCATTAAATAAAGTATCTCACAAAGCCAAAATGCCAATGCTTTAATGGTATTGGAAAGAACAATAAGTTTGGCTCAAACCTCATGGTCAGAAATACCAATCAGACTTGAGACTGCAGAATAATAAGGAAGGAGCACTGATAACTCTTTAGGCATGAAGCAATCATAGGCACACAGTCCCTTGCTGAACCCAGACGCAAACACATTTTCCCTAGCGGAAATACTATCACACTTGCTAGCTGTTTTATTGCTAGCCACACTGGCTGTCTCCTGGCACACAAAATACAGTGAGTTCCTCCTGAAGGAGAAAGCTCCCTGAACATTCATGTATATAAGGCTACCAAGTGTTCAGTGACAATCCAAGTTTGAGGCAGCTCTGCTCCTGGGTCTCTCCCCTGAAATCAGCTGTTCACTCCCAGTTTCTCCCACGCACCATGCTCTCTGCTAGGTGTGGTGTCTGGTTTTTTACAGGTTTTCCATTTTTTTGGGAGCTGGGGCATTTTTTCAGGAAGCTTGCAGCAAGGCTGCTGGAGTGGTCTCCCCACCAGCAGCAAGCAGTGGGCAGGCAAGGGGAACAGGAACACCTTCAGGCAATATTGCCACCAAGTGCTCTATATCATGAAATGAAAACGACAGCCCAAGTAATTATACTTTTGTCAGCACTTCCCTTGATGTCACGGATTAGTACAAGGAAGACAGGCCATACTAGAAAGATCAAGGGCCGTGATGACTAAGGAGTTAATTAGGGAGGTCTGAAGCTCTTTAGTACCTTCCTGGCTCTTGCCAGACCTACTGCTGCTGTAGGGATGTGAGCAGGGCCATGTAGAGAAGACCAGAAGGTGAAGCTGGGTGTGAAATCAGTGCCCCGCTGATGTTGTGGCATTCAGGGCCCAGGAAAGCTGCTCCCTGAGGAGCTTCTTGGGAAGTCAAAGTCTGCTCCTGTGAGACTATGTTCCTCTGAACAGCCCTCCTGCTTCACCCTGCCGACTCAGCCATCCTGTTTATGCATTCCTAGGTGCCTTCATCCTGCTCTGCAAGGGCTTGGGTGGCTTCTTATCAAACTAATTTCCCATCTTTCAGAAGTTGTTATTCATTAGTAATGCAGAAAAGTTTCCCATGCGCTACAGCCTTGTAAATGGAATTGGCGCTGACAGCAGTAAATGCCTTATAATGTTTCCTTCCCAGGAAGCTGGTGTGTCGCCCCACTGCCAGCTTTCAGAAACATTCTAATTTCTCAAGTGAAATGTTATAGTAGGAAGATGCAGACTGAGTGCAGAAATCAATGCCTGCTAATAACTACTCTGCTCCTTTGGGAACTTGTTGGTATGAACCAGCACAATGATAAATTGGGGGAAATTATGTGTGATCAGGTTTTGCAGAAAACAGTTACGATATTACTTACTATTTATGCAGCACCATAAAATGGTACAAATTACTTGTCCCCGCACAAAGTATTTTGGTGTAATTTAGTTGTCCTCAGCATGCATATGTGTACGATTACTGCTTGAACCAGAATTAACATTACAGAAATCTCTGTTTATTGCTAGTCTGTTGTGGTCCAGTCTCAAATGCTTGCTCTCCTAGTTTATTTATAAACATTCATGATCCTTTTTGCTCAAAAGGGATAAAGTTCTTACTTAAAGTAAGTGTTCGGCATTACTCCATCTTCATTTACTTTATACAGTGTCAGGCTTCCATCCTACATGTGCACTGTAAACAGAGCAACTCCAGCCTGACTCCTCAGTCCCCACAGGGTTAACTACGCAAATTGCTAGTAAATGGTAAGCAGCCAAAAAGTGCTTTAACCCTTCCAGAGGAGGTCCATCACTGCGTTCCTTATGAATGAATATGATTATTCATTAATAAAGAATTGTATTTTGAATTTGCTACATGCTTGATGAGTCTAGTTTCAGTTGCAGAGGAGGAAAATGGTTTTTACATGAAGCTTAGACTGTTAAAGAAGGAGGCACTGCAGCACGCAGAAAATGCTGCTCTTGGCTTTGCCATTTTCATGAAGGAAGGATGTGGCAGAAAGTAGCTTTTCCTACCATTTAAAAAGTATAACATTTTGGTTTTGGGGGTTTTCTTTTTGGAACAAGGTTCAACACAGAAACTTTTAATTTCCACAGAGATGCTCTGTCAGCCTGGTGAAGTGCCCTGTTATTTGTGAAACACGTTTCCTTTTTAGCCAAAATGAGAAATAAACATCTCCAAGACAGATGTGCACTACGTGGTGCTGTTGTTGGTCTGGCTGCCGTGCAGAGGTATATGTAGTCTGCGTAGAAGGGTAGGAAGATTTCCTTTTTCCCTCCAAGAACTTAAATCTCCGCAAGGGATCAAGCTGCAGCGACAAAGGAGATTTGCAGCACTTCCAGCCTGCGGATTGCCCTGAAGGCCCCTCAGAATTGCTTTTGTGAGCTTCAGCATTGTCTGAAGGTTGGCGTTTCTGCCTTCCCCCCCCCCCCCCCAAATATCTTTTGTTACATTTAGCCATTGTCTGGATTTCAGTGCTTCGGGTTCTGGTCTTGGCCACTTTCCAAAAAGGCAGCGTGGAAACACAAATGTGTTACCTGCCAGCGGCGGGGATTATCACCTGCCCGGCTCTGGTTACACGTCCCGCTGCTTGCTGCTGGAATAATCAGGTAGAACTGAAAGTCCGAATTTTAATGAAGCTCTTAAGACTCGACAACAATGCTGTGAGGGATCCGATGGCCAGAAATGGTCCGCGGCTATGGCTTGTGGAAGCATCAGATCTTAACTTTCAGCTATAAAAAAGAATAGTAGGAGAGGAGAGGCTGTTAACAGTGACATTCCCCCCCCCCCCCCCCCCCCCCCGGAGGGGCATTGGCACGTATCTGGAACTGTGTGTTACCCGCCTGCTTGCATGTGAAAAGGCAGCTCGCCCTGGCACTTCGGGTTAATGGTTATGCCTACTCCGCACCAAACTCCTTCCTTTGGAACCAGGCACCAACCGATTCACCCCCATTTTTCCGGTACGGCGGCCCCAACTCCCGGAGCACGTCGCCGTGGAGGAGCGGGGATATCCCCTTGCCCGCACTCCGCCGGCAGGTGGGGGGAAGCTCCCCCCTCTTTTCCCTGCCGCCCGCTCCCCCGCTGCCCCCGGCCCGCCGTGCCCCCCAACCGCCCTGCCGGCCGCCGGTGGCCGGAGCCCGCGGGGGTGCGGCGGGGCGGGGAGCGGGGTGGTGTCGGTCGGGGTGAGCGACGGCAGAGCCGGGGCGAGGGGGCGGCGGGGGGGGGACGGGACCCTTTCTATATTCGAGCCGTGCCTGCCTGTAATTTATTTTGACATAGCAGCCCGCTGCCTGGCTTTGTTGTGCAGCCAGAGAGACCGCACCGACACAGCCTTGGCAGAAGCGTGCACTTTGCTCATTCTCTTTTCGGAAGCGTTGCCTGAAAAGCCCTTTCCTAACTCTGTCAACGTCATATTGGGGAGGAGGGGTGGGGAAGCTTTGCGTTAGGAAGCGCGTCGACTCGGTATCAACTGACGGGTTTACCTAAAATTAAAACGGAAAATATGACCTAACAGACAATCAAATGTGAATCCACAACTATAACCGAGGGTAGTTAAGCGTAAGAAGATGTAAGCAGGTCGTGGTGATGTCCAGAGCCTCAAGTTAACCACCCCTAGCTAACGCGTGTTCTTCTAATTGGAGGAGCCGTGATAAAAGTAAGGCTGTCAACATGTGGGAAAGAAGGCAAAGATAGGCTGCATGCTTAACCACTTAATACTCCTTAAAAAAATTCAGAAACGGATATTTTTTTCTCAAACGAAGCCTATCGCAGTGCTGAGTCACATGTTAGCTGGTGTGTTAGCTGAAAGCTTTTCGATCTCAGAGGTTCCTTTTGTTTCCCAGCTGGCCTTTGAGTGCCGCACAGCAAAGCCACGAAAACGTATCAAGAGCAAAATGGGGTTTGAATTGCTGAGCCCAACCACCAATAAAACTAAACGTATACAAAACCTGGGAAAATCGAGGGAGATTTCCTAAACTGAATTGCGCAAACCAAACACCCTACGGCTAAGGAAGCTTCTGCCGTACTGATGAGTTACGAATCCACAAGTATCACGGCAAAGATTCTGTACTAACTGCTGCTAATGAGTGCAAACATGACTACAACCACTGGGAAATACTCTCGGTGTTTAAAAACAAACAGAAAACCAGAGTGAAACAGAAAAACTCTCGTCTTCCTTCGCAGGACCTGTCTGGACAGGCTGCCAAATCCCTGCCTGCAGCAGCTCCCCACCGAGTGGCAGAGGGGAGGGCGCCTGATCCTGGCCCCTCTCCTCCATCCCCCTCCGAGGTGGGAGCCCAGAGACCTGGCCTGTCTTCACCGATTCCGCCTCTGGCACCACCTGAGATGCAGGGGGGTGCTGGAGGAAGGATCGAGGGGGTGCTTTTCCTTTCCCTGGTATCTGCTGTCTGGGTGACTTAGCACACCCACCTTTCTCAGTCCCTCCTGGATGTTAGCCCTGATGCCTTCTAAAGGATATTCTTCATCCCTGCCTCCAGATGCTCTTTTTTTCCAATCCATGTTATTACTGTTACCCACTGGGTCAGCTGAAAAAATCCCACATTCTGAGTGCTTTCTTACACTGAGGAAATACCGCTTTCCCAACAGTTTACTTGCTGTCCTCACAACTGCCTGGAGATTGCTCTCCAGGATGATGCCAGTTGTCCTTTCTCCTCAAAATAGTCCTGTAGATACTCGCACAGTCCCTACAAGGGCGTTGTGAGGTTTTTGGGTCCCCCCTCCCCCCCCCCCCCCCCAATCCCCCATGATATGGCAGTAAGTTTAAGGAACATTATTTTTGTTTCCTTCTACATCTGCCATAATGACTCATATAGTCCCTGTGTCTATAGATGGTGCATTTTTCATCCCCTAAGTAGGACATGCTTGACAGCCCTTCTTCTGACAACAGACCACTGTGCTAAGCAGCAATCTGTCATCTGCTGCTTTGGGCAGCCATCCTGAAGAAGTGCTCTTGCACATGCTGAGAGCAAGGCCGGTGGTGTGCAACTGTTGGGCTGTATCCTACACAGGTTCTGTTGCCTGTGCAGAGCCCTGCTGCATGTGCACTGTTCTGGTCTGTCCGGGATGTGCTGGCCTTGCTGGGGAGATGCAGCTAGTCAGGTGTGGTGCTGGAGTTACTGCTCTCAGACTTGCCAGCTTGGGTGGGTTTGTCAGGGAGATGCAATTAGTAAGGACAGGAAACGAGGCACGCAAGCCAAGGGATATGCCAAACTGCTCAGGAAGTCTTGCAGCAGGCTCTGGAGGAGAGCCTCACCCCTGAGCACTGCACTAATGGCTTAAGCCACGGAGCAAATAAAAATCAGGTGTGACCTCACCTGAAAATGTGTGTGGTAGAAAGAACTCATTTCTGTCCATCCTTCCGACTCCATTACCTCTTGCATGACTGTGGCCCAATACCTGTGCTCTGTGTTACCTTCTGAGAATGCTACAGCTGCCCAGTTACATGATGGGACACCTGTGGACATGCCTGTCTTTATGCTCTATTAGGTCTCTGCGGGGCCCAAACTCTCTCTCTCTCTCTCTCTCTCTCTCAAATTATTGCACAATTTTTTGTAGATTGAAAAATGTATGTTTGCAGAGATCTAATTACAAAAGGAAATAATTTGAATATATGGTATGTGTTAAATTAAATCCCCCCCCCCTTAATTTTATAAATTTATAGATCCTCTGCACCTAATTTTCAAGTTTGTCTGTTTTGATTTATTTTTTCTTCACTATGTGACAATTTAACTGAGAACAAAATGTACCTCAGGCTGCCTACCCTTATTAAAAATCAGTAGATTTTTCACCCACACTTTTCTCCCGTGCTTATCTGCAGAACAGATGCAGACCTATTTGCTTAAATCAAGGTTTGTGATTCACCGGCACATCAAAAGAGCAGCCCCTATCATGTCACTTTTATTATTGCACCTTGTCTCCGTGATCTCCACTGCATCCATGCTGTAAAGGAGTTCCCTTTATCACTTCCTCCCTTCCTTTCCTTCTGCTCTTAGTGGAATCTGAGTTAGCAATCAGAATAATAAGGACCTACCTCCAAGGGAATGTGAATGCAAGCCAAGTTCTTTTGGTATGCAGGGAAATCAGTTTGGTATTGTTTACTCATCCCCTGTGGATTCACCAGATGGCATCAGACAGCGTAATTTGGAGTCCATGCTCAAAAGAGAGACAAGGCTTGAGCTGCAGGAATTGATAATGTGAATTTACCAGGAACAGGTCTCATCTTTTTCTGAGGATATGGCACATCTTTCATCTTTGTCATAAAACGTGTGAGGAACCAAAACATATTGTAGCACACCTGGACCCCTAACACATTAACCAAACCATTTTTAACACAGTAATCTATGCATGATTTTGGCTACTCTCCTAATAACTGCTTCTCCTGGAGAGGATGCTGTCCCTGCTTTGGGGTGAAGGTCCTGAGCAGGTCAGCAGAGAGGAGGCGATGGGAAATGAGGCATTGCAGCTGTTTCCTTCTAGGCTAGCTCTGCTTGAATTCAGTAAATAGAGGATTTAGGTTTCTGTTCTTTAAATATCCCAAGCATAAATTATTCACTCAAAATACATTTGTCAAAGAACAGAAGCACTAGGAAAACAGAAGTGGAAAGCCTTAGCAGAGCCTGAACCAGCTACAGCTTTACTGACCCAGCACAAAGCACTCAGTATAGCCTTATGGCCCTGCCCCGAGGGACGGAGGAGATGATCTAATCGTTCTTTTCCATCTTGTTGCTGCGATTCTATGATTTGAATTGTTTTCAGGCCAGATCCTAAACCGAGTAAGCTTTCCTGTACTGAATACTGCTGCATTGATTTATAGCTGCTGAGTGTCTGGCCTTTGAGGACTGTTTTAACCTTTAGAATATTGATTTCTCTTTTTACTTTCCCTGATGCTGGAAGCAAGCCCCTTGGTCAGGTCCCTGGCTGTGCAATATGCAAAAGTGCGGCGGTGCCCCGGTTTGTAAAAATGAGTGACCAAAGAGGTGAAAAGTTCAGCAGCCTTCTCTGCAGCGCTGCATAATCACCGTAAAAGGGGCCACGGCCTCAGAAAATCACTTGGCAGCAATTTTTACCGGGTGGGACCTGACCTGCTGTGGATGAGGGACCAGAACTGGAAGGAGGGGGCAAGCACAGGGATCCTGGAGGAGCGGTGAGGGTGCCCAGAGCGGGTTCAGGGCATCGATGGTGGGGAGGACGTGCAGACATTTTCGCTCCATGCCTGCTCGGGGCAGTCCTCCCTCGCAGGCCTCAGTGCCCCTGACCCTTACTTCCCAAAACCACTGCACGCTGCATCCACTCCCTCCTCCTGCCCTTCTCCCTGCTGTCGTCCCCATTTCAGGGCAGGGCTTCATTCAGCTCAGCCCCAGATAAGCCGTCAAGACCCCTGGGGTGGGAAAGGGCTGTGGAAAAGAGAAACGCTAGCTGAACAGACAGCTGCTGGCAGAGGACAGCCTATGAAGATGAGAGGAGCATGAAGACCGGGAGCATAAAAATAGTTTGCGAAGCACCAGCAGTGGACACCAGCCAGGTCACCTCCCAGAGAGCATCCAGGAGGGTGGTAGATGCCGCCACCCTAATTTTTTGCTCCTTGTTGAATTTTGCTGCTTGAAGGAGCTTGCTTCTGGCAAGGACAGTGCGAAGCTGCATCCTCACTGCTGAGATACCCCCACCCCTGCCAGGCTTGGAGGAGCTGCTGAAGGGAGAGGGGGGGCGTGGGGAGGGGGGAGCCACCTGGTACACCTTCGTGCGAGTGGCCGCGGAAGGTGTTGAAAATTTCTGGAGACACAAATCATGCATGGGCTTATCATGTGACGGGGAGCACTGAGATCAAAGGGGCCGGACCCAGAGCCCCCACAGGTCCCCAGCCTTTCTAGTGACTTCAAAGGCAGCTGGCCCAGCCAAAGGGGTGTCTGTCAGGATAAAATATGTCCCTCTATTTTAGCTAGGCCTGATAGAGATCTACCTTTCTTGAAGCTGCTAATTACAGTGATAAGAGTATCTATCCTCGTCACATCCCCCCACACACTCTGTCACGAGTGGTTGGTTTTCTAAAGGGAACATATGCATGCCTCTGGAGCATCCCAGAGGAGCCTGAGTTGCATGAGGAGAGCAGCCTTACTTTGTGCGGTCCCTCCTGTGGTTTGTTATCTCTGTTGATAACAGTGATTAATAACATGGTCTGCTAGCAAGAAGTGGGATTCAGAGCTGGGAGTCTACCTGCTGGCTGTACCCATTCTGTGTCCTCATTTCGTAACTGACAAAGTGAAAAAGCGAGCTTTTACTTGATTTCAGTGCTGAATTGGCACTCATTAAAGGCTTATAATGCAGAAAAAAAATGTGAAAATCTCATACGTTCCAACCTGGTTTTGACATATTTATTAGGCCTACAGTGACATACATATTTATGTATAAGCACAGTACATATTTGGGTATTTAGCTTCCAGGGAAAGGGTGTGATTTTGTTCACATGCAGTGTTTGTCCCACATCCAGACGTAAGTAATGGACCATCATGATGACTTTGAAAGACCTACACAATGCCTACAGCTCGGTTAAACAGCACAGAAAACCTGCTCTTTGCCCTGCAGGTAGAGTGTGCCAAGGGCGCAGGGCTCACACAACCCTCAGACAGCTTTTCCATTGTGGTTTTTCCAGCTTGCTCTGTGCTGGGCGTCCCACAGGGAGCAGAGGGGCCGGTGCTGAAGCCGATGCAGGGGTGGTCGTCGATGCAGGGGTGGTCGTCGATGCAGGGGTTGTCGTCGATGCAGGGGTGGTCATCGATGCAGGGGTCGTCGTCGATGCAGGGGTGGTCGTCAATGCAGGGGTGGTCGTCGATGCAGGGGTGGTTGTCCATGCGGGGGTCGTCGTCAGCACTGGCTGGCCCCAGCCCTGCCTGCAGCCGGGCGAAGCGGGCAGCGGGGCAGCGGTTTCTTCCCCGGCGCTGTGCTGACGTATGGTCCCTGGCGGCGGGGCTTTCTGCAGCTGGCAGGTCGGTGTGGTGCACCTGCTCTTGCAGTGCATGGTGTGGTGAGGCTGGAGGGCAGTGCTGCAGGGCAGCGGGTTGGGGCTTGATGGTCTGGCTCAGCGTCTTACAGCTGGTCCGGCTGCAGGGGCCTGCGAGAGCCATCCGCCACCAGCCCAGCGTGCAGGCACCGCACATACGGGCTGTCTTCCTTCCTGTATTGCTTTTCAGGTCCTGGTGCTTTCACTGGGATTTCCTCTCCCCTCAGCGGGCCTCGGGTGTCTGGACAAGCTTAACTTTTTTATGCCTCTGGGGTGGATGGCCTCTCATCTGCGGGGTGGAGCAATGCCCTGCTGGTTCTGGCCCACTCGCGCTCCTGACATTTAAGCGTGTGAGTAATAAGGCAAGTGAGCAGCGGGCATTAGCCACTGCACTGGCGTGAGTTTTAAGTGCACGGTGCCAGTGCAGGGAAGTCTGCAGAGCCGCTTCAGTGCTCACCACATGGAGCTCTTCCCAGCACAGTGGATTCCAGTTTGCAAAGGGCTCTCTGGTCTAGGAGTAATCTGGAGGGATGCCTCGAAATGTCACATGCAGGCGCTTCCTCTCAGTGCTTTGAAATACCCATTTCTCACAGAAGACAATTGCCTGTAATGCAATGCAGCTGGGAATCTGGAATTACCTCCTCTCATCTCTTCCCCTATTCTAATGTGCCCCCCAGCAGAAGAAAGTCCAGAGAGGCGGGTAGCACAGAGTCATTGTGCCAGTTGTACGCTCCCCAGAAATTTCCCGCTGCTTCTTTTACGGCAGCCTTCCAAAGCTTTTTGTACCGTGAGAGTAATGCAAAGTGATCCTTTTTCCTGTCTGTTTTGAAGTTTGGGGTTTTTTTGTTTTGTTTTTGGTGGTATATTAACCTGCAGCAAATCTCACTTTAATTTACCCAGATCCCTGGTATGAATAAACAAAGAAGCCCAGACACTTTTTCCCACCCCCACCTCCCCCGTTAACTGTTGTTACCTCTAGTGGTGTCCCATTGGCATCAACTGCAGCTTGCATTAGTGTACTGTTTACCCCCCCCCCCCCCCCCAACTTGTAGGCTGTTGGACAAATAGAGAGAAAAGTATTGGCCAGCGAACTATTTGTTCAGTTATGTTCTCACCACTGAATGATTCCATGAAAATTATGAAAGTTACACCATACAAAAAAGTAGACATTTAATATTCTTATTACTATCCATCAAGTTGTCTCTCCAGCAAAGCTAAGTACTTAGCAGTATACCTGCTTGTTTCCTGGCTTGGTGTGAGGTGTCAGATCTCCTCTCAGGAAAGCAGTTATCCACATGAGCTCAAAATGTACTTAGCATACTGTAAGCATACTGATTTCTGTTACAGGTACATTATTATACTACTGCTTCCATGCAGTTGGCAGAAATCAAGTCAGGGAAAGACAGCTTGACATGACTACTACCTTATAGGAACATTTTATTCTACAATGTTCTGTATTCTATAACCATTCTATAGTATTCACCATTCTATAAGCATCTCCATGGATTTCAAACATTTTAGACTAGCAGATGGATGAAGCACTGCCAGAAGTTGATTGCACGCAGTATCGCATTATTACAGGAACCCTTTCCTATAATAAACCCTTTTCTATATCCTTTCCTATATTAAAACATCTTATTATATACTTACTTCCTTTATGTCTAAAATGCAAAGATTTTAGTTTTATAACGGCTGCAACAATATTCAATTATGTGTTCCAAAAGCATAACTGGTTTGTTTGTATACCCAGGATTGTGGAAAGCCTTTCTAACGTAGTCAATATCTGATCATCAGCAAAAAGTTAACATCCAGGCCTGAAATCAGGAGGAGGAAACCTACTCGTCAGGTTGGGTTGGTGGTTTCAAGATTATCTTAATTATTTCAAGTCCAATCCTAAAATAGGCTGAGGATTTTCAGCTTGCATTACAATCACTGAGAAGTCAGTGCTCAGGGCTGTGCAAGAGCGGGCCTGAGAAAATAACAATTTGAAGCGCTGGATGCCAAATCCATCACTGCAATGGCTGATCTAGAATTGAACCTGCTTGCACCACACACTGGTTTGGCTCCAGGACAGTAAAGCAAGAGAGCTTGTCAAGACAAAAGTACATCAACATGCCATGTGAGAGAGGCCAAAGTACAAGTTAAAACACATCTTTCTGGCTGCCAGGAGCACTGCATAATTACTTGAGTGCGCAGCTGTACAAAGTCTCACTAAACAGGTCTCTTTCATTTTACCTATTTAATATGGCGAGTCCCATGACTGGGCTGCTTGCTGGTTTGTAGAGTGCAAGGCCTGTTGGTGAAATCTGATTTCTCCTCTCCTTCTTGCCTCCAGACTATGACCTTTTCATGTTCTGAAGCAAACGTGTGTAGCTAATCCTGTGTTATTTGTAATTACTGAATGTTCTGCTTCTGTGAAATTAGCTTCTCCAGCTGCAGTTCCACATTCAGCTGACATCCCAGGCGTTTCATGGGATGTGTCAGCAGAGCTGCCTGGCTCTCAGTTATCCCTGCTGTCTGCACAGGAGCAATTGCATACACCTGAAGAACGATCTTCAGCTTCAGAGTGAAGAGCAGGCTGCAGTTCCTCCCGTAAACATGTCCCGGTCAGCCACAGGGCTGTAGTTTCTCTACAGGCAGTGGTTTTCTCCCCCTCTTTGTCCCAGTTTTGGCTCTTGCGATGAATTGACTCTGACTGGGATGAAAAAGTGATTTTCTATACCCAAAGTCCTTTGACATCAATATCTAAACCAGAACAAGAATGAGAGGAAGGGAATTCAAGGGGGGGGGGGGGGGGGGGGGGCGTGCATAACAGTAGTCCACCAGTAAGGGAACCAGGCAGCTCCATATCCTCGTCTTGTGCTTAACATCTCTTAAATCACACACAGAAACATCATCTCGAACAAGGTCTAAAGCTCAGGTTTTCAGTCTCCCAGGTTTTATTCCTAGTCTTAGCTCTTGCATTGCTTTCTGTACTGTAAATAATCTCAATATTGCACAAAGAGGCATTAGATTGAACCATTTTTCAGAAGAGGATTTGGGATGGTGGATTCTGGTGGCCCTGACCCATATTTAGTCTCTGGAGCGGGATGACATTTCACATGCTGTCAGTGCTCAGTGCTTGCTTTTTGTGGCTCTGTGATGTGGCCGTTCTGCGTTGCCAGTCTGAGGCACCAAGGATATACAGCACATTGTATCAGCAGCCGCAGGACGTAACTTAAACCTATTGGTCCTTTTTCCAAGGATCGAGTATTTAAAAATCGTTGCAGCAGTTAAGTTCTGTGCATGTCTTTGCTGAATCTAGCCCACAGCCTCCTCTTTGCAAATTTAGGGTTTGCAGAGAACAATTTCATTTGTTATGTAAATTATTATATAAAACTTTAAATGATTCCTACTGTTACAGTGGTTTGGTAACAAACCTGAATTGAAATGTGCTTGGGAAAACTCACTTTTCTGTAGGTGCTGGTTTTCCAGCTGGCATAGGATTAGATAATCGCAAAGCTCACAAATTGGGTGTACCTCCTGTGGTACAGATCTGCTGAAGTCCAGGGCTTGCATCAGGGGAAAAGATGCAGCCCGTTCAGACAGTTTCAACCAAAAAATGTGCGTATAAAAATGTGATGTGTAATTCTTAATAGTCCACTAAATTTGCTCCTACTTACACCACTGAAGCATGAACTGATATCAAGAACATTGTTTTCAATTCACATCAAAGTATGAAAGGGAAAATTTGCCCTCAAAGCTACGTGTTGCTTCCCTTAAGTATTTGTACTTCTGTGTCCTGCTTAAATGTCTCAGACATTTGGAGGAAACTTTTATTTCCCCTGTTACTTCATTTCAGGTATTTTCTAGCAAAGTCTGGCCTCAGTGTAGAAATGTAATGTTTCCTTAATCCATGTTTTAGAAATGGGGAGACTGATTTCTGCTCAAGTCACTGACAGTTTCACACCTGGAGGGTTGGTTATGATCACTACTACCATCCCAGGGACTGCAGAGATATGTAGCACACAAAGCTGGAGTACTCCATCTGCTTTGTGAGAGCAAGTATAGTGACGCTGATGGACACCCTGCTGTCAGCAGTGTCAGCAGCAAGCACCATTTCCTAACCAGCTCTGGTACCATAAGGACAATGTGCAATCTTCAAGCTGCTCTGTGGAAGTGAATGCATTTTACCACCCTCAGCTCCTCATACTGTGTGTTAGCAATATACTGCCATTCTCTTATCAGAGCCAGCCTTAGGATTTTTCTGCTACAAACAGCTTTGAAAATGTGTGTCAGCAGGCCTGAAGTTAGTGTAACTAACAGTAAAAGCTTACCTCTCTTTCCCAAGTAAGCTGAATTAAATGGATAGTCAGACACTACTAGAAAATCCATAGATCTCTGTGGGGATCTTTGATGGTTGTTTAAATCCTCTCCATTAGATTGTCTGAGTGCAAGAACACAGATCTCATAGACCTTTGCACAGAGAGAAAGAAAAAAATGGACTGCATTTTTAAAAAAATAGTGATTTCCTCTGTTTGTTGGTTACCCATTTGTGTGGTCATGAACTGTCAACCAGGAAACGAGTTTCTGTAAATAAGCATTACTTCTGTAGACAGATTAGTGGCCAGAACATCTGACTGGAAATCAGATGAATATCTATCTCCATCTCTAGCCAAATGTGTGACCGTAAGCCTCTTGGCCTCTCTGCACTGTAGTTTGTCCCGCTGTAAAATAGGAATAATGAAAATGCTTATCTCCTTTGTAAAGGCCATTTAGATCCACTGATGAAAACCACTATCCAAAGTCAGAGATAATTGTTTCTTATTGTCTGAGAGCAAAGGGATTTCTTCACAGCTTGGGAAAGTCAGAATCTTTGTAGCTTTGGAGAATCAGCTTCAAGTAGAAATCCCCTTGTTTCTGAAGCTGTTTTTCAAAGTGTGTCTACATCTTGGTGACAGAAGCCAGGGTGCATTTGAGGGCTAGTTTCAGCCCATGTCTGATCAAAGTTCGTCTTTTTGAAAAAAACAGTCTTCTGAGGGATTGGCATTTTGGGGGAAGTCGAGACTGCAGACGTGCAAGAAAGGAGGAAGAAGTATTAAATGCAACTTCAGGCTGCGGGTTTATGGAGACCACTACCCTGGGTGCCAGGTGATTTTGACCTGCTGCTTTCTAGCAGTCTCCTGGGGTTGTCCCTTGCTGTCCTCAGACCACTTTTGACCAGGCTGACCGAGGCACCTGCAGTGAGGTGAGAGTTGATGAGTTCCTCAGGGCAGCTCCTCTTGGCTGCGGGGACCATGTCGACCAGACTGCTCGATCAGACCCACTGGAGTCCGCTGGTCTCCTCTGCGGCAAGGACCACACTCCCCTCCTAATCCAACGCTTAGTGTAATGCTTTCTGGACCCGTGAGTGGGCTCCTGGGAGAAATGGCAAGGTAATCAGGAAAAACCTAGCCAAGGGTGAACTCTGCGAGGGCATTGGCTTGCTCCCTGGTGGTAATGGCAAAAGCAGGGCTGCTTTCCTTGTGGCTGCATGGAGGCATGCATGCATCCCTCCTTGGATAACAAGGAGGCCCTGTGGCAACATAAGGGGATGCAGGAAATAGTACAAGGAAAAGTGAAATAAGTCTATCTGGAGCTTAAGGGCTCCTTTCTTACGGGACTTCAAGGTGGCAGTTTGGCATGGCCTCAGCGCTGTCTTCATGCTGCCTCAGGCACCTGGCTGCGATGGAGGGGGCCACCAATGGAGGCAAGGGATCTGAAACAGCTTATCTGTGGAAAAGACGTTTTAGTCTTTGATGGATGTGTGAAAGGTATAAGAATACGGTGATGATTACCTTCTATTCCATTAGCGAGTGACTAGGGATGATATTAAATGGCAGATATTAAACTTAAACATTTAAAAATCTGCAGGATTGGATAACTTCCAGGAATTGGCCAAAGAGCTCTCTGAACCATTAGTGTCGACACAATGAAAAATAAAAAATGGAGCAGTGAAAAAATTGAAAAGGGTTGGAAGAAAGCCAATCTTTTAAAAGAGTAAATGGGATGAGTGGGGCACTAAATGCTCCTGAACCTGACATCCATCACAGGAGGGAATGGAGCAGCTGATACAGGACTCAATTGGCAGAGTGAAGGGTCTTAGCCTCGACCACACGCTGATTGAAAACCAATAGTAATTGGCATTATACAAAATTACTGCAGCCCCCTACTGAATGAATTAAGAACTGTGTAACTGTGGAGTGCAAAAACAACCGTACATGGGGAACTGTTGTCCATTGAGAGTATTTTGCAGCTGAACCTGAGAAGGATCCTGCTGTATTCACGGTGCCCTTCAACAGTGTCTTTCTCTGAAAGGAAACCTGAAGTCATCGCAAGTCAAAGGTGAGGGTGTAATGCTTGGTGTAATGCTAAGCTGTGGTGGGAACAGCTAGGCTGTTTATCTATCACTGAAACATGTGTTTCAACACAACCAACTGGCAGATCTCAAAACAAAGAATATAGGCCACCAGGGAGGCTGAATGTTGTGGAGCGCTACAGTTCCTAAAACAACTGGGGAGCTCTGTGAATAAGCCTAATTGCACATAGGGTGCCTGTGCCGTTCTCTGCTTAGGATACCAAATACGCTCTTCAGGGATATAAGGCATTACATTTGTATATACAAGCCTGTCTGGTCTCGCGCATTAAGCAGAAAACTAGTGCAATTGGGTCCTGCCTCCCACTGCTCCATATGTAAGCATGTATCTCGTGCATTTTTAGAGCTACATAGCTACTAGTATGTGTTAAATATTACTCTCTAGACTGAGTGATTCAGCCAAAACTGTTGTAAATTGGGTTAGGAGAGTAATTTGTTTATTCCCATGGTGCTATTCCTGCTGTAGTTTCAAGAGCAACAGCAAATTAAAAATCAAAGCTGAATAACCCTACCTGTTATGCCTCAGACAAGGTACGGCTGAGGCTGCTAGTGGCTTACTTTTTTATTTGCCTTTTGCTATATCATAAAAAGATTAATACTCATTTCAAGGGGTAGCATTGAGTTTGAGTTCCAGGTGGTTTGGTCATACGTGTCTTCCTCGGGAGCTATCTTTCTCTCCTTGTCACGTACATGTTTTCCTTGTCTTGAGCTGGACCAAGCAGCCACAAAATGGTTAAGTCAGACTCTTGCAAATTATTTTCAGGTTTAGCGAATGTCCTTGGGCTGTCTGTAATTCTAGTTTAACAAAATTATCTGAATTCATTATAACAAGATGAGTCGAAATGTTCCGTGAAGGCTGTTAGATCTGAGAGACTGTGAGCACTGCTCCTTGTTAAGTGACACAAGGGACCAGACTTCCAGCCTCAGGTTGCCTAAAATAAACTCAGCATCTCATACGTTCCCATCTAATGGCCCCCAGCACCCCCCTCCTCCCCCCTGCAACAGGCAAAGCCAGTCTGTGGGCGTGCAGTGTCCATTTTGTCTCGTCCAGCTGCAGACATTAAGTTAGACGGGTGACGGAGGAATTGGCTCTTGCTCTTTGTTTGTCAGCAGGAGAGTCTGCAGGGCAGGCTTGCGGGGCCCCTGTGACACAGGGACGCAGAGTAGGGCACAGCCAGCCCCGGTCTTCTCCCTCAACATCTCCCTGATGGCCAGCCCTGCCTAGGATTGTGGCTGGAGGAATGGAGCCAAAGCAACTCCCCCTTGCAGCTCGGCAATGCAAGGGGCTTTTCCAGGTCACAAGAATCCTCGAAAATCCCCCAAATTATTGTGAGGTCTTGTTCCTTTTGTGCTAAAAATGCAGTGCAAAAGCATTACAGCTTTTGGTGTAGCAGCAAACCTGATCTGAAGGATCAATGGTGATTTCTCACAGACTTCTGGAGGTTTCTTTGTGAAATAATGATGTGAAATTTTGAAGTATGTTAGTACTTTAATGGCATTCTCTTTTGGTCATATGCCAGAGATGTTCTGTAGGACCTGCACGCAGCCAGCAAGACTGTGTGTGAGCTCTGGGATATACCATACATTGAATAAACGGCAGGAGCCAGGCCATGTTCTCTCATGCAGACAGGGCTATGCTATCAAAGGGTGGCCTTAAGTCTGCAAAAAGAGAGCCTAAAATATTTTGTTTCTGTTTCACTGCCTGAGAGCCTTGAATGAGAAAGCAGAACACAAGTCTTCACATTATTCACATCAAATGCTGTTTTTTCCCCTATTCACATCAAATGCTCAAATGTGGTTTTTTTTTTTTTCCCCTTGGGTTTTTGTTTCCTTTTTTTTTTTTTTCTTTCTTCTTTTTTTTGGTCAAGCCACAGACTTCATTCTCAATTTCCGGAATGCTGATGTAAGGTCTGTGTCTTGCAAGTGGAGCATTTACAGTGTGTCAGCCAGCTGTGCAAGCAGGAGTAAGGACATGCAGGCAATGAGTTTACCAAGGAAATCAGGGGGAAGGGTATTGCAGTGTTTCTCTAGGGAGCGGAGTGACTCCAGTAAGGGCACGGTGACCCCTGGAAGAGGCTGGTGCCGGAAGAGTGGGAGACCCAAGGGAGCGTTGCAGGGGGAAGGGTGCTCAAGTCATACAACATGAAACTTATTTTTTCTGCTTTCACTTCAAGTGTTGCAGATGTTCTTCTCCTGGGTTTTGAGGCTGGGAAAAAGAGCAATGTGTAAAACCTTCAGCTTTATTAATTATTACTATTATTATTATCATCATCATCATCTAACTGTTGTGCAAAATTACAAATATTTATTCAGCTTTTACTCTAGTATAATTTTAACCAGACTTGTGGGTTTGCAAATGAATGAGATCATAGGATCCTTCAGACATTTTACAAGCGCAAATGCAATGATAAGATCTAATTGCAGGGATCTGAGACTGTCTGACTGCAGATGGGATGCTTTTAACCTCTTTCGGTCATGGATGTGTCAGAAAATTGTCAGGACAGTGCTAAACACGCTGCAAACCTGTGTGAGAGAATAAACATTTAGGTCCTGAGTCTGCAAGAATTTAATCCATGCTTAGGCTGATGCATTTGCAAAAAGTACTTTCAAGTTACTTTCATGTATAATCTAACCCATGAACAGAAACAATTGAAGCAGTATCCTGAAAAGTAATGATAACCTTAATACACCTCATTACAATGTATGCAGGGCTTCAGTTACCGGAATACTGACTACATCCAATTCTAACTCGTGACGCTAGAATACTCTATACACCAGGCTGGTGTTGTCTGATGCCTGATTTGCCGCCATAGCAGTTGTTTGTTCTTTCCTCCCAAGTCCTGGTCACTTTCACGCTTCCAAAGTCCTGGCCACTTTCAACTTTCAAAAGTAATGCTTTCTATAGGTAGTTGCCAGAGGTATCCTCAGCGCAGGCTTTGCTCTTTGAAAGTCAGGGCCTTTATAGATGAAACAGGGAATCTGCTTCCCTATTTCCTCCTGGTTCTGTGAAGCATTGTACTAGGCAAAACCTAGTATGCAAAACCTATCCTATTTTGACCACTATGTATGCAGGCGCTAAGTTAATAAGAATAAAAGAGAAAGGTATGTAATTCGTCTTTAATTTCAGAAAACGATGACAATGGAAAGTTTGTAGGGGTGCTCGGCGCAGCGGTGACCAGTAAGTACACGTTCAGTCTCGTTTCACTCTCGAGGCATGGATGACCTGCCTAGCCGCGGCTGTAGAAGAAAACCCAACGCTGATGGAAGGATTTCCACAGGTTTCCTCAAGTCACTTAAGAAGCTGCGTGCAGCAAATCTGCAAGAGTGTAATCCGTGGGTGACACCTTGTGACCAGCGCTGTTGAAGTCACGACTGTGACATGGGAAGAGGCAGATCCTAGCATGAGGGCATGAGGAGGGAGAAAACCCTTGGCGCAGTATCTTTGTTGATGACACACCAAAAGCCTCTCTCTGGTGAGGGTCATCCTCAGCTTTGCTGGGGGTCTTGCTGCCGAGAGTGAGAGTAGCGGTTTTCGGTGTGTGAGGGAGGTCCTGCCCAGCCGGGGGCAACGCTCAGTGCCCACCCTTCGCAGTGCTGCCAGTTGCCAGTGTTGGCAATGAAAGGTATGTGCCCTGTTTTACCAAATCTATTTTTTTCCTGTATTTTTATACGGCTAGTCAGTGAAACTTTGCTCACTTGTGAATCATACAAAATAGAGAAGCTGATAATGTCATCGTTTAAAGCTGAAGCCGACGGCATGCAGTTAAACAGCGCATAGCTCTGGGGTTCTGGTGTTCAGCATTTCCCACTGCTGCGAAAAGCTTGACATGTTCAGCTATTTTTACCAGACAGCACATCCATTTTGCTAAAACTTATGAGGAAAGGCTGAGAGAGCTGGGACTGTTCAGCCTGGAAAAGAGAAGTCTTGGAGGGGTGGATCTTATCCATGTATGTAAAGAGGCAGGGTGCAAAGAGGAAGGAGCCAGGCTCTTCCCAGTGGTGCCCAGTGACAGGACCAGAGGCAATGGGCACAGACTGGAACACAGGAGGTTCCTCCTGAACATCAGGAAACACTCCTTTACTGTGAGGGTGATGGGGCACTGGCAGAGGTTACCCAGAGAGCTGCTGGAGTCTCCATCCTTGGGGGATATTCAAATGCTACCTAGACATGGTCCTGAGCAGCCTGCTTAAGCAGGGGGGGGTTGGGCCAGATGACCTCCAGAGGTGCCTTCCAACCTCAGAATCACACAGTGGTGTGATTCTGCCAAAAAGATCTGAGGAACAGTCACTGCTCCTGCTGGTATTCAATGATCCTAATTGAATTTAACTTGTGGGGTTATACAGGTTGCCTTGAGGTTTTGGTGTTTTTCTGTTAACAACAGGGTTGCAGAAGAGCAACCAAGAAGCCTGATTTCTTCTTATTATTGATAAAACCTGAAAAATAAAGAAGATATAACTCGCCTTAATTTTTAAAGGCCCAGTGCAAGAAAACCAAAACCAAAACCAAACTCTCAGCTCTACTTGAAAAGTGAGTAACTTTTAATATGGGATTATAGTGAGAATAAGCAGACACAGTGTGAGGGCATATTTAGTTTTTGTTTAGATTTTTAAAAGATTTTTTCAGAGGAAAACTTAATTTCATGAAGTGACTGCTTCTTTTACGTGGCAGTTGAGCAAATGAGCTTAGCAAATGAAGGCTGAGATTTACCATGAACTTGGTAGCCACCTTTGCATTATCAACTTGTTACTGGGAAAAAAAAATATCCTTTACATTGACTCCCTTGGTTTAAAGTTCTACATTATTATCATTCACATTATGGTCACACCCGAAGGCATCGGTTAACAGCAGGGCATCACAGTACAAGGGAAACTGTGGTTATATTGTAAAAGACTGTCTCTATCCAAAGGTATGACAAATTAACTAGACAAGGCCAAGAAAAAGTTTTAGAAAGGCAGCAAGCTCTTTCAACCACAAGTGATAAAAGCTATAAATAAATAATGAGCCAGGCCCTCCAAAAAAAGAAATTAAGTTTGGTTTAAAGGTAATTTTTTATTAAATTAGCAGGTTTGGTTTTTTTTCAATTTTAATGTTAGTCTCTATGGTTCATTCACTTCCAGCTTTTCTCTAAAGCTGTGAGAATCAGAAAGCTTTAGTTAAAAAAACAAACAAACAAACCCAAAGCTTCCCTTCACTAGCATGAATCCAAGAACTGGAGAGATTTAAAATGACAGAAAACATGCAGAGATTCAGCTAATCCTGTTTTGCACATGGGGAACTAGGCCAGGCACAGAGAGATTTCCCATTTTGCCCAGGGTTACATATCATCTTGGACAGGGTTAGATGCCCTGATTCCCAGATTACCAAACAAGTCTTCCTCTTCTGAAGAACAGAGACGACCAAATTCTACAGTCAAGTCACCATTTCGAACCACAACACAAGATTACTTGGTCAGCACTCTCTAATCCTTGCTAGCACATGCCAAACTACATGTACTGCCCTCCCTCAGTATTTGTCTTTTTCAGGGGAGATGTTTTACAGTTGCTGTTGTATTCTGAATGATGACTGCTCGTTGCACAGCACTGTGCCATGGAAGAAGATCTCACTTGCAAATTCAGTCATGTTATTGTTATATACATGGTGGTACCAACGTCTCCAGACGTTAAGGCTTCCTTAATCAGCCTTGAGCAGGCCACATCTCCAAATGTGTGTATCCCAAACACTGAATAGAGACAGAGTTAAGTTGAATAACTGATATGTGATATTCACATTTTCCTCCTGTTGTATCCACACAAACTGGAGCCAAGGGGAATTATATTGCTAAAGATCTTATGTCATTCTTAGATTTTGAAATACTCAGCCAGGATCCTGAATGGAGGATGTCTCCAATAGTGTTGGATGCGTACTTCGTGGCGCAGTAAAGATTTGAAGAAATGCCCAGTTTAACCACTAGAGGTCCGTTTTACACCAGTCCTTTGCAGAGTACAGGCAGGACTGAATATTAGTACCACAATTTTAACCTCTTGCATATGACAACAAATATCTAAACTATTTTGCTTTAAGTGACTAGTATGAGAATGCCACCCTAAATGATAACATGTATTGTTTGGTTTCTGGTGTTTCTTGTAGTAGCAGGTAGATCTTTGCTTCTTCTTTTTAACACTCATCTATTCAGCAGATTACTGAAGAATACTAAAGAAGACACTAGCTCAGTGTGTGTCTGCTGGTAATTTTACTCATTCCTCACCTCTAAATACAGAGGATGAAGTCACTGTGCAAGATAACTCATGAAACTCCACTTTAGCATCCTTATCATTTTCTCAGAGATTTTGGAGGCACAAGCCAAAGGAGCTTGCTAATGGCCTTTTATCGATGTTAGACAAATTATGGAGGCAGAGCTGCATACTGGGAAATAAGATACTCTGACCTAAAAAGAATTATCAAACGTAGAGTCATGAGGAGAGGAGTCACTGTTCAATAAACGCGTCTGGGACATTGAAGAACTGCTGCCTTCCCAGTTAAAGGTGTTGTTCACGGCTTTAGGTACACGACAGAAAGACTCAAGGATAGGGACTGGGTGGGTGCAAGCTGAAGGGCAAAATTCTTACTCCTCCAGCCTCTGTGTGTGTGTGCCTCAGCTTTTACTAGAGACATTCCCCAAACTGAATTCTTGCCTATGTGAATGTCTAGAGCGATTTCAGGCCTTCAGTGCTGCTTCTTCACAGCTCAGCCAGATCTGCCTCCTATAACAAAGCCCTGAGAGCCCAGGGTACACAGCCTGCATCTTTAAAACTGGACCCGGCACCAAACGTAGCTGTTCTGCCTAGGCAAAACTAGAGCTGGTGGTGGAGCTGTTGCTTCTGCCCCTGTTTATTCAGCTGGGCAGAAAAGGCAGCTGGCCAGTTTCCATTTTGCCAGGGCTGCCAGAAGCTCTCTCTGGGCATGTTGTTTGTTCAAACTACACGCTGCACTGGCATGGGCAGTACTTGACGCTCTCTCTGTTTAGCCAGTGCAAGTAGGCAGTAGGCAGCTCCACTCCCCACCAAACCCCAATGTATGCTGGTCTTGAGAGAGTCCTGCTCAGAGGCTCTGCTGCCTACTGCTTAGGGGAGCTAGTTGGGACTGGGAAAAAACTACATTCCGGTCCCCATATGGAGGACCACTGCATCTTTCACTTAAGGCTTGTTTATTACAAACAACATAAGTGATCCTTACAGCCGGTGTCAGGGGCCGGGCATAAATCATAGCTGATGGACCTTATGCTGTTGGTGTGGTTACTGAATTTTTAATCATCAATAAGAGCATCTACCCATGCTACTGTGCTGCCCCTCTGTCGTGTCCAGGGTCATACACAAACTTGTCGGAATCAGAGATGTTTTACGTATCCACATTTTCTGAAAACAATGTCATACCCATGCCCCAGATAGTAACTGATCGCAACACATGCTTCAAGTGAAGGCTACCTGCCACCCCTCCTCTTATGTACACCCATCTGTGTCCCTGTTGTTGTTCCCACCCCTGCCCAACCCCCAGAGATGAACACCTAATGTGTAGAGGGAAACCTGTGATGTATTGGTCCAAAATCCCATGCTCATTGACTGAGGTATAGGGCTATGCAGGAAAATGACAAGGCATTACAGATAGAAACATGAGAAGGCTAAAAAAGTAAAAAGCAACAGAGAAAGAATGACAGCTTAGCCAGTTGGCATACACTTATTTTAATGAAATGAGTTAAAATTATCTCAGTGGATTAGAAGATGAACTGACTAAAACTCTTCACTAGTAAAATGTGTTAGCCAGGAATAATAGTCCTACTGCAGTAATTTCATAATCAATAGCTCCCAACTGGCCTTCTCCTATACAGCACTAAACTGCTTCTAAATGTTAGGTTATATTTCTGCACATTTATCAACTGTCATCACTTGCTTTTTGTAACCTTATGCATCAAAGAGTGCAAGTGGATTTCACTTTATGGGGGTTATTCATGGCTCACGTCTCACTATGATGTTTGGAGCATTTGATTAATGAGACTTCAAAGAGGAAATCTGAACTTCTAGATACCATTATGTAGTAGCTTAATTAATGTACTTCTTCATATCTAAAGAAAATGTCTCTCTTTGTCTTGGGTGGGTGAAAAGGAAAGAGTAAATGTGTCCATTTTCTAGCTTCAAGCTAATTCTTTTTTTTTACTATGACAAAGGTGGGATGATACAAATGTTCTGATTTGATGTTGCTTGTGATCAGGGGAAAATTGGCACGTGCAGAGGTGTGTCAGCAAATAATTGAGGTCAGTAAAGATTTTTGCTATTCTTACCTTTCAGTTTGTTTTAAAGAAAAGGGTCAAGATAAAATAACTCCATCCCCATCAGATCTTATGTCTTACCTGTTTAGATATAAGCCAGTCTCACAGATATTTTTTAAAGGCAGGAAAATGGACATGGAAAAACTCAGAGTTTCCCATCCAAGGTCTAGGCCAATCATCTGAGTTTTCACTCTCAGGTTGTCTATTCTGTTACACCTATGACAGAAGACACCAAAGAACTAATGAAGGATCAGATTATTTCACTCAGCTAGGCACATCTTTGCAATATAAGTTCCATTAAACAGTCTTATGCTGAGATACGAGAGGCACTTGACATGGGGCAACACATCTGCCTTCTTTATGAATTACATTTCTTCATGCTGCAGAATTACCTGGTGTAATGAGTAATTCTGGCAGCATCTGGGCTAAGGAAAGACTGTTCTTCTTTCATTACAACACACAGACAGCTGTTCAGTGATCCTCTTAAGCATTTGATTTTTAGCTTTCATTGGCATCTCTAAGAAAGTTCAGTACACAACCAAATAAAAATCAGGTTCTTCAACATTATGCTGATAAAGTTATGTTCAGCTGTTAAAAAATTCCCTTTGGCATTGTATGGAGCCATCAACACTGGGAAAGCCAACATCGTCATTCAAAGCAGTCTTTAATATCATCTGGTTGGACTGGAGAGCTAGCAAAACAAAACTGTTTTTCAGTAGTTTTATTCTGCTGGAGGAGAGGGGCCCCTGTGCAGTGTATTAACAGATGTGGCAGAAAAAATATGTAAAGGAATTAAGGTAAGTGGGGATGAAAAACAGCTATATCACAAGAAATTCCCAGTTTTATTTCTAACTGAGCCTCACTTGAGACTATTACTGGCAGCAGTCAGAGGGCTGCAATGCTGAGTGGATGGAGAGTCAGAACCTGGGATTTTTGATGCTTGGCTTTGACCCTGTTCTTCTGGCTTGAATTATTAACAAATATAATTTTTAGTGTCACTTATGTAATTTTCTAACCTTAAGTGCCTGTCTGAAGTCATACTCCTAAGTAAGGTTTCCAGGCGTTCCTGGATAAAGGTGTGTGCTCAAGGATAGTAAATCTGACACTGAAGCCTTCCTGGCACACAGACTTCAATTGAACATGCATGCAGATTCTCTCCAATCTGGCCTGAAAACATAGGATTTACTGAGCTCGGTGTTATGCAGCCATGGTGCATATGGGCTGTGAATGTGTCTAGGATTTCCAGTTGTACAGCAGGCAGTCTGAGCTGCTGTGAATGCACAGTAAGGTTTCAGTTGCTGGACCTACAGACACACAGAAACCCCAGGAGAGGATCCTGAAAAAATTGCCCTGATAAAATTCTGGTCTGAAAGAAAGCATTGCCAGGAAAACCTGGCTTTCAGCATTTCTTATTTAAAAAAACAAAAACAAAAGAAAAAATCATCAGGCCTCCCAGTGCTTCTGACAGACTCCTGAGCTGGGGTGTAGCAGAAGGTTCTCCAACATGTTATCAGCTACCCCCCATAAGCTGCTTTGGACTGCCCTTCTGAGATCCCACTAGGATGTGAATTATGCAGATTTTGGCATGGGACTGGGGAAAGGGAGGTGCTGGCCATCCCAGATACATATTCTTTGCACACTTGCAGCTCACCACAGTCTAAATACAGAATGGGCAAGGCAGGTTTATTGATTTTTTGGGGTTTTTGGGTTTTTTTTTGGTGATGCACACTAGGGTGGGTCTCTCAGGAGCATAACTTGGTGTAGTACTGTCATGTTGAAGATAAGCATGAAAAGAAAAACTATTCCTGTCTGTAACATTAGTAGTCACTCTTGCTGGATAGAGATGGGCAGGGGATGTATGTCTTGTTTAAAATATGAAATACTATGTTGAAGACACTATATGTGACTATCTTTAATTGAGGCATCACATGGCTAGATAAATACAGTAAGGAATGTAAGCAGCTGTGTAAATAAATAATTTGTGAAGAGAAAAAAGTGCTTGAACTTGCTGAATACTTCCGTTTAAGTGTATGAATGAAAGCAAACCTGCTGAGGAAAATAGCTCTGTGTTTTGAGGTGAGAAGTGCATAAAGGAGCCTTTTCAAACAAGTTTCAAGGATGATCAGTTGTGTCCTGATCCCAAACACTCAGTTGCTTTGGCTGGCTGATGCTTTTAGCTGATGCCAGATTACAAGGAATCCTAGAGAGTGATATCCATTTACATTATCAGATAGGGGCTACTGCCTATTGAAGCAAGCAAAGCAGCATGTGCAGGGTTGCTCCAATACAAGTTGCTGCGTGTAGTATTTCTCCCCTTCCCTTGGCATCCACTGTACTTGGCTCTTCCTCTCTGGGGGCTATTACCTGCTCCAAGTACGGGTTTTCAAAATCACCTCTTTCAACCTCCCATCTATATAAAAGGAAAGCGTTGACTAAAAATACTCATCTCTGTAAACCTCTAAGGGTTTGAGGGACCTGGACAAGCTTGAGAAGTGGGCTCATGAGGTTCAACAAGGCCAAGTGCAAGGTCCTGCACTTGGGGCAACCCCTGGTATCAATACAGACTGGGGGATGAAGGGATTGAGAGCAGCCCTGGGAAGAAGGACTTGGGGGTACTGGTGGATGAAAAACTGGACATGACCTGGCAATGTTGCACTCGCAGCCCAGAAACCAACTGTATCCTGGGCCGCACCAAAAGAAGTGCCACCAGCAGGTCGAGGGAGGTGATTCTGCCCCTCTGCTCTGCTCTGGTGAGACCCCACCTGCAGTACTGCATCCAGATCTGGAGTCCTCAGCACAAGAAGAACACGGACCTGGTGGAGCAGGTCCAGAGGAGGCCCAGAAAAATGATCACAGGGATGGAGCACCTTTCCTATGAGGAAAGGCTGAGGGAGCTGGGGTTGTTCAGCCCAGAGAAGAGAAGGCTCTGGGAAGACCTTATTGTGGCCTTTCAATACTTAAAGGGGGCTTATAAGAAAGACGGGGACAAACTTTTTAGTAGGACCTGTTGTGATAGGACAAGGGGTAATGGTTTTAAACTAAAAGAGGGTAGATTCAGACCAGATAGAAGGAAGAAATTTTTTTTGATGAGGGTTGTGAAACACTCGAAAAGGTTGCCCAGAGAGGTGGTAAATGCCCCATCCCTGGAAACATTCAAGGTCAGGTTGGATGGGGCTCTGAGCAACCTGATCTAGTTGAAGATGTCCCTGCTCATTGCATGAGGGGTTCGACTAGATCCCTAGATTAAAGGTCCCCTCCAGCCCAAACTATTCTATGATTCTAAAGCAAGCCTTTCTTAGAACAGGAGAGAAACATTAATGTATCATTAGAAAGATGCTTCTCTATTATTAGATCAACATTTCTGGTTTCTTGCTTTATTTTGAGAATAGCACCTGCAGGAGGAAAAATGCACTAGTGATGTGAATTCAGCAACACTTATAAACTTTTATTGGCTACTTGATGTAGCTACGGTGTGCCATTGTACAAAACCTCAAACTACCAAAATTAACGCAAGAGGTGCTTTTGCCCTTTTTGGCACAAAACCTGAAAAGATGGCAGAAATGAGGGCACTGTGCTCATCTCCACAGCATTCTGTAATAATCAGGTCTATGCAGCCAATTAAGTGTTGCCCATCCTGTAGCATTTCAGTTATACTTGTGGGAATACTTGATTTTTTTAACAAAACAGTGAAACACTTAATTCAGAAGTCTACTGTTTCTATTCCTACAGCATTGTTTTCAACTGAGAGTTATAATATGCAAGTTTATGTTTTTTAGAAAAAGAAGTTGCTACAAAAAGTCTTACTTCACTGCTTTCTCAGTAAGTTAAATGTCCCTGCTGCCAATAGATCGTGGATGTTTGGTCTTGGCAGTTGGCATTTCTGTGGCGAAAATGCCAAAGAACAAAGTGTATGAACAGACGGAGCTGTCTGGTTCACTGGGCATGAGTATCAGCAGCACCTGTGTCAGGTTCAGTGGAAAGAAATAATACAAAGATTAGGTAGATGACCTGTTGGTCTGATGGAAACACAAAACTAGCTTGATCTTAGCCAGAGGATTTATGGAGGAAGCTGGGAAGAGAGCCCCACTTCATACAACTACTAGGTTTTGTAGAAAGGCTTTTGGTTTGTTTTTTATTTTGTGAGATGCCATATCTGGAGAACAAAGTGTGCTGGGTGAGGACAATAGGGCTGCAAAGGAGAAGGACTGGATGGGTGGCTGGAATGGGCAGAAGAGAAGATCTGATGGATTTGGAAAGACTTGAGGTTGGGAGTACTCCATCTAAACTGAAAGGACTGGTATGTCTTCGTAAAAAGGGTCTTTTTGATGGGAAGTTCGGGTATGCAGCACAAGCTAGGGCAATGTAAGAGCCCCATGGCTGGCCTGACTGTTACCACTGCTTGCATGCCTTTTCTGTTGCGGAAGGCTTGAGTCTCCTCTCTCATTTAGGCCACAAGGTGATGTCTGTGCTGCTCTTCAGCTGGTGATATACTATTATTTTCCTCACAAAATGACAAAATCGTGTTTACTACCAGCTATACAGGGGTGTGATTTATCTGCAGTTTTATCTGTTATGTTCTGCTAGGTTACTTGCCTTCGTTGTGATTGAATATACTATTATTTCCCTGTTACTCTGCATCTGACATAAATTATAAGATTGGGGGCTGTTTTAGGGGTTTTATTCATCTAGGAAACACCAACGTCTACTTTTTTTTTCCACTAAAAACATTAAGGATATGAAAACAGGAATCGAATGTAGGTACTTGTCGTGGTTTAACCCCAGCCAGCAACTAAGCACCATGCAGCCGCCCGCTCACCACCCCCCCCATCCAGTGGGATGGGGGAGAAAATCAGGAAAAAAAAGAAGTAAAACTCCTGGGTTGAGATAAGAATGGTTTAATAGAACAGAAAAGAAGAAACTAATAATGATAGTGATAACACTAATAAAATGACAACAGTAGTAATAAAAGGATTGGAATGTCCAAATTATGTGCAGGGCAATCGCTCACCACCTGCCAACTGACACCCAGCCAGTCCCCGAGCAGCGATTCCCCGCCCCCACTCCCCCCAGTTCCTATACTGGATGTGACATCACATGGTATGGAATACACCGTTGGCCAGTTTGGGTCAGCTGCCCTGGCTGTGTCCTGCGCCAACTTCTTGTGCCCCTCCAGCTTTCTCGCTGGCTGGGCATGAGAAGCTGAAAAATCCTTGACTTTAGTCTAAACACTACTGAGCAACAACAGAAAACATCAGTGTGTTATCAACATTCTTCGCATACTGAACTCAAAACATAGCACTGTACCAGCTACTAGGAAGACAGTTAACTCTGTCCCAGCTGAAACTAAGGACAGTACTGTTTGCCAGAGGGCTGTTAATTTTTTTTTTTTTTGTAGTAGCAATATTTTAGATGCCCACCAGAGGTCACAGCTTTACCGTGAACGCAGCATCACGCTTGGCTGAGGCTCGTTTGCTCGTCTGCTAAGGGTGCCGGCCGCCAAAAAAAAAAAAAAAAAGTTTTGCAGGTGAGCCTTTTCGTGCTGTGGAAAGCACGTGTACCGCTTTTAAATATAATGGCAAAATCCATTTATTCATATCTGAGTACTGTTGCCATGTGATAATCCCCCCCTCCCCTTGATCTACGAGATGACTTCAAGCACTCAACAGCTGATCCACCAGTGGTCTGGTGCCTACCAGATTTCCATCAAATGCATATATTATACTGAGCTGCATTTACAAAAGTGAATTTTGATGTTTGGTATTTGGCACATATGCATATTGAGGACGCTTAATTACGCCTAAGTGTGCTCAAGTGTCCTGTGGGAATGGAGGGTGTAACTTCCACTTTCAGATGCAACATGCAACACCCCTTCCTCTGGTGTTTGTAGCCAGGAATGCTTGAAAACAAAAAGGATGTCTCACTTTTTAATTTTTTTCTTTTCTTTCATGGATGTATTAAAAACATAGGAGGAAAAGACCAAGAAAGCTCTCAGTGGAAACTGACATCCACTGAAGTTCAGTTTGCTTATTAGACATCAAAGGTATCACATCTTCAGAGCCGATATGTACAAAACGGGGACAGGACCTGGGGCAGCTCTCCTTTCTGCACCTCCTCTTCTGCATTGAAGCCTGTTGTTGGTACTGTGGTTTGAAATAAGCTGGATCAAGTATCTGGTAATGCTTCGTGGCTTTCAGCACCATCTGTGCTAGGAGGCCCAGGAATAATGGGGCAAAATGAAAAGTGTGATGACAAGAAGCCCTAACTCCAGGGTGCTGCATCATTAAGCCCAAACTAGAAGCTTGCATGTGGCAGGATTAATGTGTTAATATGGTTCCATACATTAGTTTATTATTTAGGTACTTATATATGTTATACTACTACATATGCACTGTTATCCACTATGAGTTACTCTGGCCTACTAATTTCAATCCATTTTAAGTAACTTTCATTTCCACTGTAATGGGAAACTCATCAAAGTCATAGTTAATATCAGCATCTTTCAAAACTCTGAGGCAGTCCTGGGTTTTCCACCTATTTCATCATGCACTGAAACTGTAATACATCAGAAATGGGCCCTTCAATACTTGTAAGAGTTGTACCACTTAGCATGTCTAACCCAATTTCATGAGAAACCTAAAGCTGCCATTTACCACTCAAGTTATGCTTCTGCATTCCTCCCCATTTACATATTTAGAGGAAAAAAAAGAGGCAGATGTATGAAGGATTTTTACCTTTGAGAATGAATGGTACATGCTATGTACACTATGCTCATTCCAACAAGTGGACACAATTGCCATTTCATGAATATGGACTGGGAGATAGTTTTCTGGAAACTTCTCATGTATTTTTTAAAGCAAACAAACGAAGAATTTATGCCTTGCTCAGGCAAATTCAGTGTGCCACGTCACTGGCGTGGGTTCGCAAGTCAAGAATGCCTTTGCACGTTAGTAGGGTGAAAAAGATTGTTAGGCTTGAGAACGGGTGGTTACAACAAAGAGTTGTCTCCCCATCCCGAGAGCCCTGTAGATATCACCCGAGAAATGTTCTTCAAGAAGTTGGATGTATCTGGCAGACCCTGCTGTTGTCATCAGTTTAAAATGGAAGCTCGCTAAGAGGTTATTGCAGGGTCCAATGCTGTCACCGGTACAGATGCCCGGGACACTAACGAGAAACAACTGGAAGCAGAAATACAGCAAGCCACTGAAGTGGCTCAGTTTGAGGAGCGCTTCTGAAATTATGGTGCTCAAGGAGATTGAAACTACCGAGCAGACAGAGCGTGCCATACACAGGGTCAAAGATGAGCCGTGCTTCATCTAGGACTCCCAGCGACGTACTGGAAAGGACATTCCCGGGGTCTGGGTTGACACACATTTGAAAGGGGAGGATGTGACCGAAGGAGAGGGAGCAGCGAGGGTGACAGGTTGCAGAGCTCCCTCTGTGCAATCCCGCTGCACTCGGTCCGGTGCAGGTTTGCGATAGACATAGGTCTACCTCAAGATGGCTCTCCGCAACCTCTCTGAAATGATCTGGTGCTGCTCTGAAGCAGTTACTCGGTGGACGAGTACTAGCTGGCAGCCTAAGCTGAGATGTCAGAGGCTGAAAGGACTTGGAAAGTAATTTGTCCTTTAATATTTAGACCGTACTCATGCACAGTGGGAGAATTTGTTTTACCATCGCTTGGTTTGCTGACAAACAGGTTCAGATCTGAATTCAGCAATCATACACGTTTCATACTGAATTAATTTGAAATGATGCACTTGAGCTTACGTTACCATCCAAATTAGATCTTTTAATAACGCTCAGCTGGAAAAAAAATTCCTATTTGCTGGGAAAAAAAAAAAATATTAAAATGATGGAATCATAGGACAATACAGTCCAGAAGGGGCCTCAGGAGGTCTCCTGCTTGCAGCAGGGTCACCAGGGAGCTCAGACCAGGTCTCTCAGGGCTTTGTCCCATTGGGGCTTGCAACTCTGCAAGAATGGAGCCTGCGCAACCTCCCTGGGCAGGCGAGCTGCTCCACTGCTTGACTGTCGCTGAGGGGAAAAGGGTTTTTCCTTGCAGCCCACCTGAGCCTCTCAGTGCAACTTACACCCATTGCCTCTTGTCTCTCCACTGTCCGTCGCTGTGAAGAGTTTGACTCCATCTTCTTGACGGCTTTCCTGTGGGTTTTGGGGGGCTGCTGCCCGGTGCCCCCTGACCCGTGCCTTCCCCAGGCGGAGCCAGCCCTGGTCCCTGCAGGGCAGGGCAGTGCTGCAGCCCTGGACACCTCGGTGCCCTCGTCGGGACTTGCTCCACTTTATGGATGGGTTTCCTCTGCCGGGGCTGCCGAGCCCGGCCCGACGACACAGCGGCCGTCTCACGAGCGCTGAGCAGAGGGGGATTATCACCTCCCTGGACCGACTGGCCACGCTCCTGTTCGTACAGCCCAGGACACGGCGGTCCTTCCTTGCCGCCGGGGCCACCGCTGGCCCTGCCCAGCCCCGCTGCCCGCCGTGGCCCAGGGCCTTCTCCGCAGGGCAGAGCTGCTCCCTGGCCCCGGTGGCTGCAAGGGCCGTCCCTTCTCGCGAGCGGGACTTGGCATCTGCGTTTGTTGAAATAAATCATATCGATAAAACCTTTTTTTTCTTTTCTTTTGTTTTGTTTTCCTGCACGATTTGGACTTTCATTTCCAATTCTCGGGCAGAAATCGCCCCGGTACTTTCCAGTGGCTAAACCCACCGGGACGGGGAGCGCCGGCAGCTGACCGCAGCCCGGCTGGCGCTCGGCGGGCAGGCGGCGGGCAGGCGGCGCACCGGCAGCGCACCGGCAGCGCGGACCCGCCGCCGGCACCCGGCGGCGGGGCGGGGCGGGGCGCGGCGCGGCGGGGCGGGGCGGAGCGGAGCGGCGTGTGCCTGCGCCCCGCCCCCACTCCGCTCCCTCCCCACGTGGCCTCCCGGCACGAGCCGCCCGCTCCTCCTCCCCCGCCCGTCCGCTTCCCGCCCCCCCGTCCCCCCCCCGCCCCGCTTCCTCGCCGGCGCGCGCTGATTACCATAAAAAAGCCACCCCCCCCCGCCCCCCCCCCTTTTCTCCCCCGCCGGCCAATGGGAACCCAGGAGGCGCCGCCAGCTGCCGCCGCCGCCGCCGCCGCGTGGGCTATAAATGGGGCGGCCGGCGGGCGGCTGGCTCAGACTGCTCGGCGGGCGTGCGGGCAGGAGGCGCCGGGAGCCGTCGCTGGCCGCCGCGCTGTGGGGACCCGCTGCTATGACTCTGGAGGAGATCCACGGACAGGAGCCTGTGCCTGCGGGCCACGACTGGTACGTCTCGGGGGCCGCGGTCGAGGGGAGCGGGGCGGCGGGGAGGGTTGCGGCCCCGCGCTGACTCTCTGCTCTTCCCCCCGGCGCGCAGGATGCAGGGCGCCGGCAAGGCCCTCCACGAACTGCTGGTGTCGGCGCAGCGCCGCGGCTGCCTCACCGCCGGCGTCTACGAGTCGGCCAAGCTGATGAACGTGTGAGTATGGCGGGCCGGGGCCGGCCGCCCGGCGGGGCGCGGGCGCTCCGGGGCCGGCCGCGGGGCTCAACGCGCCCGCGCCTCTCTTGCAGCGATCCCGACATCGTCACTTTCTGCGTGCTGGCCACGGACGAGGAGGACGAGGGGGACATTGCCCTGCAGATCCACTTCACCCTGATCCAGGCCTTCTGCTGCGAGAACGACATTGACATTGTGCGGGTGAACGACGTGGCCAAGCTGGCTGCCATCGTGGGGCCCAGCGAGGAGTCTGGGGAGCCGCGGGACCTCCACTGCCTCCTCATCACGGTGGGTGTCCGGCGGGCGGCGAGCGGTGCTGGTGCTGGGCGCGCTGTCCTCCCGGGCCGTGCTTGCTTGCGCTACCGGCCTCTGCACGGGGTGGTCAGAGCCCTTCGGGGGTGGCCCCGTCTCCCGCTGGTAGTTGGATCCCCTTCTGGGCAGAGCAAGGGGGCTTGGCACACACCCTACAGCCAGTCAGCTGAGTGGTGGTAGTAGGCTACAGCGCTTCTCGGAACTGTGGATTTCCTGTGTTGTCCACACGGGTAACATCTTTGCTTCCTGCTTTGTCTGTGTTGGGACAGAAGCTTGTCCGAAAGTGCCTTGCATTTGCTTCGGAAGCTAATGCTTCTGTACGTGCTGTTATGACCTCGGCTGGTGGGCGGCACTCATGGTGTGCAACTTTTTCCTTCTGACAGAACCCGAATGAAAATGGCTGGAAGGACCCAGCTCTGGAGAAGCTGAACTCGTTTTGTGAAGAGAGCCGAAATGTCAATAATGACTGGGTGCCAACTGTCACCCTGCCTGAGTGATGGTGACCCAGTGCATTGGGGAGGCTGAAACCTTTGTTGCATTCTCTACGTGGTGTGGGTTCACCGAAGTGTGCAACAAGCTGCTGATTCCATGGATTAGCCTGGTCAAGAGACTGGATTAAAGTCACTCAGACTGGCATGCAGTGGGCTCTTACGGAGGAGAAGGAGGAGAATAGCTCGCCTCACCAGTGAGCCTCAGTAGGCTGCAACCACGGGGAGGCTGATGTACCATGGAACTGAAAGAAGTATTGCAACTTTCTTGGTCAAGTGGAGCTGTTTCTAGAAAGCAGAGAGAAAGTTGGGGGAAGTGGGCCAAAACTTTCCAGAAGGACTGGACAGAGTACTGTAACTAGGAACTGTTGGTGCTGTCTACAAAACACAGAAGAAAGCTTCGATATTTGATGGACTGCTAGGGACTGATTATTACTAAGGCAGATACAGAGACTCCAAAGTGGACAGACTTCAACAGGCCTCTTGGGTCACTCTGCAGAACTGGTTTAATAATGCAATAATTTTTATTGAAGTATTTGCTGCTATTGAAGCTTTCATAATAAATTTTTGACAATTAAATTCTGGGAGTGTCTTGCTTACTGGGTGGGAAAGCATGTCACTGAAATACCACTGATGTTTTGCTTGTGTGCTGTAGTTGAAGGCATATTCTGCAGTAATGTAGCTATTGCTCAAATACTTTCTCTCCAGGGCCCGCTGAATTAAGAGCTGTGCTGTCCAAGTTGATAATTCAACCTTTCACCCTCTTGCAACAGCTGCTTATCGCAACAGCTTGCAAGACTAAGGAGCTGCATGCTTAATGAGCTCACTTATTGTAATAGGTGGTCTTTGTAGTCTATGGAAGGAACACAATACATGTTAGAAACATGGATTTTTGGAATACAGTAAATTGCATCATTAGTTCTTAAATATGACTTGGTAAGACTCATTCAGAGCTACAGTGTTCCCACTTGACAGAAGCAGCTTAAACATGCTGGGGGGGGGGGGGGGGGGGTGGGGGTGGTGGTGCTGCAAATCTCCTTAGATGTCAAATGCACCTAACATTTGCTTTGATTAGAATGACATCGTTAAATCTAAAACTAGCTAATAGTGAATAAACATCACATCTGTCACAAGCTGCTCTCTGATTGCCATATGCTGTAACAATAGAAGCTGTCAATCCAGAAGCCAATTTTGCAAAACCTAATTGCATGACAAGGCCAAATTAAGTCCAAAACAATTTAAGGATGGTATGGCCTTTTTCAGCGTTCCTGTCATGGAAAGTTAATATTGGCGGGCTGATTTGGCCCTATGTTAAAAGGGAAAATAGCGCCCCATTTCTGTGCACAATCTATATGTGTGCTCCAGGACTTGATGTTAAAAATGGCATAGTAATGATCCCTTCTCCAGAAAGAGCAAGCTGAACTACTCACTTCCTCTATAGACACTAAAAATACTCAGTTATCACAATTACATTTCCTCTAGGCTGGCTTGCAGTGATTGACAGTAGCACTTGCCGAAAAGTGGTCATTTCTACGTGGGGTATCTTGAGCAGTTGTGGTTTCTGGGAAGCTGCTTGCTCTCAGTTTCATTGTTCCTGATAAGGGAAGTTCAAATGCAGCTCCAGCATTCCTGGAATACACTCCCTTGTACAGGAGGTATCTAGCACTGCTTGGCCTTTGTTGCTGTGTTGGGAGAGGCTGCAGGGTGGCAATGTAACCGGAGTTTAGGCTGAAGCAAAAACTATAGGGGCCTCAGACCTCTGCAAGTATTCTTTCTTGCACTTAAGATACAGGAGTTTCTGTGCAGCCTGTTCGACTTAACCTGCACTCATCAATTGGTGTCTGCTGTAGGACTTTGAGAAAAGTTACATGGAGGAGCTAAGAGAATAAACACCTTTGGCAGCTGTGATAACAGGAACTGCCTTTAAGGCAATTGCCTTGATATATAGAAGACATCAAGTCTGGATGCTTTATTATACATTTTTATATTTTTTTCCTTAGCAAATACATGTTTCTTCACTTTCAATGGTTTTACAGCTGAGAAACATATTTCTGTTCTTTGCTCGGTGCCTAATCACTACTCAGAGCCAAGAACAGATCAAAGCGAACTGTCCTGAAATCAACTTTTATGTAAAGTGTAAGCAGTACTTTACGGCCTTGAGTAAACAAGCCTGAGAAGATCGAAGGAAGTTCTCAAGCATGTATACAATTACATATAAAATTACATATACAATTAAATTATAGCAGGGAAAAAGTGTGACTGATTTGTTGGTTGAGACAGTAGGCATAGACAGTTGTACCTCGTAGGAAGTTTAACTTTCCAGCTTTTATAGAAGAAATATATTATGCAGCAAACAATGAAATTAATGAGGCAATACCGAACTACCCTTGTGAGGATGCTGCCTCTAGTCCCTTAGAAGATGGAGGCTGACCTTCGTCTCCCCAGTAGTCTTGTGAAGCTGCAAGCTATGCCTCGTGGGAGGTACGCAATTTCTTATTTTAGTGGCCCATACAATTCTCCTGAAATCCCTTTCTGGCTCAATGCAGATACACTGTAATGCGAATAGTATTAAACTGAGTTAGCCTGCAAATGTTATTAATACAGCGTTGCAACCAAAGGCAGCTGTAACTTGCAAGTTATGTGTTGCTGCAAATATCTGTGATGATCAACACTACTTAATGTAGCAAAAATTCAGCAGCTGGTATCTACTGACACAAGTAGACTTCATCTTTACGTGCTCAGATACATAACTGCAAGGAGCGACCCC